>NW_028261394.1:17670963-18044349 GCF_051295495.1 Thamnophis sirtalis | reverse complement strand
CTCCTCTTCTCTTCCCCACTACCCTCTCCTCTTCTTTCCTCTCCCTCTCCTCGTCTTCTCTTCCTCTCTACCCTCTCCTCTTCTTTCCTCTCCCCTCCCCTCCTCTTCCTCTACCCTCTCCTCTTCTTTGCTCTCCTCTCCTCCTCTTCCTCTCTTCCTCTCTACCCTCTCCTCTTCTTTCCTCTCTCCTCCCCCTCCTCCTCTTGTCTTCCCCACTACCCTCTCCTCTTCTTTGCTCTCTCCTCCTCCTCTCTCTTCCATCTACCCTCTCCTCTTCTTTGCTCTCCTCTCCTCTTTTCTTCCTCTCTACGCTCTCCTCTCTTTCCTCTCTCCTCCTCTTCTCTTCCCCTCTACCCGCTCTTCCTTCCTCTCCCCTCCCCTCCTCTTTCTATTCCCT
Source organism: Thamnophis sirtalis (assembly GCF_051295495.1). Lineage (NCBI taxonomy): Eukaryota > Metazoa > Chordata > Lepidosauria > Squamata > Natricidae > Thamnophis > Thamnophis sirtalis. Next base: position 18,043,952 of record NW_028261394.1, on the reverse strand, counting down.
CTACCCTCTCCTCTTCTTTCCTCTCTCCTCCTCCTCTTCTCTTCCCCTCTACCCTCTCCTCTTCTTTCCTCTCCTCTCCTCGTCTTCCTCTTCCTCTCTACCCTCTCCTCTTCTTTCCTCTCTCCTCCTCTTCTCTTCCCCTCTACCCTCTCCTCTTCTTTCCTCTCTCCTCCTCCTCTTCTCTTCCCCTCTACCCTCTCCTCTTCTTTCCTCTCCTCGTCTTCTCTTCCTCTCTACCCTCTCCCTTTCCTCTCTCCTCCTCCTCTTCTCTTCCCCTCTATCCTCTCCTCTTCTTTGCTCTCCCTCTCCTCCTCTTCTCTTCCTCTCTACCCTCTCCTCTTCTTTCCTCTCTCCTCCTCTTCTCTTCCCCACTACCCTCTCCTCTTCTTTGCTCTCCTCCTCCTCTTTCTCTTCTCTCTTCCTCTCTACCCTCTCCTCTTCTTTCCTCTCTCCTCCTCCTCCTCTTCTCTTTCCCTCTACCCTCTCCTCTTCTTTTCTCTCCACTCCTCTTCCTCTACCCTCTCTTCTTTCCTCTCCCCTCCCCTCCTCTTCCTCTACCCTCTCCTCTTCTTTGCTCTCCTCTCCTCCTCTTCCTCTCTTCCTCTCTACCCTCTCCTCTTCTTTCCTCTCTCCTCCCCCTCTCCTCTTATCTTCCCCACTACCCTCTCCTCTTCTTTGCTCTCTCCTCCTCCTCTTCTCTTCCCATCTACCCTCTCCTCTTCTTTGCTCTCCTCTCCTCTTTTCTTCCTCTCTACGCTCTCCTCTTCTTTCCTCTCTCCTCCTCTTCTCTTCCCCTCTACCCGCTCTTCCTTCCTCTCCCCTCCCCTCCTCTTCTATTTCCCTCTACCCTCTCCTCTTCTTTCCTCTCTCCTCTCCTCTTCTCTTCCCCTCTACCCTCTCCTCTTCTTTCCTCTCCTCTCCTCGTCTTCTCTTCCTCTCTACCCTCTCCTCTTCTTTCCTCTCTCCTCCTCTTCTCTTCCCCTCTACCCTCTCCTCTTCTTTCCTCTCTCTTCTTCTCTTCCTCTCTCCTCCTCCCTCTTCTCTTCACCACTACCCTGTCCTCTTCTTTGCTCTCTCCTCCTCTTCTCTTCCCCTCTATCCTCTCCTCTTCTTTGCTCTCCTCTCCTCCTCTTCTTCCTCTCTTCCCATCTTCTCTTCCCCTCCACCTTCTCCTCTTCTTTCCTCTCCTCCTCTTCTCTTCCCCTCTACCCTCTCTTCTTTCCTCTCCCCTTCCCTCCTCTTCTCTTCCCCTCTACCCTCTCCCTCTTCCTTCCCTCCTCCTCTTCTCTTCCTCTCTACCCTCTCCTCTTCTTTGCTCTCTTCCTCCTCTTCTCTTCCTCTCTAGCCTCTCCTCTTTCCTCTCTCCTCCTCCTCCCTTCTCTTCCCACTATCCTCTCCTCTTCTTTGCTCTCTCCTCCTCTTCTCTTCCCCACTACCCTCTCCTCTTTTTTGCTCTCCTCTCCTCCTCTTCTCTTCCCCTCTACCTTCTCCTCTTCTTTCCTCTCTTCCCATCTTCTCTTCCCCTCCACCTTCTCCTCTTCTTTTCTCCCCTCCTCTTCTCTTCCCCTCTACCCTCTTCTTTGCTCCCCTCTCTTCTCTTCCTCTCTACCCTCTCCTCTTCTTTCCTCTCTCCTCCTCCTCCTCTTCTCTTCCCCACTATCCTCTCCTCTTCTTTGCTCTCTCCTCCTCTTCTCTCCCCACTACCCTCTCCTCTTTTTTGCTCTCCTCTCCTCCTCTTCTCTTCCCCTCTACCTTCTCCTCTTCTTTCCTCTCTTCCCATCTTCTCTTCCCCTCCACCTTCTCCTCTTCTTTTCTCTCCTCCTCTTCTCTTCCCCTCTACCCTCTTCTTTGCTCTCTTCTCTTCCTCTCTACCCTCTCCTCTTCTTTCCTCTCTCCTCCTCTTCTCTTCCCCACTACCCTCTCCTCTTCTTTGCTCTCCTCTCCTCTTCCTCTCTACCCTCTCCTGTTCTTTCCTCTCTCCTCCTCTTCTCTTCCCCTCTACCCTCTCTTCTTTCGTCTCCCCGCCTCTTCCCCTCTTCCCTCTCCTCTTCTTTGCTCTCCTCTCCTCCTCTTCTCTTCCTCTCTACCCTCTCCTCTTCTTTCCTCTCCTCCTCTTCTCTTCCCCTCAACCCTCTCTTCTTTCCTCTCCTCTCCTCTTCTTTCCCCTCTACCCTGTCCTCTTCTTTGCTCTCCACTCCTCCTCTTCCTCTCTACCCTCTCCTGTTCTTTCCTCTCTCCTACTCTTCTCTTCCCCTCTACCCTCTCTTCTTTCCTCTCCCCTCCTCTTCCCCTCTTCCCTCTCCTCCTCTTTCCTCTCTTCCCCTCTTCTCTTCCCCTCTACCCTCTCCTCTTCTTTCCTCTCCTCCTTTTCTCTTCCCCTCTACCCTCTCTTCTTCCCTCTCCTCTCCCCTCCTCTTCTCTTCCCCTCTACCCTCTCCTCTTCTTTCCTCTCTCCTCCTCCTCTTCTCTTCCCCACTACCCTCTCCTCTTCTTTGCTCTCCTCTCCTCATCTTCTCTTCCTCTCTTCCTCTCTACCCTCTCCTCTTCTTTCCTCTCTCATCCTCCTCCTCTTCTCTTCCCCTCCACCCTCTCCTCCTCTTTCCTCTCTTCCCCTCTTCTCTTCCCCTCTACCCTCTCTTCTTTCCTCTCCTTTTCTCTTCCCCTCTACCCTCTCTTCTTCCCTCTCCTCTCCCTCCTCTTCTCTTCCCCTCTACCCTCTCCTCTTCTTTCCTCTTCTGCTCCTCCTCTTCTCTTCCCCACTATCCTCTCCTCTTCTTTGCTCTCTCTCCTCCTCCTCTTCTCTTCCCCTCTACCCTCTCCTCCTCTTTCCTCTCCTCTCCTCCTCTTCTCCTCCCCTCTACCCTCTCCTCTTCTTTGCTCTCCTCTCCTCGTCTTCTCTTCCTCTCTACCCTCTCCTCTTCTTTGCTCTCCTCTCCTGCCCTTCTCTCTTCTTCTCTTCCCCTTTACCCTCTCCTCTTCTTTGCTCTCCTCTCCTCTTCCCCTCTACCCTCTCTTCTTTCCTCTCCCCTCCCCTCCTCTTCCTCTACCCTCTCCTCTTCTTTGCTCTCCTCTCCTCTTCCTCTCTTCCTGTCTACCCTCTCCTCTTCTTTCCTCTCTCCTCCTCCTCCTCCTCCTCTTCTTTCCTCTCCTCTCCCCTCCTCTTCTCTTCCCCACTACTCTCCTCTTCTTTCCTCTCTTCTCCTCCTCCTCTTCTCTTCCCCTCTACCCTCTCCTCTTCTTTGCTCTTCCTCCTCCTCCTCTTCTCTTCCCCTCTACCCTCTCCTCTTCTTTGCTCTCCTCTCCTCCTCTTCTTTCCTCTCTCCTCCTCCTCCTCTCTTCCCCACTACCCTCTCCTCTTCTTTGCTCTCCTCTCCTCTTCCCCTCTACCCTCTCTTCTTTCCTCTCTCCCCTCCCCTCCTCTTCCTCTACCCTCTCCTCTTCTTTGCTCTCCTCTCCTCCTCTTCCTCTCTCCTGTCTACCCTCTCCTCTTCTTTCCTCTCTCCTCCTCCTCCTCCTCCTCTTCTCTTCCCCACTACCCTCTCCTCTTCTTTGCTCTCTCCTCCTCCTCTTCTCTTCCCATCTACCCTCTCCTCTTCTTTGCTCTCCTCTCCTCCTCTTCTCTTCCTCTCTACGCTCTCCTCTTCTTTCCTCTCTCCTCCTCTTCTCTTCCCCTCTACCCGCTCTTCTTTCCTCTCCCCTCCCCTCCTCTTCTATTCCCCTCTACCCTCTCCTCTTCTTTCCTCTCTCATTCCTCCTCCTCTTCTCTTCCCCTCCACCCTCTCCTCCTCTTTCCTCTCTTCCCCTCTTCTCTTCCCCTCTACCCCTCTCCTCTTCTTTCCTCTCCTTTTCTCTTCCCCTCTACCCTCTCTTCTTCCCTCTCCTCTCCTCTCCCCTCCTCTTCTCTTCCCCTCTACCCTCTCCTCTTCTTTCCTCTTCTGCTCCTCCTCTTCTCTTCCCCACTATCCTCTCCTCTTCTTTGCTCTCTCTCCTCCTCCTCTTCTCTTCCCCTCTACCCTCTCCTCCTCTTTCCTCTCCTCTCCTCCTCTTCTCCTCCCCTCTACCCTCTCCTCTTCTTTGCTCTCCTCTCCTCGTCTTCTCTTCCTCTCTACCCTCTCCTCTTCTTTGCTCTCCTCTCCTGCCCTTCTCTTCTTCTTCTCTTCCCCTCTACCCTCTCCTCTTCTTTGCTCTCCTCTCCTCTTCCCCTCTACCCTCTCTTCTTTCCTCTCCCCCCTTTCTTCTTCTCCTCCTCCTCTTCATTCTCTTCTCCTCCTCTCCTCTCTTCCCCTCTCCTCTTCTTCTTCCTCTCCCCCTCCCCTCCTCTTCCTCTCCTCCTCCTCTTCTCCTCCTTCTCTCTCCTCTCTCCTCTCTCTTCCTCTCCTCTCCCTCCTCTTCTCTTCCCCACTACCCTCTCCTCTTCTTTCTCTCTCCTCCTCCTCTTCTCTTCCCCTCTACCCTCTCTTCTTTGCTCTTCCTCCTCCTCCTCTTCTTCCCTCTACCCTCTCCTCTCTTTGCTCCCTCTCCTCCTCTTCTTTCCTCTCTCCTCCTCCTCCTCTTCCCCACTACCCCTTCTCTTCTTTGCTCTCCTCTCCTCTTCACCTCTACTCTCCCCTCCCCTCCTCTTCCTCTACCCTCTCCTCTTCTTTGCTCTCCTCTCCTCCTCTTCTCTCTTCCTGTCTACCCTCTCCTCTTCTTTCCTCTCTCCTCCTCCTCCTTCCCCCTCCTCCTCTTCTCTTCCCCACTACCCTCTCCTCTTCCTTTTCTCTCTCCCCTCCTCTTCTCTTCCCCACTACCCTCTCCTCTTCTTTGCTCTCCTCTCCTCCTCTTCTCTTCCTCTCTACGCTCTCCTCTTCTTTCCTCTCTCCTCCTCTTCTCTTCCCCTCTACCCTCTCTCTTTCCTCTCCCTCTCTCTTCTTCTTTCCCCTCTACCCTCTCCTCTTCTTTCCTCTCTCCTCCTCCTCTTCTCTTCCCTCTACCCTCTCCTCTTCTTTCCTCTCCTCTCCTCCTCTTCTCTTCCTCTCTTACCCTCTCCTCTTCTTTGCTCTCTCTTCCTCCTCTTCTCTTCCTCTCTAGCCTCTCCTCTTTCCTCTCTCCTCCTCCTCCCTCTTCTCTCCCCTCTTCCTCTTCTTTCTCTCTCTCTGCCTCTCCTCCTCTTCTCTTCCCTCTACCCTCTCCTCTTCTTTGCTCTCCTCTCCTCTCCCTCTCTACCTCTCCTCTTCTTTGCTCTCTCCTCCTCTTCTCTTCCCCTCTGCCCTCTCCTCTTTTTTGCTCTCCTCTCCTCCTCTTCTCTTCCCCTCTACCTTCTCCTCTTCTTTCCTCTCTTCCCATCTTCTCTTCCCCTCACCTCCTCCTCTTCTTTTCTCCCCTCCTCTTCTCTTCCCCTCTACCCTCTTCTTTGCTCTCCTCTCTTCTCTTCCTCTCTACCCTCTCTTCTTTCCTCTCTCCTCCTCCTCTTCTCTTCCCCACTACCCTCTCCTCTTCTTTGCTCTCCTCTCCTCTTCCTCTCTACCCTCTCCTGTTCTTTCCTCTCTCCTCCTCTTCTCTTCCCCTCTACCCTCTCTTCTTTCGTCTCCCCGCCTCTTCCCCTCTTCCCTCTCCTCTTCTTTGCTCTCCTCTCCTCCTCTTCTCTTCCTCTCTACCCTCTCCTCTTCTTTCCTCTCCTCCTCTTCTCTTCCCCTCAACCCTCTCTTCTTTCCTCTCCTCTCCTCTTCTTTTCCCCTCTACCCTGTCCTCTTCTTTGCTCTCCACGCCTCCTCTTCCTCTCTACCCTCTCCTGTTCTTTCCTCTCTCCTCCTCTTCTCTTCCCCTCTACCCTCTCTTCTTTCCTCTCCCCTCTTCCCTCTCCTCTTCTTTGCTCTCCTCTCCTCCTCTTCTCTTCCTCTCTACCCTCTCCTCTTCTTTCCTCTCCTCCTCTTCTCTTCCCCTCAACCCTCTCTTCTTTCCTCTCCTCTCCTCTTTTCCCCTCTACCCTGTCCTCTTCTTTGCTCTCCACTCCTCCTCTTCCTCTCTAACCTCTCCTCTTCTTTCCTCTCTCCTCTTCTTCCTCCTCCTCCTCCTCCTCTCTTCCCCTCTACCCTCTCCTCTTCTTTCCTCTCTCCTCCTCCTCCTCTTCTCTTCCTCTCTACTCTCTCCTCTTCTTTCTCTCTCCTCCTCCTCCTCCTCTGGCGCAGTGGTTAGAGTGTAGTACTGCAGGCTACTTCAGCTGACTGCTGGTTCGGCAGTTTGGCTGTTCAAATCTCACCGGCTCAAGGTTGACTCAGCCTTCCATCCTTCCGAGGTGGGTAAAATGAGGACCCAGATTGTTGGGGGCAATATGCTGACTCTGTAAACCGCTTAGAGAGGGCTGAAAGCCCTATGAAGCGGTATATAAGTCTAACTGTTATTGCTATATTCTCTTCCCCACTACCCTCTCCTCTTCTTTCCTCTCTCCTCCTCCTCCTCCTCTTCTCTTCCCCTCTCCCCTCTCCTCTTCTTTCCTCTCCTCTCTTCTCTTCTCTCCTCCCCTCTCTTCTCTTTCTCTCTTCTCTTCCCTTCCCCTCCCCCCTCCTTTTTGGCTTTGAAAAGGCAAATTCAAAACCTTGCCACCCAAATTTGCTTTGTAAGCCTTCCTCAAAATGTGTTGTTTTTTTGGGAAGTGATGCTCACATTTATTACATATGTATTTATTTCCTTGCTTCCATTATGGATTCCCTGATACCTCCTTGAGACATCTGCTTTCTCTGCAGAGGGGCCTTTGAATCTCTCCCTCCAGCACTATTCTTGCCCAGCAAAAAAAGCAAGGAAGCTCTCTCTGATCTTTTTTTTTTACTTCCCAGAAAATTTTACATATGGAAATGACACATGCAAGAGAGGGAGGGAAGAATGTACCATCACCCCTTTTCCACTGCTGCTTGCCAAACTCAAGGAAGAAACTGCTTTTCATCTTCCTGAAATGAAGAACCGCACTGGCTCAGTGTTCATGAGATGTGTTCAGTGGTGGGATTCAAAAAATTTAACAACCAGTTCTCTGCCCTAATGAACAGCTGGGTGGCCATGGCCAGAGTGTGTGATAGGCAGCACTCGATCACCTGCACCCCCTGGGAGCAAACATGGGCCATGGGGGGGACGCCCCTACACCCCATTTTGGGCCTAGTAGGACTCCCTGCATTTACCTAGGAGCCAAAACAGGGTGTGTGGGGACTCCTGGAAGGGGCAGGGGCAGCCAGAAATTTAACAACCAGTTCGCCCGAATTGGTTTGAACTGGCTGAATCCCACCACTGGATGTGTTCCATAATTGTGTATAATTCTGTCTCCATTAATTTAGTGCCTTAAACTATCAAAAGTTAACAATGTTCAACCCAGGTTGGTGGAAATCCTTTTAGCAGTTTTCATTTTGTTTCTACTACATCTGTCCTTTGTTCATTTACTTGTAAGTCTCCTTCTTCAGTGGACAGACTGTTGGAGTATGGCTCCCCAATATTAATTTCAATTAATGTAGTGTAATTTTTTTAAAGCAAAAAGAGAGAGAACAAAATAATAAAGTAAGTAGGTCTACCTCCCAACTCAAGCACAGGATCAGCTAAGATCGGGGGGGGGGGGAATGTAAACTCCATTGTCAAGTAACATTGATTGTACGTCAACAATCTTGATGTACAATCACAATTGGGACAAGAATTTCCATTGCTAAGCAAGGAAGTTGTTAAGTTGTCTAGTGAAAAGAAGACTAGGAGTAATACGATAGCAGAATTCCAATATTTGGCACAAAGAGTGGGTCAACCTATTCTCCAAAGCATCAGAAGGTAAGACAAGAAGCAATGGATGAAAAATAACCAAGGAGTGAAGCAACGTAGAACAAAGGAGAAATTTCCTGATGGTGAGTACAATTAATCAGTGGAACGCTTGCCTCCAGAAGTTGTGGGTGCACCATCACTGAAGACTTCCAAGAAGAGACTGGATAGCCGTTTGAAATGGTAGGGTCACTTGCTTGAACACAGTGTTGGGCTAGAAGACCTCCAAGGTCTCTTCCAACTGTGACAATGTTCTATGTTCTAAGTAAAATCACATCTGATTTTTTTTGTCATGTTAAGCAACTCACTGCAGTTATTAAGTGAATTATGCCACTGAAGGGAAATAGTAATTAGAATTAGTGTAACTCCTGCTATCGTGCTTCGGTTTGCTGTGCTGATGCCAGAAACATCATGATCAATAGATAAGAAGGGCAGAACAAAGAGATACCCAGGGTTGAGTCAAAATAGATAAAGAGGGCACAAACACACAAAGAACAAGGAAAGCTCAATAGATAAGATGAAAACACAAAGAACAAGGAACTACCCTGGTTTGGGTCAAAGGCTATTATCCCTGATTGGTTACATGAATGTATAAGATGTTCGCCTCTTCTTAGGCTTGGGCCTTCCTTGCATGCTGGCTTCCTGTGTGCTGGGGAACTGTCCACCCAGCTATTTTGCTTGGCCAAATAAAAGCTGTTTCTTTGTCCAAGCCTCTGCTTAAATCTCTTTTTGGCATTTTTGATGACTTGATTACAAAAGGACCTTACACAATCATTAACTAATCCAGCTTCCCACATTGTTAGGGTTCCAAGTAGCAGCCCAGATGAAATCAAAACTCCAAGGCCAAAGGTTTCCTCAAAGTATAGATTTATTAGGCTGGTCTTATTGGCACAGCTGGTGAAAATGCAACTCTGAAGCTTCCCGGGTCTTCCCCACACAATTCAAAATTTAAAGTTCTTCCCCCCCCCCCCATTTCACACAACTATCACATGCCCCAATAAAAACCCCTCCCAGTTCCTGATGACTCCATCCATACCCCTCTAGGTTCTGGTGAGAATGTCCTTGGTTCCCAGAGGAAAGAATTCTATTTTGGCTACATATTCTCCCAGCTATTTCTACTCCCCTTTGCCTTTCCAACAGCTCCCCCAGTTTCGGTGTGGCAATCCTGAAGACGTTCAAAGGTGGCTCCGGAGTTGAGATGCGCATTGTGGGAAGCCAGTTGGGAATGACACAAATGGCAGTCACGTGACTCTGGTATGCACAACCATCATAAATACATGCAAGTTGCCAAGTGCCTGGCTTTTGATCATCTGACCATGGGGATGCTGTGACAGTCATAAGTGAGAGGGCTGATCATCCTGTTTTTCAGTGCCGTAGTAATTTTGAACAGTTACTAAATGAAAGATTGTAACCAGGGGCAAAATGCTCTGAAGTCTGCTACCGGTTTGCTTCGTGCATGCATGCGCACTAAGAAGCCTTTTCTGAGTCTGCAATACCTTGTTTTGGGGGAGCGTAAGACACACTTCCCCCCCACCTCAAAGAGGATGAACATTTGGGTGCGTCTTATACACCAAATGTAGCCAAAAACACGAGACAAGGAGAAGGCGATGGTCTGAGGGAATCCTTGCAGCCTGGAACAGCTGATTGGGGGTATTCCAGGAGGCTGATCCACCCGCCAGTCAGCTGCTCAGACTGAATCAGGCTGCAATAATGTGCAGAAGCTGACTTGGCCGTTCACTATTTGCTGAAATCACATTCAGAAAACACACACAAGTAACTGATACAGCAGGAATCAATAACTTCTCTTTATATATAATATAACACATTAAGCAAATATACAATACCAAAAGCAGGTTTTCCAATGTGGTAACTCAGCAGAGGAGAGAAGTTTCCGTTTTAGTTTCAGATATCAGCACAGCATGCATAAGGTGACCAGATTTTCAGATTGGTAAAGAGGGACACCTTTGACCCCGGGGGGTGGGGGGAGGCTTGATTAAAAATTTTATACGGAGCAACAAAAATTTTCATACAACACAAAAATAGTATTGTAATATTTTTTTTATTTCAACATAACTACAATTTACAAATATAAATTGTAACTGTTGCCAAACATCAAAATTTTGATCGCGTGACCATGAGGATGCTGCAACGGTCGCTAAGTGTGAAAATGGTTGCTAAGTGTGAAAAATGGTCATCAGTCACTTTTTTTTTCTCGATTATTAACTGTTTTATTTCATTTTCATTTTCATTTTCTACAATCACTTATATACTGTGCAATTAAAAAAACAATAAACACAACTCATCTTCTATTCCACTATAGAAAACCAACATAACACTTCATCCTCCACACACCCTTTCTTCTCCCCCTCCAACTTTCATTTCTCCCCTCCAGCATCCCCCTCTTCTACTTCCCCTCCCCCTCAGACATTCCTTTCTCCCCTTCCCTCCATCTCACCCTCCTTACATTCCCCTCTCACTCCCTCTCTACTCCTCCCTCTTCTTTCCCTCTACTCCTCGCTTCGGTGTATTTCTACTATTCATTAATCTATTCGATTTGTATTTTATACTAAAATTGAAAGAGAAGAAAAAAAAAGGAAAATAAAAGGAAAAGAGAAAAAAAAGAAAAAAGAGCAGCAGTATACAAGTGCATTCTTATTGTTTTGGAAATTGAAACTATATTTCCCCCCTCCCCCCAGTAAACCCCCCTCCCAAGCCCCCTTCCGACTTCCCAGATCCCATGCCCGGCATAGTTTTTTATCAAACACAGTCTAGAGTATATTGAAACCAAATAGATTAAAAATTAAAAGATAAAAGAAAAAGGGGGAAAAAAAGGAATAAAAAAAGAAAAAAGAAAAAAAGAAAAAAAAGGAAAAAAATCAATAAACTCTCTACATTGAACTCAGCTTCCCATCATTATTAAAACTTAAACAATGTACATCATTCCTAATCTCAATTAATTTATTACTTGCAGGATTTCAAACTATATTGAAACCAAATAAGTTAATCAAATAGAATTCTACTCTAGCTAGGGACCTTATCTCTTTGTCTAAATATCTGTCTATTTCCAAACCTTTAATTTGTCCCTTTTACCTCCTTCTCTAAAAAGCAGTTTAAACACATCTCAAATACTTCTCTCGGTTTCCTTTTCCAAACTCTTCTCATCCTACCCCACCCGTGTCCATATATATATTTTATTTTCATCCGTACTCCTCTCATATTTGCTCCGCCTTCCTGCACACTCCCTGGGTATATCCTTCCAGACATTATATTCCAATAACAGTTTATATAAAAATCAACTTACTTTCTGGCTCAAAATAAGCTCTAATTGAACCTTCACTACCCTCCCATCTACACCAGGCGTCCCAACTCTATTCAACCTAAACCACAACTTCACCCTCCTCACCCTAGAAAATAAATCATAAACAATTTATATAAAAGTTCAGAGTTATCCATCAAGTCTTTTTTTAAGTCTCATACAATATATTTTCCGAGGAAATCAGCGTCATTTCTTTCAGCCTTAATGTCTCTTCATCGGTATACCACTATACCATTTTATACAAGACAGAAGTCACAAAGTATTATTCAAATTAAAATTAAGCAAATGTTTTGGAAGCATAACTAAATCCTTGTTCTCTGCTCTTCTGCCCTTCCGGAGGGGGAAAACGATACCTCCCGCCTTGTAGTTGTGTGTTTTGTTGTTTCTCTTCTACTTCTCCTTGTCTTTGTCCAAGTCCGGGTAATTCAGGAAGTCCCGCCTTTAGGATCTTATAGTAAAAGTCTCGGGCTTCCCAAACAGAATTGAGGCGATGTTTTTGGTCATCAAGTGTAACTGTAATACCAAATGGCACCTCCCATCTGTACTGTATCTGATTATTTCTGAGCTCTTTAGTTAGAAAAGCATAGTCTCTCCTGGCTCTTAACATTTGGGGTGGTATTTCTTTGAAAACGATCAAGTCCTGTCCATCAATTCGCAGCCTGTTATTGTAAAACTCTTGTAGTATCGCGTTTCTGGATTCTCTTGTAGCAAAATATATAATTATATCTCTCGGAAGCTGTCTCTGTTTTGCTGCCCACGAATTATGGCGGTAAATTTTTTGGATCTGCCAATCAAAGTTGAGTCCTGGACTTCCCACCAAACGACTGAAAGCCTCAAAAAAGGTCTGTTTCAAATTCTCCTGTTCATTTTCACGCAATCCCCTAACTCTTATTGCAAACGCAGTCTTTTTATAATTTGTCATAACAAGTTGTTTTTCTGCATTTTCAACTTCCTGTTGCAGCATTTCAATTTTACATGTCAGAATAGAATTAGCTTCTTCCAAAAGCTCCAGTTTATCTTCCATTCCTGCAATATAATCTGTCATTACAGTTATGACCCCGATCATATCCTCCTTTGTTTGAGCAATCTTGGCATCAAGCTTATCACATAATTCCGAGATAAGTTGCTTCATTTCCTCTCCAAATTCTTTAAGAGTTTCAAAAAGAAATTCTTTCATTAACAAATCTCCAGTAGAGGGCGTAGAAGGCAAAAGCTGCGGCTTTATAGCAATTGCTTGGGTTGTATTGTTGAAAAAACGTTTAGACTGCTTTGATTTGGGAGCCATTATAAAAAGGAAACAAACAAAGTCTCTGCTCACCTTGATTTAAGATAAAATACTTTCAATAAACTTTTGGCAATTAGTAAAGAGAAGTCTTCAGGAAAACAGGGCTAATTAAATATATCATATATCAAATGCGGAAGCTATAAAATCGCCATTTTGAAAAGCAGTTAGACAAAGGAGTTTTTTATAAAATTGAAGCTGGTATTTTGAATAATAATAAAAAAAAGGTTCTCAGGAATGGTCGCTGCTTGGATTGATTTTAAATAGCTTAGATTTGTCCTGGGGGGGGGGCGACCTGCCTTGAGCTGAAAAAAACAGCTGAGAAGATCTGGCTGGAGTAAAAAAACAACTCAGCTTTTGTTGAACCTCTTCTCCGTTCACAGCGAAAAACAAAAAGCTGTGAACTACAAAGAGGATTCTAACGACTGAGTTCCTCCCTGCTCCTTTCTTGCCTGAAAGGAGAGATATCTATAGATCTTTTAGATATACAGACCAGAACTCTGAGGGCAGCTCCGTTGAGCCACCGGCGACGGCAGACTCCTCCCCCGGAAGCCCATCAGTCACTTTTTTCAATGCCACTGTAACTTTGGTCACTATACCACCTTTCTTGCCACAGTTCTTAAGTGAATAACTGCAGCTGATAAGTTAGTAACATAAGTGAATCTGGTTTCCCCATTTGACTTTGTCAAAAGGTCACAAAAGGCAATTACATGATCCCAGGACACTGAAACCATCATAAATACAAATCTTTTGCCAAACATCAAAATTTTGATCGCGTAACCATGAGGATGCTGCAACAGTCACTAAGTGTGAAAATGGTCGCTAAGTGTGAAAAATGGTCATCAGTCACTTTTTTCAATGCCATTGTAACTTTGGTCACTATACCACCTTTCTTGCCACAGTTCTTAAGTGAATAACTGCAACTGGTATTTTGTATTTTGGATAGAATCTTTTTTTAAATAGTCTAAGACAATTTAAAAAAAGAATCCACACAGAATAAAACTATTTTAAAAAATCCTATGCACAATAAATAAAATATTATTTTAAAATACATTAAAAAAATAAAAGAAAAAAACCCAGCTCACTTACCAGCAGGCAGGCACTCCAAGTCAATCCAGAATGATGTAGATGTTAATACAAAGAACTGAGCAAATTAAAATGGTGAAATTAGTCCCAGGGAAATATTTTTCAAAGAAAAAGAAAAATATTTCACCATTTTTCCCACACGAGCTGACCTCCAACCTCCGTGCCCCTCCCCTCCGGGAAATCCAGGAAGGATCACTTGCACTTCTCTAACCAAACTATTTCCTGGAGCTCTATGGTACTGGGTCATCTTTTCTTATAAAAGTAAGTAAAATGGGCGTGGGGGGGGGTCCGTTTTCTTGCTTTAACGTTTTATCTTCAATGAAAGTACTGAGACATAGAGAGTGGTTAGACAGAGTGTCTTTTATCTTGCCCCGGTTAGGATTTCTTAAGCAAATCCACTGGGCTTTCAAGATGAAGCCAGAAAATCGGGACTTTTTTAAAACGCCCCGGGGCACGGGACAAATTGTTATAAATCGTGACTGTCCCACCAAAATCGGGACATCTGGTCACCTTAAGCATGCAGCTTTAGTACAGAACAAGCCACGCCCTGGCTCCTTGCTGTCTCCTTCCTTGTTGCTCAAACAGCAAATACTGTTTGTTTCTAACCAGCCCCCAACTCTCTCACACACTTTTTACTTTTTTTTACTTTTGCCTTTATTTGTATGCCGCCCTTTTCCCTAAGGGGACTCAGGGCGGCTCACAATTCAAAAGGGAGGGGGAAACAACAAACAATAAACAATACAGAATATTAAAAGAGAAAGAACGCAACAATCACACCATTCGAGTGGGGCTATAATCTTAACCCCAGGCCAGCCGGGACAGCCAGATCTTTACAGCAGCGCGGAAGGATTGGAGGGTGGTGAGGGTCCGAATCTCCATGGGGAGTTCGTTCCAGAGGGAAGGAGCAGCCACCGAGAAGGCCCTCCTCCGGGTAGTTGCCAGTTTGCACTGGCTAGAAGATGGGATTCGGAGGAGGCCTAATCGATGCGATCGAATCGGTCTGGTGGAGGTAATTGGCAGTAGGCGGTCTCTCAAGTACCCAGGCCCACTACCATGAAGGGCTTTATAGGTGATAAGTAGCACCTTGAAGCGCACCCGGAGATCAACAGGTAGCCAGCGCAGCTCGCGGAGGATAGGTGTTACGTGGGTGAACCGAGGTGCACCCACTATCGCTCGCGTGGCCGCGTTCTGGACTAGCTGGAGTCGCCGAATGCTCTTCAAGGGCAGCCCCATGTAGAGCACACTGACAAGATACTAGCCAGATGAATATCATGGATGCTGGTAGGCAGAGGCAGATTTTTTTTTCTTATTTTCCTCCTCAAAAACTAAGGTGTCTCTTATACTCCTAAAAATACCATAAGTAGAACAGCAAGGGGGGGGGGGACAGCTATGCTGCACAATTTAGATTTGCTACAAAGCAGGATTTCCTGCTTTCTATCAAATATTGTCGCACAGATGATAGTTGGAACTTTTATTTTACTTTTTTAAAGCATTTTTTTTACTACTGATTCAGGCGAACTGGTAGCATTTTTTACTACTGGTTCAGACAAACTGGCCCGAACCAGTAACATTTCACCCCTGATTGTAAAATGACTACCTATATAACAACCAACCAAAATTACATCAGAGGGCAATAGTGTTAATCTAAGGTTTATAAATTAAATTGGCCTTCCCCACAAATAAGGAATAAAACAGAAATCTTTTACTGGCATTTAGAATATAGGAAAGCCCTATTTTAGGAAAGTTTACTTCCATTCACTCTCCTAAAAAATATTAAGTGAGATCTTCAGCCAACAAACAATTGTCTATCTCTAATCTTATTATATATGCTCATATCTAAACTCTCCAAGTTTTCAATGAAATTAGTGATGCATCAAAATCTACCATAAAAATTCTCAGTTTTCCTATGCTGCAAAATGAGTGTTTCACTACTGTACCTAATTGTGGGGATGCTTGAGAATTTCTTTCCTATTTTTTTCCCCAAGAGTGTTTTTCATCACTAAAAGCACACTCCAGCCATGAGAAATTCAGCAATATTCAGTTTACTATCTTAAAGCAATCTTAAAGCCGATTTCCTTTACACAAAATGAATAATACCTGCTCCAAAAAATGCGGGATTTTTGTTTGTTTGATACAGCGTTATCTGAGATTTATTTGCTCTATTGCCTCCAGCAATGCAGCCATTTGATTTCAAGTTTCACTTTGACAAATACACTGGGGGGAAAAACACTGGGGCCAGCCAGGTAAGAAATGTTACTTCCTATTTCCCCAGGTGAACCTTCACCTTTTCCATGAAATCAGTTAGGGCTACTGAAAACATTCCCCCCAGGGCTCCTTTGATTGAGAGCAAATCCTTTACAAGGTATAAGCAAAGCCCTTAGATTGACGCATCATTTTTTCCTCCTCTACCTGAGAGATTTATGAAGACAGAAAGGAAAGTATGTGCATCAGTCACAGGGATCTGTAACCGAACGCCATAAGTAGCATGAAGAGCTTGATGTAAGAAGACACAGAGGCAAAAGGGTCATTTTGTGGCTTGGACCCTCTGTGGTTCTTCCACTTTTATTCTTGTTCTGTTCTTTTCATGACGCCGAGCAAGACTGAGGCTTGGCTTGGCTCTAACTAAACAGCCAAACTGCCATCCCTTCAGGGCAGAACAGGTGAAGAAATAGATAGCACAGGAATACAGAATCATTGTTATATAATATGGTAGTCCTCAATTTACAATAGTTTGTTTAGTGACCGCTCAAAGTTATTACAGCACTGAAAAAAACAACTTATGACTATTTTTCATACTTGAAGACCTCCAAGGTCCCTTCCAGCTCTATTCTATTCCTCATTTTAGTCTACTCTATTCTACTCTACTCTATTCTTAGTTCTGTTTTATTCTATTTCTATTTCTGTTCTATTCTACACCTTGTTCTATTCCATTCCGTTCCATTTTCTATTCCATTCCATTCCATCCTCCCATTCTATTCTGTTCTATTCCATTCCTCATTCTATTCTACTCAACTTCTACTCTAAGTTCTGTTTTATTCTATTTCTCTTATATTCTATACCTTGTTCTATTCCATTCCATTCTGTAGGTTTAGGTTTAGGTTTATTGGGATTTATATGCCGCCCTTTTCCCTGAGGGGACTCAGGGCGGCTTACAACCACAGGGGAGGGGAAGTGCAAGGTCAAAACAAACACTTTGTGAACAAAAGAAAAATAATAAAACACAGCTTTCATTCAGCAATCAAACACTCGGGCGGGTAATTGGAAGCCTATCCCCAGGCCTGCTGGGAGAGCCAGATCTTGAGGGCTGCGCGGAAGGTCTGGGTCGTGGTGAGGGTGCGGATCTCCATGGGGAGCTCGTTCCATAGGGTCGGGGCAGCAACAGAAAAGGCTCTCCTCCGTGTGGTCGCCAGTCGACATTGACTGGCAGATGGAATTCGGAGGAGGCCCAGTCTGTGCGATCTGATTGGTCGATTTAGGGAGGTAATCGGCAGAAGGCGGTCTCTCAAGTACCTAGATCCACTACCATGGAGTGCTTTAAAGATGGTCATCATTATCCTGAAGCGCACCCGGAGACCAACAGGCAGCCAGTGCAGCTCGCGGAGGACAGGTGTAACGTGGGCGAACCGAGGTGCGCCCACTATCACTCGCGCGGCTGCATTTTGGACTAGCTGTAGTCGCCGGATGCACTTCAGGGGCAACCCCATGTAGAGCCCATTGCAGTATTCCAGTCTAGAGATCACAAGGGCTCGAGTGACTGTTGTGAGGGCCCCCCGATCTAGGTAGGGCCGCAACTGGCGGACCAGGCGAACCTGGGCAAATGCCCCCCTGGTCACAGCTGACAGCTGGTGGTCAAAAGTCAGCTGTGGATCCAGGAGGACTCCTAAGTTGCGGACCCTATCTGAGGGGTATAAAATTTGACCCCCCAGCCTAAGCGTTGGTGTATTAGCCAAATTATTGGGGGGGAAACACAACAGCCACTCGGTCTTATCCGGGTTGAGCACCAGTTTGTTAGCACTCATCCAGTCCTTAACGGCCTCCAGACCCCGGTTCATCACGTCCACCGCTTCATTGAGTTGGCACGGGGCGGACAGATACAATTGTGTATCGTCCGCATATTGATGGTATTTTATCCCGTGCCTCCGAATGATCTCGCCCAGCGGTTTCATGTATATGTTAAATAGTAGGGGGGATAGGACCGAACCCCGAGGTACTCCACATGTTAGGGGCCTCAGGGACGATCTCTGCCCCCCCACTAACACCGACTGCGACCTGTCCGAGAGGTAAGAGGAGAACCACCGCAAAACAGTGCCTCCCACTCCCACCTCCCGCAGTCGTCGCAGAAGGATACCATGGTCGATGGTATCGAAAGCCGCTGAGAGGTCAAGGAGAACCAGGATGGACGCATAGCCTCCATCTCTGGCCCTCCAGAGATCATCGGTCAATGCGACCAAAGCGGTTTCTGTGCTGTAACCAGGTCTGAAGCCGGACTGTATTCTGTTCCATCCTTCTGTTCTATTCTATTCTATTCCATTCTCTATTCCACTCCATCCTTCCATTCCATTCTGTTCTATTCTCTATTCTATTGTTCTATTCTATATTATATTATATTATATTCCTCATTTTATTCTACTTTATTCTTCTCTACTCTACTATATTCTATTCTATTCTTAGTTTTGTTTTTTTCTATTTCTATTTCTGTTCTATTCTATACCTTGTTTTATTCCATTCCATTCCCTATTCATTCCATTTCATCCTCCTATTCTATTCTATTCTATTCCATCCCTCATTCTATTTTACTTAGCTCTAAAGTTCTGTTTTATTCTATTTCTCTTCTATTTTATACCTTGTTCTATTCCATTCCATTCTGTATTCCATTCTATTTCATCCTCCTATTCTATTCTATTCTATTCCATTCCATCCTCCCATTCTATTCTGTTCTATTCTATTCTCTATTTTATTCTGTTCTATTCTATATTCTATTCCTCATTTTATTCTACTCTATTCTGCTCTACTCTACTATATTCTATTCTATTCTTATTTCTGTTTTATTCTATTTCTGTTCTATTCTATACTATGAAAGCAAAACTGGGGCAGGGCGTACGCTACCAGGTGGCAGGAACAAGGAACAAGCTTCCTCCCTTTAAGACCTACTGATAAGCTTTTTCACAATAAGACGTAGGCATTCCATTGATCCCCACATTTTTTCCTTCCTCTGTTTTGCTTTCTTTTTTATAACTTTTTATAACTGGACGACAGATGGAAATCTAAAGAAATCCATCCAAGAAAAGAAATTTCCCACCCCGCTCTGCATGCACTGAAGTAGGCTCAGGAAATGCTGCCCCCTTTGCTTGGTTGGTTTGACAGATGGGACGGATGGTTGCTGCCAATGATTAAATTCTCCATTTAATGCAGGATGAAACTGTGTCTTCTCTTCCCCATCCATCCCATCGCTGTGCCCCCAAACGGTCCCCTGATCAAAGCCGCTGGATTGACTGTTACCCGCTCCCACCCCCGCCCCCTCTGAAAAGGAGCCAGGAAATGAAGGGTCTTTTCAATCACAAAAAGTTTCCCAGCTTGAAACTCCCCTGCCTGTCAAATGCAATGATATGGCTGGTCTTCTTTTCCATTGCATTGAATTTTTTTTCTCCCCTTCTCAAAAGGGGGCGGGGGGGGGCAGGAAATCTATAGAAAAAAATTGAAACTTTTAGCACTGTAACATCATAGAAATTGATAGAAAGCCCTGCCAGATGGAACAGCAAGGGGATAAAAGGCATGCCGAAAGGCCCATAATACAAAGCAATCCCAGCAAAAAAAAAAAAAAACCAACAACCCTCACCCTGGTCTCAAATTTCTGGAGCACACGATGAATATCTTTACGAATAAAATCACAATTCCAGAAGCAACAGAGCTGCATGCTGATCAGAGGGGAAATACCTGCATGCTGTGGACCAAAGCAATTTTTTTTTAAAGTTGCCAAAATGTATTTGAAAACCCCTTTTTCTGTTCCTTGCTCCTTCTTACCACTGGTCACCAAAACTTCCAGCCAGCTGGGACTGATAACAGACTGGATTCAAAGATGAATGCAATCCACAAAATTGAATGAGTGAAAGGTGCTGATCGCAATGTTGGAAGAAATGTCCATCTGGGTTCAGTTCAAAGTAAGGAGAAAGACACTGGAAACATGGAGGCTGCTTGGAAAGGTGGTTTTAATGGTGGACAGGATCCCATGCCTTGAAGATCTTGGGTGAAGGAAGAAAAAAGGGAAGAGATGCTGAGAGTGCCTGGTTATATGCCCTCTCTGGGCTTTTGAATTTGAGCTTGTGTTCTGATTGGTTGTCAAACTCCCATGGGGCCATGCAGGGGCAACTCTGTAGGCTGTCCAGAGTCCCAGGCTTGGTTGATGGGTGATGTTATCTTGCCATGTGGTGAGATGGGTAGAGGGCTAATCCTACCTTTGTTGGATCTTGGGTGAGGGCATTTGCCTATGAATAGACCTAGCTATCTCTTTACCTCTTAAGATCAGACATCTGCTGTGGGCTATTGAGGAGGGTGGGGGTTATTAAGAGTGAGTCTGTTTCCTGCCTAAAAACATGTTTCTCCAGGGAAATGTAATATTCTACCTTTTTAAATATTCCCTAGAATATTTCATTTTTCAAGGAGAGGGGTGGGTGCTAACTTCCTACAGCAATGTCCGACCCATTGCAACCCCATGGACAATGTTCCTCCAGGCCTTCCTGTCCTCTACCATCCTCTCGAGTCCATTTAAGCTCAGGCTGACTGCTTCAGTGACTCCATCCAGCCACATTCTTCTCTGCTGTCCACTTCTTCTTCTGGCCTCCATCTTTCCTAGCATGAGGCTCTTCTCCAGGGAGTCCTTCCTTCTCATTAGGTGGCCAAAGTCTTTGAGTTTCCTCTTCAGGATCTGGCCTTCGAAAGAGCAGTCAAAGTTGATCTCCTCTAGGACTGACCGGTTTGATCACCTTGCAATCCAAAGGACTCGCAGGAGCCTTCTCCAGCACCAGTTCAAAGACCTCCATTCTTTGGCGCTCAGCCTTTCTTACAGTTCAACCTTCACGGCTATCCATTGCAACTGGGAAAACCATAGTCTTCACTATATACACTTTTGGTGGGCGGGGTGATGTCCCTGCTTTTTAGTATGCTGTCTAGATTTGCCATAGCTTTCCTCCCCAGGAAGCAAGCGCCTTTTAATTTCTTGGCTGCAGCCCCCAACTGCGGTGATCTTGGAGCCAGGAAAATAAAATCTGTCACTATCTTCATTTCTTCCCCATCTATTTGCCAGGAATTCAGAGGGCCAGATGCCATGATCTTAGTTTGCTTAGATAGTTATTTCCTTATTTTCCAGACCATAAAACCCTCCAGAGATTGCTGTCTTGCAAATCTCCTTACAAGAAGAAACTATCTGGAGTAAATGATCTCAAGGCCTTCTCCTTTCCTGATCTGGTTCTTCATCCCAATTGAAGTCATTGGCTGAAATTTTTATGAAGTCCTCTTCAATCCATCAATTTTTTCCCATTGGGAGGGAAGGTGGAATTTAAATCGGATAAATAAATGAATATAGGCAATAATGATCCATCACTCCTTGATTCTGATCAGAGGTAGGTTTCAAATCCCAGCGCTACCGGTTCACTTGTGCTTACGCGCATGTGTGGCGCTTTTGCGCATGCGCAGAAGTGTCTGGGTGGATGGGTGGAGCTTCCCACCGCCGCCAGTCATGGTTTGGCCAATCCGGGCCAATCCAGGAGCAACCCACCTCTGATTCTGATCACTGCCTGATTTGAAGGTATGGCCCAGTGGTGGGGTTCCAAAATTTTTTACTACCAATTCTGTAGGCATGGATTGCTGAGCATGGCAGGGGAAGGATACTGTAAAATCCCCATTCCCTACCTACCCCACTAACCTGTGTTCCAGCTCCATTCTCCTGTCAGGGCAACAAAAGAAGACCCAGCCAATCAGCTAGGACTTGGGAGGCAGGGAATAGATTGTGGTGGGGCCAGCCAGAGGTGGTATTTGCCAGTTCTCCAAACTACTCAAAATTTCCACTACCGGCTCTCCAGAACTGGTCAGAACCGGCTGAATTCCACCTCTGGTATGTCCCGTGGCAAAGCACTCTGAAACATGATCTAGAATTCCTCAATTTCTGTACTAGCTGTCTATGAACCAATCCAGCAGACTCTGTGCTTGATTTTTTTCCCCCAAAGGGAAAGAAAGAAGTTATTCAAATAACCACATAATTCATCCTTTCTTTTTACCTCTGTCTCGTCTTTTTTGAATAAGCTTTTTCATGATAATTCAATCCATGTTGGTGTCAGGAAAAAAAACCATGAAAACTATACACTATATGCAGCCAAAACTAGGTAACAGACAGAAGACCCCCCCCCCAAACACACACACACACATCCGGAAGAATGTCATATGCCAGTAATTTGATCCGTGCCTTTTCTTCTCTGCTGCTTCTTGTTTGAATGGAGGCGGTCAGTTGAAAACAAATGCAGGAAACTTGAATCTCCCTCGTATGGAGTCTTCAGACAAAAGATGAAAATTTGCTCTAATTGGAAGAGATTTCCAAGGCCAGATAGCATCGTCCTCCAGTCTGTTTTTGCTATCTGCTTGGAAGACAACTCTAGAAGTCAATGGACTTATGAAGCTCTGCTATGGATGAAGGAAAACAGACTTTCAGCAATATGTAGGGGTTTTTTTTCTTTTCAAACAAAGCACTAAACTTCTCCGCATTACACAGTTTGGGGCTGTTGTGTTCTTTCTTCCTTTTTTCCTTCTTGACCCAAAATTCAAAGCTTTGGGCATCGTTGTATATAGAACTTGAAGGAACAATATAACTTAACAATTCTGCTTGCATTGACCACTGTGTGCAGTTTTTGGTCATTGCACTTTACAAGAGTTTTTAGGTATCATCATCTCCTTTTGATGACCCCATAAATCCCTTGCATGGTGGAGTCTGGGCAATTGAATGGAGCTGAGTGCTTACTGGCCTGAGGCCCTTCCTGTCACCAAGGCAGAATTTTATTCAACAGATAAATTCTCATTGTGGCCCAGAGAGAGAAATATCTGCCTCTACCCAGGATTGAGCTCACAGCCTCCTGATTGTGAGGGGAGAGCTCCACCTCTAGGCTACCACACCACTTAGGTAACTACGTGTATAGCCACCTAAAATGATCAAAGGAAGGGTTACAGTTGGGGGTATCTACTTGGAATGAGGGGAGATGGAGATGGAGATGATGATGATGATACACACTTCAGAATCTCTGGAGACTTCTTTATCATGCTATTACTTTCATTGCATTTTTTTCTATTTCCCAGTATAACCTGTCTAATCTAGTGCAACATATAAAGAACGGTTGCTGGAACTGGATATGTCTAGTTTAATGAAAAGAAGGACTAAGTGTGGCATGATACCAGTCTTCCAATATTTGAGGGACTGCCACAAAGAAGAGGGAGTCAAGCTATTCTCCAAAGCATCTGAAGGCAGGACAAGAAGCAACAGATGGAAACTAATTAAGGAGAGAAGCAACTTAGAACTAAGGAGAAATTTCCTGACAGTTAGAACAATTAATAAGTGGAATAATTTGCCTCCAGAAGTTGTAAATGCAGCAACACTAGACATTTTTAAGAAGAGATTGGATAACCATTTGTCTGAAATGGTATAGGGTTTCCTGCCTGAGCAGGGAGTTGGACTAGAACAGTGTTTTTCAACTACTGTGCCGTGGCACACTAGTGTGCCGTGACATAGTGTAAGGTGTGCCGTGGGAAAAACACCTTATATATAGTCAATATAGGCACAGAGTTAATTTTTTTAAACATTTTCTAATGGTGGTGTGCCTCGTGATTTTTTTCATGAAAAAAGTGTGCCTTTGCACAAAAAAGGTTGAAAAGCACTGGACTAGAAGACCTCCAAGGTCCCTTCCAACCCTGTTACCCTATTATTCTGTTAACCTCTGACAATCCTAGGATTTCTTTGTTTTTCTCAACCAAGCACTTGGCTTTTTTTATACAAAGCTTTATTTTATTGTCAAGAAAAGTGCTTAATTATTCAACAGCTTTTCTTGCCCAGAGTACATGTTGTCTTAAAATAGTACAATAAACCAATGCTTTAGTCTTCCAGTGCTTCTTTAGCTAAAAAGTATGCTGTTTTCAAAATCTTATTATTCCACTGTGTTTAAGTAGAAATCAATTTAAAAAATGTAAAAACTACATTCAAATCAAATCATTTCATATTCTCGGTCTCAGACCATACACAAGAAAAGGACTAGCAATATAATGAATAAAAAAGAATAATAAATAGAGAAAACTCTAAAGCAGTTAACAATTAGCAATTCATAATAGGAAGAAGGAATTAGATGGTTTTTAACAATTATAGCTATTGATAAAAATCTTGCAGCTTTTCTTAGAGGTTTTGGAAGAATAATTTGCCCTCACCACAATAACCTTGCTAAGCAATTTGAACCTGGCTCTCAGCATTTTCCAATGCACCTGTCACTAAATTTCCTAAAGCAGATTTACTAAGGAGTGATAGCCATTGAACACAGCAGAGCGAATGACTCCTCATGTAGGAATGAAAAATAATCCAATAATGCAAAATCAAGTAGTTTTATTTTCTCAATTGTTGCTCCTGATGTTTGAATTGGGTTTGCTTCATATTTGTTAAGTTTACACTGAATCATTTATAAGGTTGTTTTCGGCTTGATGTGAAAGTGGCCAAAGTTTAAGGAGTCCCAACAACAAGCACTTCTTGCCACTTTTCAATATATATATCTATATAACTTCCTCCCTTTTCCAGCACCTTAAAGCAACAGGACATGAAATTGATTTTGAAGGAACCAAATTAATCTCCAAAACTGAACACTTCAACAAGAGAATAATTATGGAAGCCATTGAAATAGAGAAACACCCCTACAACATGAATAAACATGACGATACCTCCTGCCTACCAGACATCTGGAAACCAGCCCTAGTCAACAAACGAACCCCACCCACCACCCAGGTCATTACAACACAAAAGAAAACACCAGCCTGAAGATGGCGAGTGGGATCTCGCCGAAACGTTGCCAAGACAATCTCAATCTTACATGGAAAAAGACCCAAATATGTTAAGACCTGCATGCGCGCGCACACACACACACACGCACTTAAAGTCACAACCCCTGGTATGCCCAAGTGTGGGAGGAAGGTCACACTTCCACTCTCTGTCATTAGGCTCGTCACAAGAGTCCATCCAGACAGAAACCCAATATTTTTACTGTTGCCTTTGTTATATTTATCAGCACAAATAAAAACATATATATATATATATATATATATATATATATATATATATATATATATATATATATATATATATATATATATATATATATATATATATATATATATATATATATATATATATATATATATATATATATATATATATATATATATATATGCGCTGTGGGGGTAAGACACCCCTAACACCCCTGGGGGGGGTGTTCTGTTAAGATACAGCTGTTGTGCCTTAAAATGGCTTCTACTGTACAGCATAGTGGAGTTGCCATGGTAACAGCTTCACAGTACTACACAAGGGATTTCCCTCTGGTAAGGGGGGAAATCCAACACAGAAATTATGTTTGGTCTGGACATTTGTGATAAACATTCATGTATTAGACATATACAGGATTGGGATAAACAAATACCTGAGCAATGCCAGATTAGCAGTTATTAAACTATATGAGAACATTACTAGGTGTACGATGGATAACAGAATAACAGAGTTGGCAGGGCCCTTGGTGGTCTCCTAGTCCAACCCCCTTGCTCAGGCAGGAAACCCTATACCATTTCAGACAAATGGAAGTCCAATCTTGTCTTAAAATCCTCCCCCATTGGAGCAGCTACAACTTCTGAAGGAAACTCATTCCACCTGATTAATTGTTCTACCCCCCCCCCTATTCTAATCATTTAAGGCATTTAAAATAAGCATTCGTTGTAGGCCGCTTTTTTCAATGTAATTAACAATGCTTATAAAACACTTCATTTCTTTCTTTCCAATTCTTGGAGACCACCTGGACAAGTTCCTGAAGTTTTCTCTGACAAGTCGTCCCCCCCCCCCAAAAAAATGTGGTTTGTCATTGCCTCTTTCCAAAGCTGGTTGGGGGCATGCTGTGAGTTGAAGTCCACCAATTTTAAGTGATTGAGAAATATTGCACTTAAACTATGTTCCAATCTGAGTGGAAAACCCAGCCACTAAAAGCAGTCAAAAAAATATGTTACCCCATCGTGGTCACAACATTTGCGGCCAGGTTTGATTGTATAAACAGAGGCATAGAATCAAAATCATGTGTAATATTTAGTGCTGCTTTATAAAGCCTAGTAAGACCACACCTGGGATACTGGGATAAAATTTTGGTTACCACACTACAAAAAAGATGTTGAGACCTTGGAAAAAGTTCAGAGAAGAGCAACTAAGATGATCAAAGGCCTGGAGACTAAAACATATGAAGAACAGTTGCAGAAAATATGTTTGGCTAGTCTAGAGAAAAGAAGGACTAGGACCGGACATGATAGACGTATTCCAATATTTGAAAGGCTGCCACAAAGAGGATGGGGTCAATTTATTTTCCAAAGGACAGAAGGCAAGGTAAGAAACAACGGATGGAAACTAATCAAGGAGAAGCAACCTGGAATTAAGGAGAAACTTCCTAACAGTGAGGACAATCAACCAGTGGAACAGCTTGCCTCCAGAAATCGTCGGTAAACAGTAACAGTTGGAAGGAACCTTGGCGGTTATCTAGTCCAACCCCCTGCATATGCAGACCTGTACCAGGGATTCAATCCCCCGAACTGCCAACCTTTCTGATCGACAAGCTGGACATTTTTAAGAAGTGACTGGACAGCCACTTGTCTGAAATGGTAGAGGGTCTTCTGCTTGAGCAGGGGGTTGGACTAGAAGACCTCCAAGGTCCTTTACAGCTCAGCTCAAGCCACAATACGGTTGTTCTCAACGTTAGTAATTACCATTGTTATCTATCCAAATTTTTGCAACTCGAATAAGGTTGCACTTGTATCCTCGGGGGACCGCAATACGTTGTCCGGAGTTTAGCTTTTAACTTTTCTACAAAAGTTCGGAACTCGGATTTCTCGAGAGCAAGCCAGGAATGGGAAATCATATTCCTGCAAAGGCTGAGCCATTCTAAACATCGCATTCGGCAGGGGCGTCGCAACTGCCCGCGGGCCTCTTAAAAAGTCGGGGTGGGAGGGAAAGAGAAGGCGCGCCTGCGCGGTGCCAATCCAGCGCTTCGGACTGGTGCGCCTGCGCACGGAGAACCACGCTGCTCTTGGTGTTTTTTTTCCCGCCCTTCGCCGATTGCGCTGAGGAGAGAGGCGCTGTGAGGCGGCTTTTTGGTTCGCGCGTTCCTTGACTTTTTAAAGGAACTGTTTAAAAATAAAACATGTTTTCTTTGCGCACGTTATTCACACGCCCCTATTTCTCATTGTTAGAAAAACCGCAAACATAAACAAGCCTCCCCCTCTTTTTTTTCTAACTGGGAATTGGACAAATGAGTCCATGTTTTGTGAGCGGGTATTGGCGTCACTCGCCCTCCTGCCCACAAGTCATGGCGGATCTCCAGAACGCCTGAGGCCGGTCGTGGCTTGTGGCCTTTCCAGCCTTCTTGTCAGCCAAATGCAATGGGGAGACAATTCTCCAAATTCCCAGCTGTCCTTGGCCATGTAGGCTGGGAATTCTAGGTGTTCTAGTCCTTACACTTGTGGGGAGGAAGGGGCTAAATTAAAAAAGAAAGTACAGTAAAATAAATTTTAAAGCATTCCTTTCTTTAATTTACTGTGGAAAAGCTCAGAATATCACTACTGTTGTAGTTAACAGTAAGAATTGATAGCTGAGCAAAGAACCATAATTTGGATTATAAAATTCTTGCTTTAATAACAATTTCTTAAACATTGGGGGGGGGGATAAAGAAAATAAAATAAGCAGCTGCCCCACACACACTTGACACACTGGCCATTTTATATTTACTATATTTGAGTTATGTTATACCGTAACACAAATATAGTAAATGTAAATATATATAGAGAGAGAACTATATAGAAAATAGTTTCCTCATAAAGCCCCACAGCTTTGCATGACAAGGATGCCTCTTTTTTTTATTACGCTAATTTTCCCCCCTATACGAATCAATTTTCAAAAGGTTCTTAGCCTACAAATAGAATTTTAAAAACTTCCCAAACCACAATAACAACCAACTTTCTAGTCATTGGCACATCATTTGTATCCTGTTTAGGCCAACCAAAAGACAACAGTACAAGGATTAACTATAAAGTGTGGCAATGAAACTGTTGCAATAAAAAAAAAATCAATATCATTCAAAGAGGTTTGTTCCCGTGAGGAATTTACCTCAGTCTCCAAGAGATTTCTCCTTCAAAACACAAGATTAAAGCATAACTGCATTTAAAAATACATCTCAAATGAATGCCACACAATTTTTTTATTTTTTAACACCGACAGTTGTACTAAGTCATTTGCCCTTGGCACAATGTATTGTCTGAACTTCACGTGAATGTGACATGGAAACTATGGTTTGTGTGACGGAATTGATTCAGATATATGTCAAACTAAGTCTTGTTTGAACCATGCAAATAGTGTGCTTCAATTATAGCCATACATCATGGTTATAGCCATACATCATGTACAAATCACAACATATCATGTAAATATGCTAATTCCACATAAATCACTATGTCTTCAACAACCCATCGTTAAAACAATTCATGACTTTACAAGATGGATAAATACAACTATAAATCCTTTTATTGGGAGCTTGAATTGTGTTTTTTTCCTTAGCCCATGCAGCTCCATATATCTAATCTTAATATCTATCAGTGTCAAGCACTGTTCCTAAAAAAGAGTTTTAGGAAGACATAAATACATTAAATAATATAAATAATTGAATCTGTTTTTAATAGGACATTCTGACTTCTCTTTCTCCAATTTCAGGTAAAAAGAATGGCGTATTCCATTTCGTCACAAAATATTGTAGCCATTTCTGATCTGCATCCCAGCCTTGCTCATCCTGTAAGTCTAAGTACCATAACAATATTTTGTTCTCCGATGAAACTTTATATAAGTGTGTTCTGTTATAACATTATGTAATTGGTTTATCTTCATCTGCTCATAGCATTGACAGAATTATTAGAGACAAAATATTCCTGTGTCTCATGTATCCGCAGAAACTGAAAACTGATATCTCTGGCAAAAGAGAATGGATATTACGATCATTCTAGGATGATTGGACTAAGTTAAATTATGGAGTTTTATGAAAGGATGGCTGGGTTTGCTCTCCATGTTTAACTCCCATGCTTGGTTAATGAAAGGGCAACCCCTGGTTAATTAAGGGCAATTAATAAATACTTGAAATAAATTAAATAATGACAGAATGTGAAAGCCTGTTTGTGTCTGAGTTTCCACAACATCAAAAAAATTTCTATGCCATTTTAAACTTGTAAATGTCCATAATGACCTTTCTCAAATCGGTCAGTTTAGCCACCTCAGCAAGTTTTGTCAATTTCACTAACCCTCCATAGTGGGTAATGTCAAATCTTTCCATATGTGTGCATATGTCGTGCTGCAATAATCATAGATTGATATAATTTTCCATGACTGTTTTCTAACTGCATCCACCAGCTTCTCATTTGGAGTACATTCTAGATTCCTCTGGCATCATGTACCAACAATACATCATTTCATAAAAATTATCTTTAAGATCAAAATATAAATTTCAACCCTTTTGACCACATATTTTCCCATTGAGCCATCTGTATATTATAACCAAAATTCTTAGCCCACTTTGTCATATATTTTTAACCTGTTGTTTTATTTTAAATTTCAATAAAAGTTCATATATTTTACTAATCACATGTTCCTAATCAGTATGAAATTGCATTTCAAATTATGTCTTACTTTGCTTCATACCATAAGTCTTTTAATCCACTTTAAATCTTTCTAATAACTGTAAATGGAAAAGCCATTGATAACTATATCCTGCCATTAGTTGCTATCTTGACTTAATTTTTGGTGATTCTACAATGATTCTGGTGTGTTAACCATTTCTCTTTTGTTTCTCTTTTGTGAAATGTATTTTTGAGCACAGCTTGAATTTACATCTATTCCATATTCTCAGTATGGCACTAAACCTAATAAAATGTTTTTTTAAATCTATTTAATAATGGCCAAATATTTTACTTTTTTCTCAATTCTATTTGATCTTCTATTTTTATGTTGTTAATATCTTCATCTTCCAAGTATTAATCTTAAAACTTACTAGCAAGTCAAGTCATTTAATTTTCCCATTAATGTCTCTAATGGATCCTCCAAACACTATAGCCAGGTCATTGGCAAATATCATTACTTTTAGATACGAGGAGGCGCTGAGGTAAATTGAACAGAAACCTTTATTCTACAGTAGAACTGACAGCAAGTTCAGAACACGCGCGCTGGACAGCGCCGCCTGACAGCTATTTATACTGATAGCTGTCAGGCGGCCGGCCAATGGGGTGGCCGCAATTCTCCCGCCGTCCGGCAGCCGTGCCAGGACCAATCAGCCTCTTGCAAGGTGTGGCTCGGCTGCCGGCTGCGTCAGGGGGACGCAACACCCCTTCCCCCCAGATAGTGCATGCATAGTCGTTCAAGTACTTCAGTCGACTACGCAGGCACTGCCTCAGTCTGGGTGTGTCTGCCGAGGGCGTCGGAGGCGGAGGAGAAGGTTTGTCGGAGTGATGACGCTGATCCGGAGGCCCAGCCCCTTGCCTTGCGCTGAGATTCAAAGGCAAGTTCGCGGCCGCGGTGGTAGCTGGTGGCGAGCCGCCGGGAGGGTTGGGGCGAGTTGTTTGCGGCTGGAGACCAGTGTCGGCTGGAGCGGCGTCGGCCTGTTGTCCGGGTGGCTGGGCGGTTGTGCGGCGGCGTAACTGGTTTATATGGCGCTGCCAAACTCGTCCGTCGCCAAGTTGGACCCTGTAGGAATAGGGCCCTGTTAATTCAAGCAGCATGGCCGACAACCACTTCGGTTCGCCCAAATCGTTTTGAGCGTAAACCCCCTCCCCCACCAAGAAGGTCTGTGGGGTGTCCAGTTGGGGAACGCACAGGGGATCGAAGTGGGGGTGCAGCCGGTCCAGTGTGGTACGGAGCCGGCGGCCCATTAGGACCTCGGGAGGGGATTTTCCGGTGGTAGAGCATGGGGTGGAGTGTTGTGCCTGGAGGTAGGTGAAGAGCCGGGCCGGCCAGGGCAGGTGACTGAGACGGGCCAGGCCTTCCTTGGCAGAGCGAACAGCGTGCTCAGCCATCCCGTTGCTGGCGGGGTGATAGGGCGCCATGGGGCATGGTGAACCCCCAGGCTGGCCAGGTAGAGCCAGAACTCGGGCAAATTGAGGACCGTTATCGGACACTAGGATGTCCGGCATGCCATGGGTCGCGAAAAAGGCACTTGAGGGACTGGATGGTGGCAGCAGAAGTCAGGGAACGCATGGGGATGACCTCCACCCACTTAGATAGCGCATCAATGACTAGTAGGAAGGTGCGGCCATCCACGGGTCCAAAAAGGTCCGCGTGGATGTGGCTCCAGGGGGCAGAGGGGGTTTCCCACTCCCGGGAAGGGGACGTGGGGGGGGGGCGGGCCGGATGGCCTGGCAGGGAGGACACCGCTGCACACAGCCAGCGATGTCCGCGTCCATGGAGGGCCACCAGACATACCCGCAGCCGAGGGCCTTCATGCGGACAATGCCTGGGTGGCCCTCGTGAAGGCGACGCAGGACCAACTGGCGCAGGGCAGGCAGAACCACCACCCGGGATCCCCAGAGGAGGCAGCCATGGACAAGGGAGAGTTCGGTGCGGCGGCAGAGGAACAACAGAAACTTGGGGGACCGCGAATCCGCCGTCCAGCCCCGGCGAACAGCTTCCAGGATGCGCCGAAGGAGAGGGTCGGTGGAGGTGGACTGGGCAATGTCGGAAGCAGAGAGTGGCAGCTCCAAGTCGTCTACGAGGAAGACGCTGGAGGCCACAGATGGGGCAGGGTCGGCAACCTGGGTGGGCAGTGGACAGCGGCTCAACGCATCCGTGTGGCCCATATGCTTTCCCGGCTGGTAGTGCAGCCGGTATGAATAAGTGGCAAGGAATTCGGACCAGTGGGACATGCGGGGTGACAAGATGGGTGGGGTGGCACGATCCCCTGCCAAAATGCCCAGAAGGGGTTTGTGGTCCATAAGGAGGGTGAATGGACGGCCGTAGAGGTAATGGTGAAACTGCTTCACCCCTGCTATGGCTGCCAGAGCCTCCTTGTCCAGGTGGCTGTAATTCCATTCAGCCCTGGACAAGGTGCGTGAATAGAAGGCAATGGGGGCTTCCGACCCATCAGGAAAGGAGTGGCTCAAGACGGCCCCCACGCCATAGGGGGACGCGTCGCAAGCCAGTAGGAGGGCAAATGCCCGTCGTACTGTATGAGCATGGGGGAAGCTGTCAGCAGGCGTTTGACAACCGCGAGCGCATGCGCTTCACGGCTGGACCAAACCCAGGGAGTGGAAGAATTGAGCAGGCGGTGAAGGGGCTCCGCCACCGATGCCTTATGCAGAATGAAGGCGGTGTAGAAATTAAGCAGCCCCAAAAACGCCTGAAGCTCCGCCTTGTTGGAGGGGGTGGGGGCATTGGTGATGGCCTCCACTTTGGCGGAAGAAGGGTGGATGCCTTGGGCATCCACGCGGAAACCTAGGAAGTCAATGGAGGAAACTCCAAGTTGGCATTTGGAGCGCTTCAGGTGGAGACCTGAGGCGCGGACCCGGGATAGGACAGTTCACAGGATGGAGATGAGTCCTGATTGATCCAGAGCGGCAATCAGGACATCATCAAAGTATGGTGTCATGCCAGGGATGCCATGGAGCAGGCGCTCCATGAGTCCCTGAAAGAGACCAGGGGCAACACTGATGCCGAATTGTAGGCGCTTGCAGCGAAACGCACCCCAGTGCGTGACTATGGTCTGGCCAGTGGCAGTGGCGTCGTCCACTGGCAGTTGCTGATACGCTTGGGCCAGGTCCAATTTGGCAAAAATCTTGCCCTGGCTCAAGGTATGCAGCACATGCTGGATGACGGGGACCAGGTAGGGATGGGCCTGCAGCGCCTTTTTGACTGTATTTTTGTAATCAGCGCAGACCCTCAGGGAGCCGTCAGACCTCAGTGGAAGGACAATAGGGGTCTCCCAAGGGGCATGATCCACTAGCTCTAGAATGCCCTGGGAGATAAGTTTGTCCAATTCGGCATCAACTTTAGCTCGCAGCGCAAGGGGCACCGTGCGAGTGTCAGCCTCTGCTTTGCTGCTGCTTCGGCTGCCATTGAAACGGGGAGGGGGGGCATGGTATTTGGGAGGGGTTTACTAATTGTGCTGGAGGAAGATTCTGGAGTTCTGCTGCCTGTCGGACTGCGCATGCGGAGGAGGTTCCCGCCAAGGCCAACGGCACCGACATTCCATCTCGGTGATGCCTTTCGAAGTTATCTCACACCTGACACTTGGGAGAATTATGATTGGACTGCAACTGGGATGCCAAGGGGTGGGGAATGGGTTATTTTATATATCACTTGCTTTCGCGCCTAAATAATCAGTCTTCGCTTTGCTACGCTTCTGTTCATTTATAATTAGTAAAAGTACACTTGATTTCTATCAATGGAGTCTCATGGTCTTCTTTCCTAATTACTTAATGAAGAGGTGCTGACAGTAAGTGAAGACTCACTCACACCCCACCAGGAGGTCTCAACCTACCGTGGGGGGTGTACTCACAAGCAGGAACGAAGAAAATGTCATTGCGAGCGAGCGATGAAGAGGAGACTGAAAGGGAAACTGCAGACCCATCTTTACCTGAAAGGCTGGCTGGCCTAAGAATAGAGGAGCCTGCAGTTCGCCCTCGATGGACTTTAGGAGTGGGGCAAAAGGAGGATAGTGAGATTTTGGATGCTGGAGTTACCAGGAGAAAACAAAAGAAAAAACCAGCCGACTGGGAAGAAGCCATGACCGAGCGGAGGTCCCGGGAAAAAGAGCAAACAGAAGAATTTGAACAAAGGTACTCTATGCATAAATTTAGGGAGGGTGAAGAGGCTGAGGGGGGATGGGAGCAAACAAACCCAGAAACAGCTTCCCTCCCCCAGCCAGAGTTGCTGCCAGAGTAGCCCCCCCCCCCAGAAGATGCAGAATGGCAAAAGTCCCTCCCTTGCCAGTAAAATATAACGGAAATCCCAGGGACCTGGGTCTCTTTGTTATACAGATTTGGAATTATATGGAAATTTATGGGCCCGATTTAGAAACAGATGAGATGAAGGTGCGAATGGTTTTACTTTCTTTGGAAGGAAAAGCGGCCGATTGGATGGTCAGCTTACACCAATGTAACTCCCCCCTCCTGAGGAATTTTGATGTCTTTATGACTGCACTAAAAAGGAGATTTGATGATCCGCTGATTGAGAAACGGGGGAAGGTGAAATTTATGGCCCTCAAACAGGGAGATAGACCGGTGGCTGAATATATTCAGGAGTTTCAACAGCTTTCTTCTTATATGAGAGGCTGGTCTGAAGAGGTGCTGCTCAACCAGTTTGCATTGGGATTAAATGAGGACATTTACCAACAATGCGTTAACAGACACCTTCCCAAGCGAGTTACAGCTTGGTATGAAAATGCAGCAGACGTTGAGCTCGACTTGATTAGACTTCAACGTGTGAAAGAGGAGAAAGCAGAGAGATCACCCCCCCAGCTCAAAGGGCCCCATTCCGCATCAGGGGTGAAGGGAAGGGAAGCTCCGCCGGCAAGGCCAAGCCTTTCACATGCTTCCGTTGTGGGAAAGGGGGCCATCGCGCCATGGATTGCCGCGTTAAACTTCCTGCAACCGCCCCGCCCCCTGCCAAGAGGGAAGGGAAGACGAGCAAGACCCCGGGGAGGAAGAAAGAGGCTGCTTTCGCTGCTGAAAACACCCCCCAGCATTTCCGGCAGGAGGCGGAAGAAGCGGATGTCACCACCAGCTCCTCTGATGACTCCGATGATGACGCCTTGCCTCGTTGGGTGAGTTCGAATAAAGGCCCCATGTTGATCCCAATAGAGTTAAGGGTGCCACCCGATGGGGAGACAGAACAGCTTCCCGCCCTCCTTGATTCGGGCTGTTCTAGATGTATGATTAATTCTGCAATGGTTGAAAAACTGGGCTTGAAATTGAGGACTTTGAAAACCCCTATTGTTTTTTGCCAAATCGATGGATCCATTGCAGGGGGTGGCCCAGCCCATTTCTACACTGAACCTCTAGAGATGAAAATGGGCACCCATGTAGAATTGATCTCTTTTATTGTGGCTCCTGGAATGGACAGACCCCTTATTTTGGGACTCCCCTGGCTTCGTAAATGGAACCCTCGCATTAATTGGAGGGAGGGGTGGCTGCGTATTCGGACCAGCACAGCCCCAGATGGGGAGGCCGATGCCCCAGAGCCTGCTGGCTCCAGCCCCGCATTGGCCGCCAGGGGCCAGGAGAAAATTGAGGGGGAAGAAAAGATTCCAAAAGAGTATTGGGACCTGAAGGGGGTTTTTAGTGAAAAATATTTAGATAAACTTCCACCCCACAGACCTACTGATTGCTCCATCGATATTTTGCCTGGAGTAAAGCTTCCAAAGCCCCAAATATATTCAATGTCCCCTAGGGAAATGGAGGAAATGAGGAAATTCATTGATAAAAACTTGAAAAGGGGTTTCATTGAGCCAGCACGGCCCAAGGTAGCAGCACCTGTGTTGTTCAGAGAGAAGAAAGATGGCTCCCTGAGATTATGTGTTAATTTCAAAAACTTGAACTGCATCTCAGCTCAGAACCTATACCCATTACCGCTGATGAAGGACATGCTGGCCCAACTGGGAAAGGGCCGTATTTTCACTAAATTGGACCTCAGAGAAACATACTATAGGGTCCGCATAAAGGAGGGGGATGAGTAGAAGACGGCTTTAAACTGCCCCCTTGGTTGTTTCCAGTTCCGGGTGATGCCCTTTGGCCTGCAGGGGGCACCTGCAGTTTTCATGCAATTAATTAATGAAATTTTGCATGACCACCTTTACAAGGGCGTTATCGTATATTTAGATGATATCCTTATTTACACTCAAACATATGACGAACACGTCAAGTTGGTCCGCACTGTCCTCAAGAAGCTCCGAGCCGCTGAACTTTATGCCAAGTTGTCCAAATGTGAATTTCACCAGGAGAAGATAGACTACCTTGGGTATCGTATCTCCCCCGCTGGTATTGAGATGGACCCCGCTAAGGTAAAGGCGGTCACTGAGTGGGAGGCGCCCCGTACATGTAGGCAATTACAGAGATTTTTGGGTTTTGCCAATTTCTATCGTCAATTCATACCTTCTTTTGCCAAAATTGTGCTTCCCATCACTAATTTGTTGAAGTCCAAAGGTGGGCCTAAACCTAAGCCTAGCAAGCCGTTGAATTGGACCATGGAGTGTCAAGCTGCTTTTGAGAAGTTGAAACGACTCTTTGCGGCGGAACCGGTTCTGAAGCATCCGGAGATGGACAAGCCTTTTGTCGTTCAAGCTGATGCCAGCAACGTGGCAGTTGGGGCCGTCTTGCTTCAGACTAACGACCAAGGTAATTTACAACCTTGCGCATACACCTCCCGTAAGCTCACGGACACGGAAAGGCGTTGGGCAATCTGGGAGAAGGAAGCATTTGCTGTACGTTGGGCTTTAGCCACGTGGCACCACTTTCTGGAGGGCGCTAAGCACCCATTTGAGGTGTGACCATAAGAACTTGGAAGCTTTGAGGACTCCCAGGCGACTCTCCCCTAAGCAGATGTGCTGGGCTCAGCATTTCAATCGGTTCAATTTCACACTCAAGTACATCCCAGGAGGGAAAAATTTTATGGCTGATGTTTTGTCCAGACTTCCTCAATGCAACTGCTCTAAACTCGGTGTTATCCAGCCCGTGGTTCCCACGTCCAGCCTCGCTGCTCCTGTTGTTACTAGGCAGCAGGCATGCTCAAAGGTGGAAGTGTCTCAAGATTTTCTCTCTGATCTCAAAAAGGCCCTTCCTCAGGATGACTGGTTCCAGCAGCATCAAGGTGAATGCACGATAAGAGACGATTTGCCATGGATTGGAGCGAAACTTTACGTCCCTGCCTCTCTTCGTCTTGTCCTCCAATGGGCTCATGATTCCAAGTTAGCGGGTCACTTTGGATTTGTGAAGACGCTACATTTGGTGAAACGGCAGTTTTGGTGGCCCCCTTTGAAAAAGGACATTGAACTTTATGTTGCCAGCTGTCCGGTCTGTGCAGCCGCTAAACGGCCACCAGGGAAGCCGCAAGGTCTACTCCAAACTGTAGCCCGCCCTGTCGCCCCCTGGAAGGAGATTTCTATGGACTTTATTATCGAACTTCCTGAAAGCCAGGGGCACACCGTTATATGGGTGGTTACTGACTTATTTTCCAAACAAGTTCATTTTATTCCGTGCCACAAGATTCCTTCTGCAAAGACACTTGCTAAACTCTTCATTTCTCACGTTTACCGTTTGCACGGAGTGCCTGATCGCATCATTTCTGATAGAGGTGTGCAATTCACTTCTGTTTTTTGGAAGGAATTTCTTAAGCGCATTGGCTCCGCCCAGGGTTTAAGCTCCGCCCACCACCCTCAGACTAATGGGCCTTGCGAGAGGACTAATTCTGTTCTAGAACAATATTTACGGTATTTCATCAATTACCAGCAGGATGATTGGGTGGACTTGTTGCCGCACGCGGAAGTGGCTTATAATAATTCCGTACATAGCAGCACTGGATTCACTCCTTTTCGAATTGTATCTGGCCAGGACTTTGTTCCTATTCCCGAGGTTCCTCTTGAGCAGCCACAGGTTTCGTCCGTCTCCGAGTGGAGTGAGTGATTGAGCCATATTTGTCCTTTGGCACTTAGTACTTTGGATGCTGCGCATCGCGTGCATAAGAAACAGGCTGATAAGAAACGTGCACAACCTTATCAGTACAAGGTGGGTGACCAGGTTTATTTATCCATGAAGTTCCTTCACACTACGCAAAAATCTAAGAAGTTGGGACCTAAGTACGTGGGCCCGTTTCCCATAATCAAGGTCATCAATCCTGTTTCGGTTCGCTTGCAGCTACCCAAGCACCTCAGCCATGTTTATCCAGTTTTCCACGTTAATCTCATTAAACCTGTTCGTTTCTCGTCTTTACGTCCACCTGTGGACCCACCGCCTGCCTGCCTATTGATTGATGGTGAACAGCATTTTGAGGTCCGGGAAATATTGGACTCGCGGCGGCGGCGGAATCGGATTCAGTACCTAGTGGCTTGGAAGCATTTTCCTCCATCTCATGCCGAGTGGGTGGACAAGTCCCATGTCCGTGCTCCCCAGCTGCTCCGACAGTTTTATTCTACTTATCCTGACAAACCCTGATTGACTCTCCTTCCTGACTTTCTCTTCCCCCCCTTTTCTTTTTCTGTTTTTTGTTGTTCATCTGTTTGTTTGTGTTTTGTCGTTTTCCAAGCCTGACCGCTTTTTTCCGGAGGAGGGCCGGATGTCAGCCTCTGCTTTGCTGCTGCTTCGGCTGCCATTGAAACGGGGAGGGGGGGCATGGTATTGGGGAGGGGTTTACTAATTGTGCTGGAGGAAGATTCTGGAGTTCTGCTGCCTGTCAGACTGCGCATGCGGAGAAGGTTCCCACCAAGGCCAACGGCACCGACATTCCATCTCGGTGATGCCTTTCAAAGTTATCTCACACCTGACACTTGGGAGAATTATGATTGGACTGCAACTGGGATGCCAAGGGGTGGGGAATGGGTTATTTTATATATCACTCGCTTTCGCGCCTAAATAATCAGTCTTCACTTTGCTACGCTTCTAATAATTTATAATTAGTAAAAGTACACTTGATTTCTATCAATGGAGTCTCGTGGTCTTCTTTCCTAATTACTTAATGAAGAGGTGCTGACAGCGAGCTTTGAGGCGAATAGGCACCACCATGGGGTCTAGACTCAGGGAGGTGGGAGTGCCATTATAACGGCCCAGGGCAGCAAATTCTGTGACGGAGGTCCAAATCAGAGGCCAGCCTGAGGGAATTGACCCCGGCGATGGACAGGCCGAAGGCACGGAACCAGTCCAGCCCCAGGAGAGAGGTCAAGGGATTCCGGACCACAATGAGGGGCAAGGGACCCTGGAACCACCCATACTGGATCGGCAAGGTGAGGCAACCCAGGACAGGAATGGAAGTCCCCTGATAGTCCCTGAGGTGGCAAGGGGCAGAAGAAAGTCAGTCCTACCGAAGCGGGGGGAGAGCTGTCTCAGAGTGTCCCAGGAGATGATGGATCATGAGGAGCCCATATCCAGCTCCATGGTGCAGGGTTGGCCGGCCAGTAAGATGCGTAGGTGCATCTTAGCCCGGCCCCCTGTGGAAGTGGACGCCGAGTCCAGCAGCCAGTCGGGAGAGACCCCGTCGGGTTCCAAAACAGCATAGCAGCCTTGGCGGGAAGACGATGGCATGGACGCAGGCTGGCGCCCGGCGGGAGCTCTGGCAGGCCGTTGCGCTGAAGCAAGGGAGTGGCACACTACGGCAATGTGGCCCTTATTGCCACACTGGCGGCAGAGGGTGGTCCGGAACTGGCATGACAAACGGCCCCAGCATCCCTGACAGAGAGAGACCTGAGGAGATCCACGGAGAGGTCGAAGTTAGGCCGAGGGTCTTCCGGGCCCAACTGACAGTGGATTGAAGCAGGAGGAAGAGAAGCCGTGACCGAAGGAGGGAAACGGCGAATAATGGAGGAAAACACCCCGCTTTCGCCCCTCAGGAAGATCGGTGAGGCCGTAGGCCTGCAGGAAGATCTCGAATCTTTCAAGGAAGGCATCCCAACTCTCCGCCTCAGGACAGAAAGGCGAGAAGGAAGAAGCGGCAGCAAGAGCCAGGACGTGCACTGGGTCGACGTCGCTCATCCTCGTCTCCAGTTTTAGATACGAGGAGGCGCTGAGGTAAATTGAACAGGAACCTTTATTACAACAGAACTGACAGCAAGTTCAGAACACGCGGGCTGGACGGCGCCGCCTGACAGCTATTTATACTGATAGCTGTCAGGTGGCCGGCCAATGGGGTGGCCGCAATTTTCCCACCAGCCAGTAGCTGCCCCGGGACCAATCAGCCTCTTGCAAGGCGTGGCTCGGCTGCCGGCTGCGTCAGGGGGACGCAACAATTACAAGTTTGTTTTTAATTTTTATTCCCACTATTTTCTCATCTTATGACTCTGTTCTGTTACCTGAATAACTAAAATGAACAAGAGTAGAAACAGCAAGCATTTTTGTCTTCTCTCACATGGGGTTTTTTTTTGGTTAATTCTCCATTAAACAATTATATGAGTTTTTATGAGGTAAAATTCAATCTTATGTATTTAATAAAATTATGTCCAAAATTGATAACTTCCAGGACTCTAAAGAAGAAAATTCAGTTAAAGCTATCAAAGGTGTTAGTTGCATCTAAGAAAATCAGTGGTTTATTTTTCATTATGTTGATCCAAATATCCAATACATCCAATATTCAATATATTTCTAATATTCTCTTGTAATTTTCCCTTAAATTAAAACTCACATTGATTTCATGAATAAAGTCCTATACAATTATTTTCAACCATTCATCCCAAAACATTTTAAACAACTTGTAGTCATGATTCAATAAAGATATTGGTTGGTAATTTCTTGTTAAAGTCAGCTCCTGGGATTCTTTAAGTATGAATCATATACTTGCTTCTTTCCAAGTGTCAGGAATCTTTCTATTCTGTAAAATAAATATTCATTGTTTATTGTTCAGGTTGTAAAATTTAGTCCTCAAAACATAAGTCGGCAGACCAAGTGCCTTTCTGATTTTAGTCTTTTTAATAATTTTACAAACTTCTGTTATTCTTACAGATACATTCAAAATTACTGATTCTCTGTAATCTTTGGTAAATTCTGTTTATATAAATAATTGTCAACACTCCTTCATTTGGATAATCAGGAAAGAAAACCACAAGACTCCATTGATAGAAATCAAGTGTACTTTTACTAATTATAAATGAACAGAAGTGTAGCAAAGCGAAGACTGATTATTTAGGCGCGAAAGCAAATGATATATAGAATAACCCATTCCCCACCCCTTGGCATCCCAGTCACAGTCCAATCATAATTCTCCCAAGTGTCAGGTGTGAGATAACTTCGAAAGGCATCATCAAGATGGAATTTCGGTGCCGTTGGCCTTGGCGGGAAACCTCCTCCGCATGCGCAGTAAGACAGGCAGTAGAAACTCCAGAATCTTCCTCCAGCACAATTAGTAGTCCCCTCCCAAATACCATGCCCCCCCCTCTCCCTTTCAATGGCAGCCAAAGCAGCAGCAAAGCAGAGGCTGACATCCGGCCCTCCTCTGGAAAAAGGCGGTCAGATCTGGAAAACGACAAAACACAAACAAACAGACGAACAACAAAAAACGGAAAAAGAAAAATGGGGGGGGAGAGAGAAAAGGTCAGGAAGGTGGGACAACTAGGGCTTGTCAGGATAAGCAGAATAGAACTGGTGGAGCAGCTGGGGGGCCCAGAGATGGGACTTGTCCACCCACTCGGCATGAGACGGGGGAAAATGCTTCCAAGCCACCAGGTACTGGATCCGATTCCGCCGTTTGCGAGAGTCCAAAATCTCCCGAACCTCAAAATGTTGTTCACCATCAATCAATAGGGAGGGCAGGTGGCGGATCCATTGGCGGACGTAAAGATGAAAAACGAACAGGTTTAATGAGATTAATGTGGAAAACAGGATATACACGGTTGAGGTGCTTGGGCAGCTGCAAGCGAACCGAAACAGGATTGATGACTTTGATGATAGGAAACGGGCCCACATACTTAGGCCTCAACTTCTTGGATTTCTGTGTAGTTTGAAGGAACTTCGTGGATAGATAAACCTGATCACCCACCTTATACTGATAAGGTTGAGCACGTTTCTTATCAGCCTGTTTCTTATGCGCGTGATGCGCAGCGTCCAAAGCACGAAGTGCCAAAGGCCAAATATGTCGCAAACGCTCACTCCACTCAGAGATGGATGAAACCTGCAGCTGCTCAAGCAGAACTTCGGGAATAGGAACAAAGTCTTGGCCAAACACAACTCGGAAAGGGGTGAAACCAGTACTGCTATGTACAGAATTATTATAAGCCACCTCCATGTGCGACAACAAGTCCACCCAATCATCTTGCTGGTAGTTGATGAAACAACGTAAATATTGTTCTAGAACAGAATTAGTCCTCTCGCAAGCCCCATTAATCTGAGGGTGGTGGGCGGAGCATAAGCCTTGGGCGGAGCCAATGCGCTTAAGAAATTCTTTTCAGAAGACCGAGGTAAATTGCATGGCCCTATCAGAAATGATGCGATCAGGCACTCCGTGCAAACGGTAAATGTGAGAAATGAATAGTTTAGCGAGGGATTTCGCAGAAGGAATCCTTGGGCAAGGTATAAAATGAACTTGCTTGGAGAACAAATCAGTAACCACCCATATGACAGTGTGCCCCTGGCTCTCAGGAAGTTCTACAATGAAGTCCATAGAAATCTCCTTCCAGGGGGCGACAGGGCGAGCTACAGTTTGGAGCAAACCCTGTGGTTTCACCGGCGGGCGTTTAGCGGCCGCACAAATGGGACAGCTGGCGACATAAGGCTCAATATCCTTCTTCAAAGAGGGCCACCAAAACTGTCGTTCACAAGATGCAGCGTTTTCACAAAACCAAAATGCCCCGCCAACCTGGAATCATGAGCCCGTTGGAGAACAACTAGACGAAGAGAGGCAGGGATGTAAAGCTCCACCCCAATCCATGGCAAATCATCCCTCATGGTGCATTCACCTTGATGCTGCTAGAACCAATCATCCTGAGGAAGGGCCTTCTTTAGGTCGGAAAGAAAATCTTGAGACACGTCCACCTGAGAGCGTGTCTGTTGTCTAGTTCTTATGGTCAGTCCACACCTCAAGTGGGTGCTTAGCGCCCTCCAGGAAATGGCGCCATGTGGCCAAAGCCCAATGAACGGCAAATGCTTCTTTCTCCCAGATTGCCCAACGTCTCTCTGTGTCCGTGAGTTTACGAGAGGTATAGGTGCAAGGTTGTAAATTACCTTGGTCATTGGTCTGAAGCAATATGGCCCCCACTGCCACGTCGCTGGCATCAGCCTGAACCACGAATGGCTTGTCCATGTCCGGGCTCCTCGGCAAAAAGTCATTTCAACTTTTCAAAAGCAGCTTGACACTCCATGGTCCAATTCAATGGCTTGCTAGGCTTGGGTTTCGGCCCACCTTTGGACTTCAACAAATTAGTGATGGGAAGTGCAATTTTGGCAAAAGAAGGTATGAATTGACGATAGAAATTGGCAAAACCCAAAAACTTCTGCAACTGCCTGCGTGTGCGGGGCGCCTCCCACTCAGTGACCGCTTCGACTTTAGCGGGGTCCATCTCCACACCTGCGTGGGAGATACGATAGCCAAGGTAGTCTATCTTCTCCTGGTGAAATTCACATTTGGACAACTTGGCATAAAGCTCCGTGGCCCGGAGTTTATTTAGGACAGTGCGGACCAACTTGACATGTTCGTCGCGTGTTTGCATGTAAATAAGGATATCATCCAAATATACGATAACTCCCTTGTAGAGGTGGTCATGCAAAACCTCATTAATTAACTGAATGAAGACTGCTGGTGCCCCCTGGCCAAAGGGCATTACACGGAACTGGAAACAACCCAGGGGGCAGTTGAAAGCAGTCTTCCACTCGTCCCCCTCCTTAATTCGGATCCTATAGTATGCCTCCCGTAAGTCCAGTTTAGTAAAAATGTGGCACTTCCCCAGTTGGGCCAGCATGTCCTTCATCAGAGGCAAAGGGTAGAGATTTTGGGGTGAGATTGAATTAAGGTTTTTAAAATTCACGCAGAGACGAAGAGAGCCATCTTTCTTCTCTCTGAATAGTACAGGGGCAGCCACCTTGGGTCTGGCTGGTTCAATGAAACCCCTTTGCAAGTTCTTGTCAATAAACTTCCCCATTTCTTCCATCTCCCTGGGTGACATAGAATATATTTGGGGTTTTGGAAGCGCTACCCCAGGCAAAATCTCGATGGAGCAATCAGTGGGCAATGTTCCCTCTAATTTTTTTTCACGGTGAGCGGAAAAGTATAGTGTTTGAGCGGCACAGTTTCATGCCTGAGCACCTAAGAGAGCCACCGTTTGAACTTCTGTCTCGTCTGCTGGACATTTGCGCAACATTCCAAGCGCCAAGCACCAATTGTGAGCGAGGTTTCAGCCTGATGAATGCCAGGCATGAAAATGTGCCACTCAAACACTATACTTTTCCGCTCACCCTGAAAAAAAAAAGACTTCTGCTCAGCTTTTAGATCATTAGACTGGCTAGAGAGAGACATGGCACCAACAGGTCCTGGGTCCTGGCATTTTGCAGGCAACCTGTCCTCTCACATTCCTTTGGAATGCAACCCATCACATTTGAATTAGATTTTGCCAATTATCCTATTAAAAGATAATCCTATTATTCTAAAATATGACTAACTCGATATTAAAAATGTAAATATTTAATGCTGATAAATAATAGCAGTAATTGTTATTTAGTATGATTAAAATCAGTATTGATATATATCTATCTAAATTGACAATAAACACTAAAATAACAATACAAATATATAATGTGGAATATAAATGTAATAAATATAATATATAAATACAACATAAATGTAATAAAATAATTTATCATGAAACTCTCCCCCTTTAAAGTAATAAGATCAATTAAATAGTCTAGCAAGTTTGGACAATATGCTATATGTTATGTTACTTAAGAATATATATGCCTCAGAATCAGATACAACATCCACATCATTTCCAACTGAGTCAATAAAATGATATGCCATGCCAAAACTATTTTAAATAAAGATATGAAATTAATCAAGTATTGCATTTATTTTTCAAAATGAATGTAGAATTTTTTTTATTATTTAAGTTTTGAAGACTTAGACACAAAAAGAGATAGCTGACTAACCTAATACGATTAAACCAATAACTCAAATGAACAATATACAACAACTGAGAGATAAGCGAAAGGAGAAATGTATTAGGGGTGAGAACCCACCGTCGAGCAATTTGGTTAGACCACAATGTTGGGAAAACTTAAAAAAGCTGATAGGAAATCCGCTATAACTACCTGCTTGGAATTAGCAATTAAACTTCATTTTAGATGAGGCGAGAGGATTTATAATC
Organism: Thamnophis sirtalis; assembly: GCF_051295495.1. NCBI lineage: Eukaryota > Metazoa > Chordata > Lepidosauria > Squamata > Natricidae > Thamnophis > Thamnophis sirtalis. The sequence goes on along the minus strand of NW_028261394.1, from coordinate 17,999,179 downwards.
CTTGCCTCTTTAAGCAAGGAAAGGAAAAGAGAACCAGGTTGTCCTCAGCAGAGGAAAATATGTAAATGTAACAAAGGTTAGAGGGGAGGGAAGGAGGATAGTAGGGAAGTCAGGATGGAGAGGAGAAAGGAGAGGAACAGGAAAGGCAGAAGAAGGGGGGAAGGATAAGGAGGAGGAAGAGAAAGAAGAGAAGGGAAAGAAGGTGGGAAGAAAGGAGAGAAGAAAGAGAAGAAACCGGGGGAGGAAGGAGGGAGGGAAGAGGAGAGGGTAGTAAAGAGGGAAAGAGGGAGGGAAAGAAAGAGAGAAGGAGAGTTGAAAGGAAGGAAGGAAGGAAGGAGGGAGGAAAAGAGGGAGATTAAGAGAAAAGGAAGGAGGAGGGAAAGAGGAAGGGAAGGAGGAAAGGTATGTGAGAAGGAGGGGGGGACCGAGGGAGGGAAAGGAGGGGGAAGGAAAGGAGGAAAGGAGAAAAGAAAGGAGGGAAGGCAGGGGAGAAGGAAGTAAGGGGGGAGGGAAGAAAAGGATATGGAAAAGAAGAAATGAGGGAAGAGAAGAGGGAGGGAAGGAATAAGATACCTAACCTTTGATGTTTATAATGATTTGATAGTATGGGAATATCTCGAAATGTAGTTGTATTGTTTTTTACAAGTTATGGATGTTGTATTTTCTTTTTACCAATAAAATCTTTTTTAAAAATTAAAAAAAAAAGTTTTGTACCCTATCTTTTCTAACTAACGTTAACTTTAAAAAGATGTTACATCAGACTACAATACAAGTAATTAAATGAAGACTAAAATAAGTGTTTTGGCATATTGAGCTTTTTATATTTCTTTCTAATATTTCTTCCTTAGTTGAGAACTTCCTCCTCAGCTTACTTACACATTAACTGTTTGTTGCTTTTATGGTTTATTCATTCACTGCTCCATCTTCAGTTTTTTTCACAGGGGGCAGGGTTTCCTTCCTTCCTTCCTTCCACTCCTTTGGCCACCAATTTTGATCTGACTCTCTCTCACTCACTCACACTCTCTCTCTCTCTCTCTCTCTCTCTCTCTCTCTCTCTCTCTCTCTCTCTCTCTCTCACACACACACACACACACACACACACAGACAGACACGTGTTCTTTGGGGGGGGGTTTGAATTACTCCACCTCACTGCGCAAAGTCGGCTCAGCATGTGTTCGGCCCCTGCTTACGCTGAATCAAATCTGCAGCCGGCGGGACCATTTCAAAGCCGCCAGTCCTCTTGCTCCTTCTCCTTCACCTCCCCCTTCGCTCGGAGCACCTCAGCTGGGCTCTGGGTTATCCCTGCCATCGCCTCCACCTCCGCCGCTTTCCTACTAGCTCCCGCGGCCTCAAGCACGGCAGAGGAGGAAGGGGGAGGGATAACGCGGGGGCCAGCTCCACGTGGAGAGAGAGGCACCACTGCCACGGGCGGCTCATCAAAACAAGTCTGGGGAGGTCCTTTGCAAGCGGCCAGTTCTAGCTGCCTGCAAAGAACTTCCCCACGTTTGCTTTGGTAGAAAGCTCTGCGCGGCAGTTAGAAAGCTCTGCGCGGAGGTTTTTAGCGACGTGCGCGGCCGCGCACGCGCGCACCTTAGAGGGAACAGTGGGTCTGTTATTCTTACAGATACATTCAAAATTACTGATTCTCTGTAATCTTTGGTAAATTCTGTTTATATAAATAATCATTTTTTCCAAAGAAATTTCTGGACTCTTATATAAAGTAGAATAATAGTGGTAAAACATTTTCTGCGTATTTGCATTATCTGTTATTACAATGTTTCCTTCTTATAACATTAGTATCACTTTCTTTTGTTTTTCTTTGTGCAGCTCATATGCCAACCATTTTCCTGGTTTACTTATAAACTCAAATTTTCATTGTTTTGCATAATTCATCTTTATTTCTATCTCACCGTTAACATAGATAATTGCTTCTGTAGAAAGAAAGTAATTGTCCTGTCTGAGGGCTCTTTAAACTTTTCCTTTTTTATGGCACCCCAAATCACCCCAAGGCACGAACCCTTCGTTGATTTGATACAAAATCAGATTATCAATTTCCTTCTAACAGAAATTAAAGGATACCATTCAGCCATAGTTTTTATAAAGTTAATTTTTATTTTTACCCCACCTTTACTGTGTTTATAAATAATTCAAGGTAGTGAGCATACCTAATACTCCTTCCTTTTCATATTTTTCCTATAACAACAACCCTGTGAAGTAGGTTGGGCTGAGAGAGAGTTACTGGCCCAAAGTCACCTAGCTGACTTTCATGCCTAAGGCAGAACTAGAATTCACAGTTTTCTGGTTTCCAGCCTGGGTTGTTACCACATTGTAATCACATAAACATTTCCAAAGTATTGGAATCATGGATCAGTTATATTTGTCCAGAAGGGTTTATTTATTTTACAGCAATGAGAAGAGATTAAGTATTAGAAAAAGGACTGAGCCAGAACCTAGTTTTTTTGTCATTTGACTTGGTAAACAAACCTTGATTTCAGTCTGATTCATCTTTTAGGAAGTTAGTAGCCAATAGTTAAATAGGGGTATGTGTAAATGCATGTGTTTCCTTAAAAGTAAACAACTAGCTCCAGAAAACTACATTGTAAAGCATTACTTCAAAGAAAGAATATATAATTGGGTCACTAAGTCACTGTTTTAAATTATGCAAATATTGTATCCAATACTCTAAATAATGTTACTTGAAGACAGAAAAGAAAAATAACAAAGAGTTGTTTGGCAAATGGACACAGAAGTTTTTCTCTTTTCCCCTTGATTAGCTGAACAATGTGGCTACAATCCCAACTGTACACATTTGGGAATCATTCACTCAAAATTAAAGATATATACAAAAGGTTTAGGAATAGATCTCATGCTTTTAATTTTGAATTATGGGATTTTGCTTGCTTAAAAGAGACTAAATAATTTTATAAAGATAAAATTTAAGAAGTCTTTGAAGTAAATACTGTTGTAAGTCCTAAGGCATTAAATGACATTTTGGATTCCAGGAACCAGTTCTTTTATTATCAGTAGAATAATGCACAGGATATGCTGCCATCTAATTAAATTACTGTGAGTAGGAAACTAAAAACATTTTGAATGTAGATTAATAGAATATGTTTTAAAAAGCAAACTTTTGGATACTTTGAGGAAATTATATTTTATTACACAGATACTCTGAATGAACTCATCCAGATAAATGGAGGAATTGTTTTCTTGCTCCACCTAGTGACTTAGATGATCACAGAAATTTAAGTGACTGTTTTTCAGTACTTGTTAATTGTGTTTACCAGTGCTGGAAATTAAGAGAAATAAAATTATTGATTGTTTAAATTCTTTGAAACGTTTTATATCTATGACATACTCATAAAAACTGCATATATTTACTTAAACAAATCCTTCTGCAGCTGGACAACAAAGTAAAAAAATGATTAAATAACAAGCTCAGAATAGCTTTAACTCATAAATGAAAATAGGAATGTTGTTCCTCTAATTTGGATATTCATCTGTTCACACATGAACGCTTAGAAGCTGCTTTTAGGTTTTTTTTTGTTGATTTACACATGCTTGAATATAATAGGAAGTTGGTCCTTGAAATAATCCATTCTTGAAAGTTCATGGAGGCAAAATAAAATGTGAGTTATATTAAACATGTGAAGAATTAGGACCACCCACCATTACTTCCTGGAATGTACAAAAAACTACAAGCCTTTATTAAGTGGACACAGTTCCCCTCCCCCTAATTAGTGCCATCATCATTTCTGTTATTCATTCACTACCATTAAAAGGGTTACTTATATTACTATTTCTTATTCATAATAATAATGTCCCTATTATTTCTCACACATCTTTTTGTATATTGCAAGAATGACTTCTGTTAATAAATTAATGTTTCTGTCAAGTATGTTAAAATAGTTAAAACATGTTTTTAATTAATGAAGGAATATAGAGAGTCTGTGAAAAAAAATCCATCCTGTACATCTGTATTTGATGTTTATATTCTGCAATCTCTTTTTCTCTCTCCATAGAATATAATTGGTGTGGTGATTGGGAAAACAGATGCCAAAGGCTTTCCGGATAGAAAAAGTAAAGTGGTTTTTAAGTATCTTATTCTCAGTTTCCCAGGCTCTATCTTTCTGTTAGTGTCTTGACTAATTAAAAAAAAATTGGTGCAATCTTTTCTGTACAATCTATGTTGAAATGACAATAGCTATTTCACTCTTGGCACAAGTAATATAAGATCATGAGAAGTGATAGTAACACTCTACAGTATATAAGCACTTAGACTTATATACCACTTCATAGTGCTTTACAGCCCTCTCTAAGCGGTTTACAAAGTCAGCCTCTTGCCCCCAACAATCTGGGTCCTCATTTTATTGACCTCAGAAGGATGGAAGGTTGAGTCAACCTTGAGCCGCTCAGGATTGAATTGCTGGCAATCAGCAGAATTAGCCTGCAGTACTGCATTCTAACAGGAAGGAAGGAAGGAAGGAAGGAAGGAAGGAAGGAAGGAAGGAAGGAAGGAAGGTAGGTAGGTGAGGACTTATATACAACCTCACAGTGATTTCAGCCCTCTCTAAGCAGTTTACATAGTCAATATATTGCCTCCAACAATCTGGGTCCTCGTTTTACTGACCTCGGAAGGATGGGTCAACCTTGAACCTGGTGAGATTTGAACTGCCAAATTACAGTCAGCTGGCAGTCAGCAGAAGTAGCCTGCAGTACTGCACCTTAACTACTGCGCCACCATGGCTCCTCCTATACTATACTAATGAGGCCACACTTGGAATACTGTGTCCAATTCTGGTCACCAAGATACAAAACAAGATGCTGAGGTCCTAGAAAGAATTCAGAGAAGAGCAACAAAAATGATAAGGAGTCTAAAGGCTAAACTGAAGGATTAGGGATAACATGACAGCTGTCTTCTGATACTTGAGGAACTGCTACAGAAAGGTGGGGTCAACTTATTCTCTGATGCCCCTGGAGGTAGGACAAGAATCAATGGGTAGAAACCTGTCAGAGGGAGATCCAACCCAGAAATAATGAGAAATTTCCTGACAGTGAGAACAATTAATCATGGGAACAGCCTGCTTATCAGAGTTGTGAGTGCTCCATTGTTGGAGGTTCTCAAGAAAAGATTGGACAATTTGTCTGAGATAAAATAATGTCTCCTGCCTTGGGCAAGGGATTGGACTAGAAGACCTCCAAGGTCCCTTCCAACCCTATTCTACTATATTCAACTGGTGATAAGAAGTTAAGGGGAGAAAGTTTCCCCCATATCTGTCATTTTTGTTGCTGTGTCTCTCAGTACACTTAAGGATATATACCTGTTCCTTAGTAGTAGTAGTAATAATAATAATAATAATTCAATATTTTTGAAGCAATGAACATAAGCAAAACATTTTATTCATTATAAAATTCAATACTAAAGTTCATACTAGTTTCTTTTCCTAAACTTTTTCTTCTCATTCCAGAGAAAGTTTTAAAATTATGGTGACCTCTAGTGGTATGAATGAGATTGCCCTGCAATATTTGCATTCTAATTCCTCATATATCAACATTTATAGTACAGATAGTCCTCAATTTATAACAGTTCACTTAGTGACCATCCAAAGTTACAACTGTACTGAAAAAGTGATTTATGACAATTTTTCACATTTATGACCATTGCAGCATCCCCATGGCCATGTGATTTACATTCAAACATCTGACAGCTGATTTCTATTTATGACGGTTACAGTGTCCTGGGGTGATGTGATTCCCTTTTGCAACTTTCTGGCAAGCAAATTAAGTAGGCAAACCAGATTTACTTAACATGTTTGTTACTAATTTAACAGCAGCAGTGATTCACTTAAACCAATGTCGCAAGAAAAGTCGTAAAATGGAGCAAAACTCACTGAACAAATATCTCACTTGGCAACATAAATTTTGGGCTCAATTGTGGTCGTACATTGAGTACTACCTGTGTAGCATTTCTTCTTCTTTGCTGCTGCTGCTGCTTGTATCTTAATTTCTGTTTCCAGAACTCAGTTTGATTCAAAACCATTATTCATAGCATGGTTTAAGTTTTGTAATAGCAGACAAAATATCATTTACTGTATATTATGTGTCTCACACCAAATTCAAATTTTAAATAGGGTTCTTAAATATACCCCTCTCTGCAGATATTGGATCAGAACGATATACTTTTTGTTTTACCATTCGTGATTCCCCATCATGGTTCATAAATGTGAATTCCTGGGGAAGAGAGGACTATATTAAATCACTTTCAGAAAGCTTTAGACTTGGTGATTGTGGTAAGATGGAATTTATTCTGAACATATTTCAATATGTTTTTCTCTTTCTTAAATCAGTATAATGTGGCTGTGATCTTAGGGTGTTTTTCTTCAAGGAATTACCGACCTGTTTAACTGGAACCAATTTTTTCAGTTAGACTAATTGAAAGAAGTTATATTCACATATTCTGATTAGTGAAGCTGTCATGAAGACATATAAATTTAGAACATAATTTCCCATATTCCTTCTTAGATCGTTGTACTATGTTTTTACTTTTAAAATGTTTCATAAGTATAAAAGTAATTGGAGTCATCCCCTACAGTGAATGTGGGAATAGTCTAGTAATTCCTATTGACACAACGGGAATTATTTTTGAATAAAATACATACATAGTATTATACGTTGCCCAGCCTTTCTTTCATTTAATTATTTTCACTAGACTAAATGAATCTTTAAAACATCCCCAATGCTTCTCAATAAAATTTTATTATGCGAGCCTGGAGACTTAAAATATAATATTATTTAATGTTATTATTTTTTTATTTCTGGTAATTATTTTATGTGTATATTAAGATCATTGCCAGCTCTTCCTAATTTTCTATACTGTCAAATAAAAGTTACTCCACACTTCATTTACCTTCACTGGCCACCAAAGCCTAAGCCAGTCTAGATCTAGTTGATACTTGAATTCTACAACAGAATCTCAGGGCTGTAGGTTAGACAGATTATTTTTTTTAGAAAATGACAAACAGCACCAATGGCAAATCACATCCTTGTTGTGACTAAGAAAACTGCATGGATGTGGTTCCTGCAGTCACCAGGATGTAAGGCTGGTTCCAGAGTATCTTTATTATTTTTCTCTCTCTTTCATTTGAACAATTAAACCAGGAGAGATAAACTTAATCCAGAAAAAAAAAGAAATGTCATTTTCTCAAGTGTCGGCAGATATTTGAGGATGGGATTGTTCGAAGATAAGATCTCTCTCCTTAGCAAATTTTATTTGTGTTGGAATCACTAGAAGGGGAAATTAACAATTCTTATCCTAACCTTGTAGCTTTTGTAGTTCGGCAGAAGGAGGACACGGAAGCCAAGATTAACAACAGTAGCAGGTTTATTTAACATTAAAAAGAGGTGACAACGATTCCTGGCGGGGAAACACACGCCAAGATATTTATACAATTATACAACCAACCACTGGCCGAGAACTGGGCGGCACCGCTAAGATCGAATCTCGGCCAATCAGTAGTAACTGTGGCCGGCAACAGCCTCAGCTGCGTCCCAGCCAATCAGGGCGCAAGAGGCTGTTGCCGGCTAAAACGTAATGCATACACAATCCAACTAATGAATATTCAACACCCCTTCCCCCCAGTTCTGCGCATGCTCCCAGATGGAGCATGCGTAGTCACGAAGATAGGCGGGGCGGTGCCGGACCCGCCCTGATCTCCTTAGTTCAACAGCAGTCGTCGGCGGAGGTGGACCTGCTCGTTGTAGCTCCTCCCCAAAGGGAGTGCAGCTCCGAGGGACGCCATCTCGGCACGGCCCAGAAGGTGGGCTCAACAACACAGGTAGGCTGGGCCAGGGTGGCGCGTCCACAGATGTAGGGGAGAGCATTGGAGGAGTGTCTCGGGGAATAGGAGCATAGGCCGGTAACTCTTCGATGGCGGTTTGAGCTGACAGTTTCGCTTCCCGGCAGGGGGCACTCGGACAGGCCGGGCCTGGCTTGGAGAAGGCCTGTTGTCGCAGTTCGTCGGATTGAGCAGTGTCTGGCTGTGGATAGACGAGGCCTGGATGTGTGAAGGCCTCACACGGCAACCCCGAGTGTGCAGCGTCGTCTCGTCCAGAGAAATCCGGGTTGCCCGTCTCTGCTGGGAGGCGCCTCCTTAACTGATCCAAGTGGCGCCTCCACTCGGATCCATCAGCCAATCCGACCCTGAAAGAACAGGGGCCTGTCAGGGCAGTTACTTTAGCTGGGACCCACCTGGGCTCCCCAGTAAAAGAGCGGGCCCACACCAGATCCCCCTGTCTAAAGGAATGGGAAGGGAGAACCCCCAGGTTGCATGGCTGGTCCCCTGAATAGAGCGGATGGAGTCTATCCAGGGAGGTCCGCAGGCGCCGGCCCATCAAGAGCTCCGCGGGGCTTTTGTTGGTTATCGGGCAGGGGGTGGAATGCTGGCTTAATAAGTAAGCCGCCACTCTTGTCTGCCAGTCGCCCCGGTCCATACGGCCCAGTGCCTCCTTAGCTGAGCGGACCGCCCACTCCGCCCCGGGTGGTACGGGGCTATGGGCGCGTGCCAGATCCCCTGCTCGGGCAAGAACTCCTGAAATGTGGCGGCTGTGAATTGCGGGCCATTATCCAAAACAAGTATGTCCGGCAACCCATGGGTTGCGAACAGTCTACGTAAGGCCCGAACCGTACTCTCGGCCGTGGTGGAGGCCATCAGGACCAGTTCCACCCACCGAGAGTAGGCGTCCACCACAATTAGGAAATTCTGGGCGTGGAAGGGACCGGCAAAATCTACGTGGAGGCGTGACTATGGGCCTCTCGGAACCTCCCACTCCCGAGCAGGCCCGGCCAGAGGATTGGGCCTGGAGAGTTGACATGTAGCGCAGCGGCCCACATAAGCCGCTATCTCTGAGTCCAACAAAGGCCACCAGACATAGCTGCGGGCTAAAGCCTTCATCCGCGCTATGCCCGGGTGATCTTTGTGGAGCAGAGGCAGAACTTGTGGCCGTAGTGCAGCAGGGATCACTACCCGATCCCCCCAAATGAGACACCCCCCGTGAATGGAAAGCTCCGCTTGCCGAGCTTTAAAGGGCCGGAAACCCTCTGCCACTTTATCTGTGGGCCATCCCCTCAAGACCCAGGAGGAGACCTGGGAAAGGATAGGATCGGCTTTCGTGTAGGCCGCGACCTCCGCGGCTGAATGGGTAGGCCGGAGGCCGCGATGGATAGGACAGAGAGGGCTGGCACGGGGGCGGTATCAGTCTCCGGCAGTGGGCAGCGGCTAAGGGCATCCGCATGCCCAAGCTGCTTGCCCGGACAATATTGCAGCGTATAAGAATACGCCGCAAGAAATTCCATCCAGCGTGTCATGCGTGGGGAGAGAATGGGGGGGGGGTCGGCCTGTCACCTGCCAAAAGCCCAAGGAGCGGCTTATGGTCAGTGACAAGACTAAAGTGCCCACCGTAGAGGTAGTCGTGGAACCTCTTAATCCCGGACACCGCAGCCAGAGCCTCCTTGTCGATCTGGCTGTAATTGCGCTCCGCCGAGGAAAGTGTCCGGGAATAAAAGGCCACCGGGGCCTCCGAGCCATTTGGAAGGACATGGCTCAGGACCGCCCCCAGACCGTAGGGAGAGGCGTCACATGCTAGTGTCAGAGGCATCCTGTCATTATATTGAACCAGGACTGCCGATGACGTCAGCACCTCTCTGACAGCTGCGAACGCATGCGCTTCGCGGCTCCCCCAGCGCCAGGCCGCGGATCGGTCGAGCAACCGATGCAGCGGCTCGACTAGTGACGCCTTATGCGGAATGAATGGCGCGTAGAAGTTAAGTAGCCCCAGGAACACCTGTAGCTCCGCCTTGGAGGTGGGTGCAGGGGCGTTCCTGATAGCTGCAACCTTAGAAGGCGTAGGGTGGATGCCTTGGGCGTCAATTAAGAAGCCCAAGAATTCCACCCTCGGGACAGCAAACGAACATTTGCTGCGCTTTAACTTGAGACCCGCCCCCCTAAAACGCAGGAGGACCTTCCTTAGTACTTCGACGAGTCCTGAGCGGCTGGAAGCAGCGATCAGAACATCGTCGAAATACGGTACTACGCCGGGAAGCCCGTGGAGCAACCGCTCCATGAGGCTCTGGAAGATCCCCGGGGCCACGGAAACGCCGAATTGAAGGCGGCGGAAACGAAAAGCCCCACGGTGGGTGACGATGGTCTGCGCAGCCGCCGCATCGTCATCCACCGGGAGCTGTTGGTAAGCCTGCGCCATATCCAGTTTGGCGAATGTGCAACCCTGCCCCAATGAGTGGAGCAGGTGTTGCACCACAGGGACTGGATAGGGGCTCGCCTGAAGGGCCAGGTTGATCGTTGACTTATAGTCGGCGCAGATCCTCACTGAGCCGTCCGGCTTAACTGGGAGAACGATCGGGGTCTCCCAGGGTGAGTGGTCAACAGGCTCGATGACTCCCTGCGCCAGGAGCTTATCAAGCTCAGCGTCAACCTTGGCCCTTAAGGCAAAAGGCACCCTGTGGGCCTTCAGCCTAATTGGAGCAACCTGGGGGTCCAGACTAAGGGATATGGGGGTGCCTTTATAACAGCCAAGCTGGCCGTCAAAAACGTCCGCGAAATCAGACAGGACGCTTTCTAGGGAAGAAGAAACAACCCGGTGCACCCCCCCAATTGAAAGACCCAGAGCAGGGAACCAATCCAGGCCTAAAAGAGCAGGGAGGGAATCCCTAACTACCAGGACGGGCAATTTTCCCTCAAAGGGGCCATAAGAGACCAAAATGGGGAAAGAGCCCAAGGTGGGAATGAAATTCCCCTGATAGTCCCTTAAAGTGGTCTTAGCAGGCAGGAGCTGGCTTTGAGAGACCATGGGGCAGAGGCGAGAGAAAAGAGCCCAGGACAACAGAGAACGAGAAGAGCCGGAGTCCACCTCCATCCGGCAGAGCTGACCTTCCAGTTGGACCGAGGTAGCGATCTTCCGGGCTCCGGCGGAGGCTTGGTTAAGAGAGCAGTCAAAGGCTTGCGATTGATCAATGGTGTAGCAGTCTTCAGCCCACCGAGCAGGCCGCGATGGTTGGCGGCACGGCTGCGCTTGGAGTTGGACAGCAGTTTGCAGGAAGGATGGGGCAGGCAGCGAGGCCCGGCAAACCCTAGCGATGTTCCCTTGCCCGTTGCAACGGCGGCAGGTTGCGTTGCGGAAAGGGCAGACTGTACGGGCATGGCGACCGCCACAGCCACGGCAAGGGGCGCCAGCTGTTGGAGGCGCAACCGACTGCGGTTGAGGTTTGCGCTTTGGCTGCGTCCTAAGCTGCCCCACGATTTCATCAGTTGGGTCCTCCGGGGGTGGCAGGTCATCGACTAGGCTCGTTTGCGAGAAAGGGCCAACAGAGGTGTGAGTAGGCGAAGCCAGTTGTAGCCGCTCGATATCGGCCGTGGACTGCTCCGAGAGCTCCGCTGCTCTAGCAGTCTCCACGGCCTGGAGTAAGGTAATGTCTTGATGGCGGAACATACGGCTTCGCAGATTTACATCCCGCACACCACAGACAAACTGCTCCACCAGGTTTTCTTCCAAGTTGGTAAAGTCACATTGGGCAGCCGTGGTCCGCAGGGACTCTAAAAATTGGCTAATTGACTCCTTAGGTCTCTGCACCCGGCGACGGAAAGCGAAACGGCGGACGATCTTTGAGGGTGTCGGTGCATAATGTCCTTTGAGCCTGGCCATTAGAATGTCCCAGCCTAACTTATACACCGGCCTTGGAGCGGCCAAGGCTCGGGCGGAGGCGAACATGGAGGGTTCGCAACAAGAAAGGAAGAAACTGCATTTTTCCTCGTCGGTCTGTGCCTGGCTCCTGGACGCAATGAGATAGCACTCAAAACGTTCCATGAATCCCTCCCAGGATTCTCCCCCTGAACCGTAGGGAGCAAACGGAGGCAAGGCAGAAGTCATCGTGGCTAGATGCGGAAAGGACTTGCGGAGTGGAGAGGAGAGACCAGAAAATTTTCCTTCCGTAGGTCAGCGTTCGTTGCAAAGCATCCCACCTTCGTCGCCAGTTTTGTAGTTCGGCAGAAGGAGCACACGGAAGCCAAGATTAACAACAGTAGCAGGTTTATTTAACATTAAAAAGAGGTGACAACGATTCCTGGCGGGGAAACACATGCCAAGATATTTATACAATTATACAACCAACCACTGGCCGAGAACTGGGCGGCACCGCTAAGATCGAATCTCGGCCAATCAGTAGTAACTGTGGCCGGCAACAGCCTCAGCTGCGTCCCAGCCAATCAGGGCGCAAGAGGCTGTTGCCGGCTAAAACGTAATGCATACACAATCCAACTAATGAATATTCAACAGTAGCTGTTCAAGGATCAGCCAGAGATGTCTTCTTCACATCTTCAGTGACCTCTATTAATATGGTTGTCTTAATACTGATAAAATGTTTTTTCTATACTCAGTTAACAGCTGATACGAGCCTAAGAAAAGCATGGGTACAGCTGCCCCATATTACAGGGGCTCCATATTGGTGAAGGGTAGGTAAAAGCCACAGATTACCCATTCCTCATTTAAATGGTATAATCTGTGTGAAGTTACTGTTGGACAGAAATTGGTAAACTAAATCTTCTAAATTTTAAAGTATTTCTAAAAAGCATGTGCAATTAAAAAGCCCTGTCCATTATTTGTATTCCAAGGTAAAAAAGATACTATGCAGCCCAAACATAGCATGTATCTGCATAGTATTAAAAATACAGCATCTTTCCAGGATAGGCCAGCTGCCTTCTGTATATACAGTGTAATCCTGGGGAAAAGATACATTTGATTTAGGGAGTTGCAGTGTTACTGGTAGGAAATATATGTGCCAGATGTTATGAAGTGGTGCACATCCTACTTCTTTTATTTTATTTTATTAACTATTTGTTTGGATTGAAAAGTAGGATATAATTCAAATCACTGTGTAGTTTCTTCTTATATAGCAAACTTTAGGAGTGGTTTGTAGGTATATCAGTCCACTTGTAAACTGTTATTTGATTTTTTTAATCACAGTCATAATTGAAAATCCTCTAGTACAGACAAAAGAGGTGGAAAAAGAAGAAAAGTTTAACCCAACTACAACAAGGTAAATTAAAAATAGAATTTATGTGGTTGGACTAGTTAGATTATTGTTATCAGAAGATGCAGAAGATTATTACTGCACAATTATACAGGTAGTCCTCAACTTAACAACAGTTCATCTAATTCAAAGTTCAAAGTTACAACAGCACTGGAAAAAGTGACTTATGACCGTTTTTCAGACGTATATCTGTTGTTCCCATGGTCACATGATCAAAATTCAGAGGATTGGCAACTGGTTCATATTTATGACAGTTGCAGTGTCCCGATGTCATGTGATCAGTATTTGCAAGTTTCTGACAAGCAAATCCAATGGGGAAACCAGATTCACTTAACAACCATGTGACTAATTTAACAAATGCAATACTTTACTTAACAATTGTGGCAAGAAAAGTCGTAAAGTGGGGCAAAACTCACTTAACAAATGTTTCAATTAGCAACATAAATTTTGGGGTCAATTGTGGCCGTTACTCGAGGGCTACCTGTATACAAGCTAAGGAAAATATTCTACATGAATATTGCATATATCAGAACAGGCACAATGTACAGTGTAATTATTTTGGCTTCTGGTTTATTGGAGTAATGTAATTAACATCCAAATCAAAGTACAGAGGTTTTTTTTTTCTGTAGTGTGGCAACAAAATGTTGTAGAAGCATTTTTTCTGCAAAGTACTGCGAGTAAAACTTGCCATACATAAGACAAAATCTTACCTATATTCATCTTTTATCCATATCAAAAAATAGTATAGTAATAGTGTTATTTTCCATATCCAGAAAATAGACATAAAATATAGCCAAAGCAGAAGGTGGTCAACCTATTTTCCAAATCATTTGAGGGCAGCAGAAGAACTAATGGGTGGAAGATTGTTAAAGAGATATCCAACCTAGAATTAAAGAGAAATTTTCTGACAGTGAGAACAATTAATCAGTGGAATGGCTTGCCTTCAGAAGTTGTGGGTGCTCCATCAAGATGAGATAGGATAGGGCAATCATTTGTCCAAAATGATGTAGGGTACCCTACCTGAGCAGGGGGTTGGAAAACCTTCAATGTCCCTTTCAACTGTTATTCTTTGTTCTATGTCATTTACATGTTGCGAGTTTATGCCATATTTATGCAGTACCTCAGTGAATTACCTTGAAGTTAATAAATGTTTTAAAATATCCTAATTATCATCTACAGTAGGATTGGAAGCACTGTTTTGTTTTATTTTATTTTTGTTTTGTTCCAAGATAATCAATAGCTTATGTTACCGTCTTCACAGTGAATGGCCTGGTGGGCAATTCAGGAAGCTGAATACAGTTGTTCAGTGGTTCTCAACCTGTGGTCTTCAGATCCTGGGGGGAAGGGGGGATGATGCTATCACAGTGGGCAGTTTATTAGTTTATTTCATTGGGTTTGCATCCATGGTACAGAACTGCAGCCTAAAGAGTCATCAGTTGGTAACTACTTCTAAAAGATCCTCATGCATTCATAACATATATGGGCTGCAAAAATTCTCATGAGATTTTTTTTCCTCATATGCGATAGGCTTACCTTGTTCCAAAGCTTAACTACGGCATAAGGGACAACGTGCTTCCAGTAATTTTGTTTTAGTTTTGAATTAGTCAAAATAAGTTTAGATGTCAGGAAAGTAATTTGAAATTGCTATTTAATATGTCACTCATACAGTATTCAAATATAAAAAGTTTGATGCAACCAGTACAATATGTATGTATTTAAAAGTTGTAAAATATTATGTGCCCACTTGTCAGCAGTTACAAACTATTGCTCAGTGAGAATCACTCTGTGGTCAGAATCTATGAAGCAGACACTGGACTGCTGTCTCTGTTACATCTACCTGTAAAGAACCCACAAGATTTTTACTCATTGGGGGATATTGTGGCCAATGGACAAAGCTTGGATGGAAAAATAATTAATGTTCTCGCTGCTGTTAAATCAGTAAGTCATGTCATCTGTAACAAATCAAAGAGAGCTCACATTATAGCCTGAAAAAATGTAATGGATTTCTGTATAGATAAGAATTTACTGGGTTATAGAAAAGCTAGGAGGAAGACTTTATGTGTTGCTCAGCAGTCTCTTGGCTTGATTTAGCACTGAGAAAGGTTAATGAATAACATAAATCAAATATTTTATAAACAATATTCTATAAAACTGTCATGGATTTAAGATGCAGCTTCAGTAAGGTACTAAAGGTTTAGTTAAAATTTCTGCATAGGTTAATTAGTAATCATGAGGTTAAGTATTAATGCTAAATGCAGTATTCAAATTAAGTTGAATCTCACCCTTGTACCTTTATCCTCCCTTTCCTGCATAATCCATGTAAACTCTTCTGCACAAACCATTTTGAAAAACGCATAAGCTCCTATTAAATGCTAACATTGGAGGGAAGAGGGAGAAATGGTGGGTGAGAGTTTCCTGCCTTCATTTATTGAGTTTAAACTTTCCTTCAGCTGGACTTGGGTGAATAGGGAAAAATAAAGAACCCTTATGTATGTATGCCTATTGAAAGAGAGAGAGAGAGAGACGGGGCATTAACTATATGAATAAAAAACACTTTGTTTTACTTGAAATATGCAGTTCTTTCATTTCAAAGCTTTATCTGGCTACTAAGAATTTAAAGTAATATCGTAGTTTTAACCATTCAGTCATGTCTTGGTGACTTTATAGGCAAGTGCTCTCCATGCTACCCTGTCAAGCACAGCTTCTATCAGTTGTTGGATGTTCATCTATGATAGTATCAAACCAGCGAGTTAACCATTAATACTTCTTAGTAATAAGAATTACTATTTAGTAATAAATAATTACTAAATAATAACAGCATTCTGTGCATCTTCGGCGTTTAGTCATTGGCCACATGACCACGGAGATGTCTTCGGACAGTGCTGGTTCTTTGGCTTTGAAACAGAGATGAGCACTGCCCCTTGAGTTGGGAATGACTAGCCCAGATGTGCAAGGGGAACCTTTACCTTTACTCTTTAAAAGAGAATTGACAACTAAGATCTCAATCATTGTGTAAAAAACAGACTACCGGTATTTAAAAGAACACTCACAATTTATGGAGTCTGATCTCCACTCATCTACCATTTCATCATCCAAGTCTAACATTTCTGGACTTTGTCTTATGTGTGCGAGGGGAACCTTTACCTTTACCTAATAAATAATTGCTAACGAATTCTATAGGAATTCTCATTGTTTTATAAGTGACAAAATGAGAACACTTCATTTCCTATAGCAATATTCCACAAATTTGATAATATCCCACAATTTGATAAGTTGTTCTCAGAAGGTTGTGACTCTCTGAGAAGAATAAACTCTACATTTATCCACCCAAACACTGTAATTAAAACCAGTGCTTCTATAGCTAATTCCTGCTGAAATGAGTTTAAGTTTGAATAGTGGTACCATGAATATGAGAAACATTTCTATTTAACAAAACAAATATACATGGAATGTTATGATCAAGATCAGGTTTTCTTTTTCTTTTTTTCCCCTTTACAAAGGTTGGTGAAACAAAATATTTTGCTACTTCAGACAGGCGTAAAGGCCACAGGTGTGAAGTAAGACTGTATGATGATAGCGAGTCTTCCTTTACAATGATATGGTAAGCACTGGTTGAAGCCATAATTCCGCTTTATATGAATACAAAACTGTGAAGTCTGTAGAGATTCTCTGACATCCAGATCATAGTTGTCCCAAAGGTACTTTTTTAAGAGGCAACTGGACTTTCTTGTTTTTCTTTTGAAGACGTTTCGCTTCTTCAGCTTCCCCTCTATTCTGCTGTGAAGCAACAATGGGTAGAAATGCATACACTTATCACTAACCAAGCCTGCTAACTGTGTGATCTTTGTGAAATAAAGGATTTATTAAGGCATAAGGTTCTTAGAACTTTGAATATAAAAACACCTTTCATTTGAGTTACCATATCAAGAAAAGTTCTGCATCCAGAACTCTCTATAGAGAAAGGGAGGCTGCTGCATCTATAAGCTTTTAAATGGGGGGAGGGGGAGGTTTTTAATTCTATTGTTCACATAAAAGTATAAAAAGTAAAGAAACTTACCTTGATGGAAATATGCAAGAAACGTTAGCAAGAGGGTTGTATTCCTGAAAAAAGAGATAACATTCGGAAGCGACTCAGATAGATGCCTCCCTGATTCATTGGAGAATAAGAAGGGGTGGGGGAGACACAGCACAGACTTTCAAGATTCTGTTACAGGACATCTCAATAAAAGTAGATCTAGTCTGCAATTAGTCAGTGGAACAGCTTGACTCCTGGAGTGGTGGGTGCTCCATTGCTGGACACTTTTAAGAAAGGACTGAACAACTAGTTGTCCAGGATGAATAAGGATTCCTGCCTTGCGCAAAGGGTTGAACTAGTACACCTCCAAGTTCCTGTAGAGTTGATTTTGATTTTTGATTTTTTTTAAATTTTATTTAGCATTTATAGGCCGCCCTTTTCCCTGAGGGGACTCAGGGCGGCTTACAATAGTAAGGGAAGGGGAGTGAAAGACAAAATACAGGGGGGAAAAAATGTGAGATAACTAAAAAGTACTAAAACACAACATTCACTCAACATTCGGGAGGGGCAAGAAAATTTATCCCCAGGCCTGACGGGCTAGCCAGATCTTGAGTGCTGTACGGAAGGCCTGGACTGTGGTCAGGGTACGAATCTCCACGGGGAGATTGTTCCATAGCGTCGGAGCAGCAACTGAGAAGGCTCTCCTCCGGGTGGTCGCCAGTCGGCACTGACTGGCGGATGGAATACGGAGGAGGCCCGCTCTATGCGATCTGATGGGACGCAGGGAGGTTATTGGCAGAAGGCGGTCTCTCAGATAGTCAGATCCACTACCATGGAGCGCTTTATGGGTGGTAAGTAAGACCTTGAATTGCACCCGGAGATCTACAGGCAGCCAGCGCAGCTCGCGGAGGATAGGTGTTATGTGGGCGAACTGAGGTGCGCCCACAATCACTCACGCGGCCGCGTTCTGTACTAGCTGAAGTCTCCGGGTGCTCTTCAAGGGCAGCCCCATGTAGAGCACATTGCAGTATTCCAGCTTAGAGATCACAAGGGCTCGAGTGACTGTCGTGAGAGCCTCCCGATTCAGGTAGGGCCGCAACTGGCGCACCAGGCGAACCTGGGCAAATGCCCCCCTGGTCACAGCTGATAGATGGTGATCAAAACTCAGCTGTGGATCCAGGAGGACTCCCAAGTTGCGGACCCTATCTGAGGGGTATAAGTTTTGTCCCCCCAGCCTGATTGATGGTACGGTGGTCAAATTATTGGGAGGAAAACACAACAGCCACTCTGTCTTGTCTGGGTTGAGCACCAGTTTGTTTGCTCTCATCCAGTCTTTAACAGCTTCCAGACCCTGGTTCATCACGTCCACCGCTTCATTGAGTTGGCACGGGGCGGACAGATACAATTGTGTATCGTCCGCATATTGGTGATACTTTATCCCGTGCCTCCGAATGATCTCGCCCAGCGGTTTCATGTATATGTTAAATAGGAGGGGGGACAAGACCGACCCCTGTGGCACCCCATATGTTAGGGGCCTCGGGGACGATCTCTGCCCACCCACCAACACCGACTGCGACCTGTCCGAGAGGTAGGAGGAGAACCACTGCAAAACAGTGCCGCCCACTCCCACCTCCCGCAGTCGTCGCAGAAGGATACCATGGTCGATGGTATCGAAAGCCGCTGAGAGGTCAAGGAGAACTAGGATGGACGCAAAGCCTCCATCCCTAGCTCTCCAGAGATCATCGGTCAATGCGACCAAAGCGGTTTCTGTGCTGTAACCTGGTCTGAAGCCGGACTGGAAGGGGTCAAGATAGTTTGCTTCCTCCAAGGTACGCTGAAGCTGGAGAGCAACCACTTTCTCAACAACCTTCCCCACAAAGGGAAGGTTGGAGACTGGACGGTAGTTATTAAGAATAGCTGGATCCAAAGACGGTTTCTTCAGAAGGGGTCTCACCACCGCTGCCTTAAGCTCGGTGGGGAAGTGCCCCTCCCGAAGAGATGCAACAACAACCGCTTGGATCCAGCCTCGTGTCACCTCACTGCTGTTGGCAACCAGCCAGGAGGGACACGGGTCCAGTACACAAGTGGAGGTACTCACAGCTCGCATAGCCTTGTCCACATCCCCAGAGGCAACTTCCTGAAACTCAACCCAGAGATGGTTTGCCAAGTCTTTCCCCTGTGTCTCAGCTGGCTCTTTCCTGGTTTCTTCTATCTACGGGGGCTTACAACAAGATAGATAATTGAGATTAACGTTTTAGGAAAATGTAAGCTAAAATGCAGCCTGGAGTGGCAAAGAACATGTGCATTCTATGCTATTTGCTGTTAGTATGACCAATTTCTTCAGTCTTCAAATGTATTTAGCTGACAGTTCACTAGACTTATGGTTTCTGAGTTTTTTTGAGAGCTGTGGAGAACTTTAGATTTAATTCCAAAAAGGGGCTTCAGAGCATATGGAGACATAAACGTATCACCTCCCTATGACTGTTATAAACAGATCCAGATATGTACTATATTGTATATCTTCCATATGTTCAGAAACATCTTTTAAAAAGCATATCCAAAGTGCTGTACAGCCCTAATATTTTGAACCTCTTAAATCTAACCTGTCTGGCTGTGTTTTCCCATATTATATCTTCTACCTATTGAATAATACGAGCATCTTCCCATAGCAGATGCACATGGGAAGATAAAAGATAGGATCTTTCCATTTGCTCTAGAATTTATTTAATAGGATATCTCCTGATTATGAATTTCTAGGAAGGGAGGTAGTAGATAAACATCTGATCAAGTATTTGTTTTGTTTTTCTTTTTTATTTACTAGATTAAGTATGTATATGCTTACATGTTTTTAATATTTGAATACTTCTCTAATATACAGTCATATACATTTAAATAAATAAGCATTTATTTATAATAACCTAATTCTATTGTTTTCTCCAGCTGGGACAATGAATCTATCCAGTTTGCACAGAGCTGGATACCGCAAGAAACAGGTATCATTTTTTTCATTTTTCGTAAACGTTACCAGATTTCGTTAAAATATCTAAAGTTTGCCTGGGATAACAAAACACATTGTATTTTCTTTTCTCAGTAATATTTGCATCTGATATAAGAATAAATGTTGACAAATTTAGAAACTGTATGATTGCAACTGTAATCTCAAAGACCATCATTACTATTAACCCTGGTAAGTAATTGTTCTTAAGTTCGGCTTAAAGTATCATAAATGCCTTATTCTAGTTCTTTTAATGAACAGAAGTTTGGGAATTTAAAGTCGGTGGTTTGGATCTGAAATAAAACTCTCTATAACTATAAATAACGTTTCATAAACAATTGTAGCAAATTTAATTGAAATCCCCTGCTCAGTCTTATTTTTTCTTTATATGGCCATTTTATAAGTTTGAAGTTATAATGACTCTGTTCCCCAATCATCAGTATAGCCCCATGGATAATACTTTCATCTAAAATCGTTATTATATGTTGTGGCATTGCCCATATTTACTTGTATTAATATTATATTGAAAAATATTTTTTCAAGATACAGCGGAAGCCAATATTTTATTCAACTTCATAAGACAAAATCCAGAAATGTTAGACTTGGATGATGAAATGATAGATCAGTGGAGATCAGACTCCATAAATTGTGAGTGTTCTTTTAAATACTGGTAGTCTGTGTTTTTACACGATGATTGAGATCTTAGTTGTTAATTCTCTTTTAAAGAGTAACGGGTTTCCCTCGCACATCTGTGCTAGTCATTCCCAACTCAAAGGGCAGTGCTCATCTCCATTTCAAAGCTGAAGAGCCAACGCTGTCTGAAGACGTCTCCGTGGTCATGGGGCCGGCCTGACTCAATGCCAAAGGCACATGGAACACTGTTACCTTCCCTATTTTTTTACTTGCATTTTTTAAATATTTGTTTTTTAAACAAACACAAATGGACAGAACAAAAAACAAAAAACATTAAACCATCTTCCATGACAAATTATAGAAAGTGTGTCAGTTGGTTACAAAATTTCTATGCATCCCTTCCATAGTCATCACTTACAATCTACTTGCATTTTTACATGCTTTCGAATGGTTAGGTTGGCAGAAGCTGGGACAAGTAACGGGAGCTACTAGTGCTTATGCAGCACTAAGGATTCGAACTGCTGAATTGCTGATATTTCTGATCGACAAGCTCAGCATCTTAGCCACTGAGCCACTGCATCCCTTTTTTTTAAAGACTAACCATGCCTTATAACTGATTGGAATTTTTTGCTTAAAAAATACTATTTTATCTATTTATGAAAAAAGATCATAAATTATGTTTTGTGAGGATAAGGCGCACAAATTAGAGAAATAATAGTTTTAAAATGAAGAATAATACAGATATATTCAGCCCCTATAGCATTGGCTTATGAATACAAGGTTAGGCCAGTCTGGAAAACCAGATTCATATAAAAACAACAATTCTAGTTATATCCACAAATGATGAAATGTTTGTAATATCCACTGAAATGTGAGGAAGTTTCCTAAATCACACAACATGCTAACCCACAATATAATTATGGCTTATTACAGGTAATCCTTGATTTACCACAGTTCATTTAATGACCAAAGTTATGAAGGCCCTAAAAAAAACAACCTTAGGACCGTATTTCGCAGTTACAACCTTTGCAGCAGCCCCATAATCATGTGATCAAAATTCAGATGCATGGCAACTGGTTCATACTTATGACCGTAGCTGTGTCCCAAGGTCATGTGTTTCCCTTTTGTGACTTTCCAACAAGCAAATCAATGGGGAAGCCAGATTCACTTAACAACTGAGTTACTAACTTTGTCAACTGCTGTGATTCATTTAACAACTGAGGCAAGAAATGTTGTAAAGTTGGACAAAACTCACTTAACAAATGTCTCAACAACAGAAATTTTGGGCTCAACTGGAGTCATAAGTTGAGGACTACCTGTATGATGTATGAATCTAGCCACTGGTTTATAAATCATAGTATGTTATTTGCTTATTTTAGGAATTTGGGGGTTATTTAGAGAACAGTTTGGTGTAGTGGTTAAAGTGGTGATTTAGAAACCAGGAGACTGAGTCCTACATGACAGCCAGCTGATTTGGGGCCAGTCTCTCTCTCAGCCCAACCCAGCCCAGCCCAGCCTAACCCACCACACAGGGTTGTTGTGGGGAAGATAGAAGGAAGATGTATTATGTATGTTCCCTGTCTTGAGTATAAGGTAATAAAGGCAGGATAAAAATCTAATAAATAAATAAATAAATAAATAACATCACACTGCCCTTAGAGCCACCAGGCTTTGCAGAATGTCCTAT
Source organism: Thamnophis sirtalis (assembly GCF_051295495.1). Taxonomy (NCBI): domain Eukaryota; kingdom Metazoa; phylum Chordata; class Lepidosauria; order Squamata; family Natricidae; genus Thamnophis; species Thamnophis sirtalis. Next base: position 17,976,750 of record NW_028261394.1, on the reverse strand, counting down.
TCATATTTGAGTCTTAGACTTCACTCTAAGTTCTGTTGTTTTCAGATGTGCTTTTCTTTTTTTCCATTTCTTATCTATAGTGCAGACAATAGTTGACGTTTATACAGTGGAACAATTAAAGATGAAAACTTTGCAAAATGAAGGAAATCCAGAACCATTTTATGGCATTATTTTTGCTTACATTTCTTCATTGAATATTGATAATGAATCAAGTAAAGTAATACGAAACAAATGGTAAGCACCTCGTTAAGGGAAACTGGGTAGCATTGTGGACATTTATTCTCTTCTCAGTTTCAAATTAGCCTGGAAAACCATTGAGTTTGTACATTGAAATAAACTCTTTAGGCCCTGCAATCTAACCCCCTGCTCAGTGCAGTAAGCCTAATTAAAGCATGCCTGCCAGATGGTTACCCAGCTTCTGCTTTAATCTATTCAGTGAAGTCTACTATCTCCTTTGATTATGGATTCAACTGTTAAACTGCTTTCCATTCATCAGTCTGCTTAATTTGAAAAAAAAAAGAGCCATAACACAGAAAAATCCATTTGAAAATCAGTTAACTGTATACCTATTAATGTTTCCTTTTTTTCCTTTGTAGTGTTAAATGCCACTATGTTATCAATGAAAAGACAAATACATGTTCTTTTTGTAGCAGCACTAACTCCTTAGCTGACACTGTGCCAATGTTTGCCAGCTTTGATTTACTAGTTGACCTAACTGACCATACAGGAACTCTTCACTTTTGCAGTCTCTCAGATACAATAGCAGAAGAAACTTTAGGTCACACGGTAAGAACATAGGAAATAGTTTCCTACTTCCTGAATTTATTCTTTTAGGTTTGTTATGCCAGTAAAAATCCTGGAATCTCTCATCAATGCTTGAGGCCAATTCAGATAATGTGAATTTGTGGATACCAAAAGGCTTGTAAATCTGCTGTATTTAATGAAGTGGGCATCGTTCAATTAAAAGCTATTCCAGCTTAAATTTTCTAAACTCTTAATAATTTCACAAAGCATCACTATTATGGTAGTTATCACAAGTTAGATATCAAAAGACTTCATTAGAGCCAGTTTAGCCTAGTGGTTAAAGCACCGGGCTAGAAAGCCCAGGAATTCCAGTTTGGTCTTAGCCATGAAAACCAGCTGGGTAACTTTGGGCTAGTCACGCTGTCTCAGCCCAGCCTACCTCACAGGGTTGTTGTTGTGGGGAAAATAGTAGACAAAGGTATGTTGGATATGTTCCCAAATTATTTCTAAAAGTAATAAAGGCAGGATACAAACAAAGAGATTTGCTTCACATATATTATGACGATTCTATAGCAATCAATTGGATAAAAATAATTTATTTCTGAGGTAGTGTTTATATTGAAGTGGTAATTACAGATGTTTAATAATTTTGATTCATTTTAATGTATTTTCTTTCCAGAGAAACTTTGAAAATTGCATTTACTGCTTTATTTGCCCTGTAGAAAATTTAACTTTCTGATAATTATACCACATTCTGGACATGAACATTTTATTGTTGAATTATGTTTGATAGCAAACGCACGTTTATTTTTAACAAACTGATCTGTGATCACTCCACTAGGTCCAAGAATTTCAAGCTCTGACAGAGACACAAAAGACAACATTAAAATGGCAACTCCTTCTAGAAAGAAGCAAAATTTACTTTAAGGTAAGTATCAGTATAATAAATAATAATGAAGCATGATAAAATATAGAAGAGCCATGTAGATGGAGTGATTAAGATGTTGATCTAAAAACTAAAAGGCTGAATTCTAGGCCTTCTTTAGCTGTGAAAGCCAGCTGGGTGGGCCACTCACTGTCTCTCAGCCCAATCCCAATTCATGCAGGTTATTATGGGGAAATATGAGGCAGAAATATTAAATATGTTTGCTGCTTTGAGTTTATATATATATCTAATAATAAGAGTAATCATCATCACCATCATCATAAAATCATTAAAGTGGGGATTGTGCAAAGAAGCAGAGGAAACAGTAGATCATATACTCAGTTCGTGCAAGAGGATTGCATAAACTGATTATAAAAAAAAAACCCATCACAGTCACCAAAATGATTCATTGGAACATTTGTAAAAATTATCATGTTGCAGCACAGGTAGTCTTCGACTTATGACCGCAACTGAGCCCAAAATTTCTGTTGCTAAGCAAGACAGTTAACTGAGTTTTACCTCGTTTTACGACCTTTCTTGCCATAATTGTTAAGTGAATCGCTACAATTGTTAAGTTAATAACATGGTAATTTGGCTTCCTCATTGACTTTGTCAGAAGGTTGTAAAAGGAGATCACATGACCCCAGGACATTGCATCCGTCATAAATACTAACCAGTTGCCAAGCATTCAAATTTTGATTGCGTGGCTATGGAGATACTGCAATGGTTGTGTGAAAAATGGTCATAACTCACTTTTTTCAGTGGTGGTGTAACGGTCACTAAGCAAATATTTGTAAGTCTCTATATGACATCCTAAGTTCTTGGGAAGAGATTTGATGCATAGGAGAGTCAACATCACCTGTGATTCCACGTTGTTATGAATATAATTACACAATAATACAGTCCTAAAGATATCACTATTTCTTACAACTTGACCAGTATACTAACATCTCAAAATCTATGATCAGTTTTTCCCACTGAATGAAAAACTTTGATCTGCAAGAAAAAGACATGTCTACAATATTTTGGAACATAGTATCCAGAAATTTAAAAAAACCCAAGATTTTTCTAAACCACACAGTAGTACAGAATGTTTACAAATTACTAAATGTATGTGTGTCACTGCTCAAATATTTTGTCAAGATTCTCTAGCAGTATAAGGAGATATTAGGAGATACAAATGGCTTCCATCCTTTTCTAATAAATACTATTTATGAAACATACATACATAAAATGTTCAGCCTGTGAACCTAGTAAAAAGGAGAGAAAATCTTTAAAAATGATGATTTGTACATTTACTTCCATAGGTTATTTTTTCTACCACAGCACGAACTGGGCTAAGAGTGAAACTGCTTTCTTGCAACCTAGCAGATCCAGTGGAGGCTTGTCAAAACTTGCCTGAAAAAGGAAAATAACATTATGCATCTTTAGAATAAATGGAAGGAATTCTTATTTTATCATAGCAGGGCAAAATGACATCTGTAGAGGAGAATGCAGACTCCATACAAAGGCTTGTAAAATATACTTTATTAAGGTGGCAAGATTTTATCTGGCTTTGAAGGGTTTGTTTCACTTTCCAATTTAGTTTTCCATTATAATGTGGAAGGAATATATGTTTTCAATATTCTTCACAAGCATGTTTAATTTCAGATGACCTCAAAAAGGAAGAATATTCAGGACTTTTTGTAGCGAGAGATGGTTCAGTAGTTAAGAGTTTCAGCTGGGACAGAAGCACCATCTTCATGTGTTGCACAAGCCATGAACTTATTAAGTGTTATGAAGGAGAGTCCTTCCTCAACACTTCCCCGTTTCCCTACTTTAAGTGTTCAACAGAGAAAATATATCTATGACCAGTGTTGCAAAAATGCTAACTATATTTTGTTTCATAGATAACCGGCAAGAAATATTATGAACTGAGTGGCATTTATTCAGAGAGAAAAGGAGACATGTTTTGGCTTCATTTCAAAGTGCTTTTAAAATCTCATCATATAAAGTACAATTTCCAAACAATACAATTTGCCGCAAAATTTCTTCATTACTTGGTTACGGTTTTAAGGAAGGTAGATTATAACTATAGGATATGATGTGTTTTGCAGTCTTAAAAATATATAGGCTTTTTATTTATAGTTATAGGCTGGCCTTTTCCAGACAAGCCAGAAATAGGAAATAGACAACCAATATAGCTTCTAAACTTGAGCTTGCCAAAGGGATACAGCCAGGATATCTTATCTGCAAATCATAGCAAAAGGCTTCCAGTGTTAAGGTTTACTTAAGCTGCTCCAATGAGGCAACTGGTGTATGTTTGTGAGTATATTGCTATATTCTGGTTTAATTTATCTGAAATAAAGTCACTGTATCTGGTACACAATAGGTTGGGATCACTGTGGGTGGCACTCTGTGTGAGAGAAGGAGATATCATTCTGAAAGCCTCCTATTTTCCATTTCGGAGTGGGGAAGGAAGGTGCTTTTTCATCTTTGAAGTGAAACATCTTCAAGGAAAAACCAACCACTTGCCTTTTGAAAAAACACCTTTTGGAACAACCACGACCCGGATGACTGAGAATCTCCTTAGTTGCTTCCAGAGAAAAGGAACTTCCACACATCAGGGCTGGCTTTTCTGCCGCGCCACCTGAAAGCGTATGCTCAGCAGCCCCTCGATCCCAGCTTCTATTTCATCGTTCTCTTGCACAGCCGAAACTCCTTCGGGGGATCCCGTTAAGATGATATCTCCTTCTTCCAAGGTGACAATTCCACTGATGTAGCTGATGATGTATGGGATGGGGAAAATCATGTCGGACGTGTCCCCGTCTTGACGCAACTCTCCATTCACCTTTAGCCAGATCTTCAACCGATGTGGATCTGGGACTTTCTCCTTGGGCACAAAGTCACTTACTGGACAGGAGGTATTGAATCCTTTGGCCAGAGTCCAAGGGAGCCCTTTCTTCTTGCACTCCTCCTGAGTGTCCCTGGCTGTCATGTCCAGGCAGAGAGCGTAGCCTGCCACGTGACCCATGGCTGCTTCCTGAGGGACGGTCTGGGCTCTCTTCCCAATCACCACGCCCAGTTCCACCTCGTGGTGCAGCTTATTGCAATAGTAGGGCTGGATGATGGGATGGCCCTCCCTGACGTAGGCCGAGGAGGGCTTGAGGAAGAAGAGCGGCTCAGTGGGGAGGGCATTCTTCAACTCCTTGGCATGGGCTGCGTAATTCCTCCCCACACAGAAGATGTTCTTGCCCCATTCCCAGAACTTGCCTATAGGCTTGGAGGAAGCCATGCTACAATTATCAGCTCTTCAAAATCGTCAGCTCTGGAGGCAGCAGCGGTTGTGTAGCTTTGCTTGAAGAGCAACAATTTCTCCACACAGCAATCTGGATCCCGATTTCCAGTCTGGGGGGGGGGGAATCAATAATTTAGAGGGTTTGACATTTTTCCCATACAGCTTCATACATATACATACATACATACATACATACATACATACATACATACATACATACCAGTTGTGGGTTGCAGGCGGTATGCCCCAGTACGGGAGTACCGGAGCCTGCCCGGAGCATCGGATACCGGTACGGTACGGTGCTCTGGAGGGTCCACCCACCCGCCCGAGTTCCTTACCTGTCTTTTAAGGCTTCCGCGCATGCACATGGCACATACAACACCTGTGCGACGCTCCGCTGAGCAGCGTCCATGTGGACGCTGTTGGGCCCGTTCCAACCGTACCAGTTGGAACAGAATCCGGAACCCACCACTGATAGATAGATAGATAGATAGATAGATAGATAGATAGATAGATAGATAGATAGATAGATACATACATACATACATACATACATACATACATACATACATACAGTATATCTTAAAAATTCTACACCGAGGCCATACACAGGTAGTCCTCGACTTTCAACAGTTTGTTTGGTGACCATTCAAAAAGTGACACTGAAAATTGTGACATGCACATTTTTCAAGTTTACCTTTGCAGCTTCGCCATGATCACGTGATCAGGATTCAAAGGCTTAGCAACTGGTTCATATTCATGACGGTTGCAGTGTCCTGGGGTCACGTAATCTTTTGCGACCTTCTGACAAGCAAAGTCAACGGGGTAGCCAGATTCACTTAACAACGAGGTTACTAACTTATCAACTGCAGTTATTCATTAACAACTGTGGCAAGAAAGGCCATAAAATGAACAAATATCTCACTTAATGACAGAGGTTTTGGGCTCAACTATGGTTGTAAGTCGCAGGCTACCTGTATTTCTTTGCTAGATTTTAGAGTGGACAAATGAGAAAAAAAACTCAAGCCGACCTACATTAAAAATGACACAAAAGCCATTAGAATGCCAAACGCACAAAATGAAACAATGCTCTGGGGATTCATCACAAGAGGCATGCTGTGGCTCCCATGGGCAAAAGAGTGTGTGGTTTTGGATCCAGAAAGTGGGCTGCTTCTGTGCCAGCATCTGCTCTTTGAAACCCCAATCCCACCAAAATTAAATTTGCCTTGACCACAAGGATTCTTTGGAAGCTTTAACAGATTAACAGAATTGGAAGGGGCCTTGTAGGTCATCTAGTCAACCCCTCCTCGCCCAAGCAGGATACCCCTACTTGAAGACTTGGATGTCTTCCTGGCCAGAAGGGGTCAAATTCTTAGCTGGAGCCTGTGAGGTTGTTTTAAAGGCCAACACAGATGAGGCCAAACAAGAGATAGGAGGTCCTAGGGTTTTCAAATCTTTTCAGGCTGGGGAACCTGTCTGGAACCCCTGATCAAGAGACAAAGGTCTAATGACAGAAAATGTGCTATATTCAAGGGTTGGGGTTTTTCTTGGGGGGGGGGGAGGTTGATTGTTGCTATTTTGCCCTAAGCACCTAATGAAACCCTATCTAGTCCTTGCAAAAGAACTCAGTGGGACACAGTTTAAAAATCCTTCTCTATGTAACCAGAACAAGTCCATCCCGTGTCTTTTTGAAACTTAAAAGTAATTGCTAAGTCATCCGGCAAAGCGAAAATACGGATGAAATCCAGGTTTCTGCTGCTTCACATTACAGCTTATTCAGCAACTGCCTTCTCACATCTGGATTTGCAAAACCACCATCCTGATTGCTGCTTCTAGCAGAAACAAACAGTGCTAAAAGGGGGTGGATAACAGTAATACAATAATATTAATAACATAATTATCTTTTCTCTCTTTTCTTATCTCACATTTTCTGAAAAATGCTATTTTGAAGCCAGAGAAAAGCCTCCATATGCTGGGATTGAACTCTGCTCCTCAAGAGAGCCTTCTTGCATTTGGTCACTGATTAATTGTTTTTATCAGGTCAGTTTGGACTCAGATTCTCTGCAAAGCCTTCCTACTTCAACATCTATTGAAAACCTCGGCCTGATGTAAAACTGCAGAGGAAAAGCTATCCAAAATTTGGAGAGGTTATAAATGAAATAAAAGAGGAACTGGGGACTGAGTCCCTGCCCAGGCAAGAGAGCACCTGTGTGGGGCTCAGCCCCAGCAAGCCTGGCTCCCACACTCACCTGCTCAGCCAGAGGGTTCATTTCCAGAATAGAACAGAATATAGAATAGAACTAAATATAGAATAGAATGTAGAAAATAGGATAGAAAACAGAAATAGCAATAGCACTTAGACTTATATACCGCTTTACAGTGCTTTTACAGCCCTCTCTAAGCGGTTTACAGAGTCAGCATCTTTCGCCCCCAACAATCTGGGTCCTCATTTTACAAACCTCAGAACGATGGAAGGCAGTGGGCAGTTAGCCTGCAATATGGCATTCTAATCACTGTGGAGGGAGGGAGGGAGGGAGGGAGGGAGGGAGGGAGGAAGGAAGGAAGGAAGGAAGGAAGGAAGGAAGGAAGGAAGGAAGGAAGGAAGGGCAATAGCACTTATATACCGCTTCATAGTGCTTTTAGAGCCCTAAGCTGTTTACAGTATCAGCCTCTTGACCCCCAACAATGTGGGTCCTCATTTTACCCACCTCGGAAGGATGGAAGGCCCGAGTCAACATCGAACTGACAAATGGCAGGCAGCAGAGGTACTACAATACTGCACTCTAACCACTGCACCACTGCAGAAATTAATAGAATAGATTAGAATGTATAATAAAATAATATATACACTGCAATGGAATGCAATACAATACAAGAATAGAATAGAGCTGGAAGGGCCCTTGGAGGTCTTGTAGTCCAGCCCCCTGCTTAAGCAGGAGAACCTATACCATCTCAGACAAGTGACTGTCTAGTCTCTTCTTAAAAGCCTCCAGATGAGAAGGATAACAATAACAATAATACTACAGCCCTACTACAGGGGTAAAGAAGGGAGCTGCTCCCAGCTTCCACTCACCTTCCCGACCGTCCAGGAGTCGCTTCCTCCTCCCCCCGCCCTTGGCACGCACACCGCCGCGCACGCCCCGTCTGCAGGCCGGGCGGCCATTGGACGGCGGCGGGGGCGTGGCGGGGGCGTGGCAGTGCGCCTGCGCCAAGGGAGGGCCCGCCGGGGAGCGGCTGGGGTCGGGGCGCGCGGGCTTCGGTTGTGGCGCCTCCGCCTCGGACCATGGTCTGCGCGGGCGGCGGGAGGATCGGCCCCGCTCTGCTGCTGCTGGCTGGCCCGCTTCGGAAGGGTACGTGCAGGAGGGGCCCGGGGAGGGGGCCCGGGAAGCAGGCCCGCCGGGGCCGGCTCCTCTCGCGGAGGCCCCGCTGCCCTCCGAGCGCCGTCCCTGCGGAGGCTGCGGGCGGAAGAAGGGAGGGAAGGAGCGAGCGGGCCGGGCGGGTCCCTTTTCCCGGGAGGGTCGAGCCGAGCGGGAAAGACGTTGCAGTGGCGGCGCGGATCGGAGGTCCAGCGCTTCCCTCTCCGCCTATCCAGCAGTCCTGGAAGCCCGTAACCGCCGGTGTCGCCTGAGTGGAAGTGTTTTCCTGCCTTTTCCAGGTCAAAAGCAGAAAAAATGGCCGTTAGGACAGCACAGAATAGAGCTGGAAGGGAACTTGAGGTCTTCTAATCGAGCCCCTTGCTGAAGCAGCAGAACCTATAACATCTCAGACAAGTGACTGTCCTAAAAACCTCCAGATGAGAAGGATCATCCTATCCTATCCTTGCATCCTTGGAGGTCTTCTAGTCCAACTCCACCTGCTCAGGCAGGAAACCCAATGCCATGAAATGTCTTTGAATATTACTCGCTCTGGTTGGTAGTTAGGCTGTTGGTTTGAGCTCCGAGCTTGGCAGTGTGGTTTGGTTGCAAACATTTTGTCACCATTCGAGGAGACGTCATCGGTGCACTATGAGTTATGCTGTCGGTCGGAACTCAGGCCTATAAATCCCTTTTTATGAGATGCAAATTAGTCTGAATGTTGTTTGTTCGAATATATGCTATGCCAGGCAAATGACTGTCCAGTCTCTTCTTCAAAGCCTCCAGTGATGGAGCACCCACAATACCTAAAAGCAAGCCATTCCACTGGTTGATTGCTCTCTTTGTTAGGAAGTTTCTCCTTAGTTCCTTCAACTCATAGCCTGGTTTGTAATTTCTTTTAAAAACACGTTGGTACTGATTTTTTAAGCCTTTTTAGCTTAGGTTGCAAATGAATACCTGACGATACGATATTAAAAACCAAATAGGTATTCCATATTTTTCAGTCAAGAATATAATTTGATTTGGTCAAACTTTCATTTTCGTTTACAATCTTTAAACGTGTTGGTAGCTCCTAATGCAAAAAATAATAAATAAATCCCATTTTGGTTGATTGTGCAATAAAGAAGACAAATTTCAGTTTCAGGTTATATAACTAAGTTCTCTGTTGCAGCTCAGTTTTGAGTTGCTTGCTATGTGATTTGCTGCATTGTGTGTTGGTATAGAAATATGCACACAAAGTTCAAAACCTTGAACCATTGGCAGGTTTATCCAAAATGTGTTGGATACACTTCATAAATTCCCAGCTTGCATGTTAGTGAGCCAAGATTTAAAGAGCATGATTTCAACTAAAATTTGCCTATTTCTCATAATTATTCCACGCTGTTGCGTGCAATATCTTTGTTTAGAATGCTGAAACCCAAAACATGTTATTTGTGAGGAAAAAGCAGTTGCTTTGAAGGTGGCCAGGTTCCACGTTGATTCAGTTTAGGTACCAGCTCCATTCGATCACCTTCCCAGGCTATAGACCAAATTTACATTGGCCTTCCTTCATCTGGTGTCCTCCAGATGTGTTGGGAATATTAATCACAGAATTCTCAGGCACAGTTCTGAGAGTCATGGTGCTAAAAACATCAGGAGAGCAATGAGTTGAGTTCAGCTCCTGATGACATAGAATAATAGAGCATAGAGAAACAGGATTGTAAGGGAGCTTGGAGGTCCTACTCCAACCGCTTGCTCAAGCAGGAAACCATATACCCTATAGCAGTGTTTCCCAACCTTGGGAACTTGAAGATGTCTGGACTTCAACTCCCAGAATTCCCCAGCCAGCGAATGCTGGCTGGGGAATTCTGGGAGTTGAGGTCCGGACATCTTCAAATTGCCAAGGTTGGGAAACACTGCCCTATAGCCATCTCATAACATCATAGACTCATAGGGCTGGAAGGGACCTTGGAGGTCTTCTAGTCCAACCCCCTGCTCAAGTACGAAACCCTACACCCTATAGTCATCTCATAACATCATAGACTCATAGGGCTGGAAGGGACCTTGGAGGTCATCTAGTCCAACCCCCTGCTCAAACAGGAAACCCTACACCCTATAGCCGTTTCATAACATCATAGACTCATAGGGCTGGAAGGGACCTTGGAGGTCATCTAGTCCAACCCCCCGCCTAAGGTAGGTGTCCTTATTCCATCCTGGTCAAATGGCTGTCTAGTTTCCTCACTGGCCTCACTGTCTCCTTAGTTTTTGGTTAGATCTTAAATGATCTTCCACCTGTTACTTCTTGTCTTGCCCTCTCCTCTGTGACATCCCCTCCAATACAGGAAGAACTATCCTATCACCCCTAGTCCTTCTCTTTGTTAGAGTAGACATACCTAGTTCCCTCAATTGTTCCTTGTATGATTTAGCCTCCAGTCCCCTGGTCGTCTTTGTTGCCCTTCTCTGCGCTTTGCACAGCCTCAACATCTTTTCTGTATCCCATAGTGAACAAAACTGGATGCAGTATTCCACGTGGGCCCTCACCAGTGCAATATAAAGCCAGACTATCACTTCACCTGACCTTGAGGCTGTCCCTCTGTTGAGGCAAGCTAGGACTGCATTAGCTTTTTTGGCAGCTGCAGCACACTGCTGGCTCCTACTTAAGTGGTGATCTATTAGGAAGCCTCTCACAGTTGCATCATCTACTCCAGTGTTGGCCTTTTCACCTCCAAGTGCTGTAACTGGAGCGCGAGCGCTGGAAACTGGAAGAACAGTTCCGCAGTGCCCATGTGTGCACTGGGAAGCTAAGCTTCCAGTTTCCGGTGTGCACATGTGCGCCGGTCACATGGTCTTCCGGTTTCTGGTACGCATGCATGCGCAAAGTCCAGCTGGCTGGCCCATATGCGTGCTCCGGAAACTGGAAGCTCAGCTTCCTGGCATGAACATTCGCACCAGGGAGCTGCAATTACAGTTTCTGGTGCTGTGTGCACCAGAACCTGGAAGAGCAACAGGCGATGGCTGGTGTGCCCAGAGAGATGGCTCTGATGCCACTTCCGGCATGCGTGCCATAGGTTCGCCATCACAGGTCTATTCTATACCTGTGCATTTGGTTTTTCTGGCCCAAGTGTAAAAAAAACCTTATTTTTGTCACTCCACAATTGCATTGTGTTGGAAAGGGCCTAGTGTTATCCTTCTGCATCTTGAGCCTTCTGAATCTGACCATAATGCTAAACCCATAAAAAGATAAAGGGAAACCCTCTTGAGCTGATCTCTTGATGACTACAGAAAAAAGTTGTTGGAAGAAATATCCATCTGGCCCAGTTCCAAGCCAGGAGAAAGCTACTGCAGACAAAACGGAGGCTGATTGGAAAGAGGATCCATTTATTGATGAACAGAATCACCAAGCACATGGTTCTGGTGCGGCTGACCCCATGAAGTTGAGAGTGGGAGATATTTATATTTGCACTTGAGTTTCCTGTTCCTGTGCAAGAACATGTATTCTATTGGCTTTTGTCAGACTCCCATGGGACCATGTACAAATCCTAGGAGTTTGTTCTGAGCTTAAGTTTGGTTGAAGTTTGGCTGATGCAATGAAGGGACTTGTTGGGCAATCCCTATGGTGGCAGAGGGCTAATTCTACCTTGGTTGGCTCTTGGGTGAGGGTATTTGCTTATGAATAGAGCTATCTCTCTTTATCTCTTAAATGCTGACACCTGCTGAGCACTATTAACAAAGGTGGGGGCTGCTTTTCAAGAGCATGTTTTTCTCTATTTCCCATGCAGGGAAATAGGATAGTCTGCCTTTTTAATATTTCTCAAAGTATTTCATTCTCCTAGGAGAGGGGTGGGTGCTAACTTCCTACAATGTGTACATGGTTTCTTTGGTAGCAGTACGGAAATCATTTCTCCTTTTCCAATTTTTTAAAACTTTCCAATGTATGGTTCAAAGCTGAAATTTTCTGACTGGTGACCTCCCATGGGAGTAGTAAACTTGCTTAGTATTTTGAGATCAGCCAAAAACAGCTGGAGTTGTGCCATATCTATCATGAGTGATATGAGAGAGTCTTCTGCCCTTAGGTAATCCATTTGATTACTGGATTCCTAGTGTTAAATCTGCTGCCATCAGCCATATGATCAACCTAACCAGGAGGCTGGTGAGAAAAGCCAAGTTTCCGAGGAATACATATTCTGCAGCTAAGGGCAGTAGAATCAACACAATATTCTATTCTTCTTCTGTCCTTAGCTACAGAATCTCTAGTCCTTGGACACCCATTGTTTTCTCACCAGCCTGTTGGTTAGGTTGATCGTATGGCTGATGGCAACAGATTTTAACGCTGGGAATCCAGTAATCAAATGGATTAGCTGGTTTGCAAGAGAAGTGCCCAACATAGGTATGGAGTATGGGTGGGGGTATAGAACCAAATGATTACTTTCTTCTCTGCTACTGGTATATTTTCTAATTCATTCACGCCTTCTCTTTTTTTGAAAAGGAGGTGTGATTGACATCTGCAAGAGAGTATGGTGTGGGCAACGTATACGACAGAGCAATACTGATAGTCCTCTCTTAATGACACTAATTGGCACTCCCTCACTAAAAGTCTGTAGAGATTCTCCGTCATCCAAATCATGGTTGTCCCCAAGGTGCTTTTTCAAGAAGCAACTGGACTTTCTTGTGAAGACATTTCACTTCTGCAATCCTTCCCTTCCCCACCATCCTGTCAGAGCTGAAGAAGCTTCTTGGATGAGAAGCAAAGTGTCTTCGAAAGAAAAAAACAAAGTCCAATTGCCTCCTGAAAAAAGCATCTTTGGGACACTCCATCGCTAAGCGATGCAGATAAGAAGCAATGTTGGGTGACCATGCTGATTTACAGTGGCAGTTCCAGCAATCCCAGTTGTTGTTATTAGGAGAATCCCATGCAATTGTAACATCCACTGCCTGCCACTGCCTACTGAGGCTTGACTTTCGGAGACCAAACCTCCACTGTAGGGAGGAGGAACCGACCAGGTGGTTCCGCCCCAGGCCACTTATGGACCCCTTGAGGTTCCAGACGGAGCTTGGGGTTATTCCTGATACTCTCGCCCGCAGTCCGGTGGAGACTCTGGTTGCTGCCTGGAACTCGGCAGCGTCGGAGTCTGTTGACCGGATTGCGCCACTACGGCCGCTCCGAGGCAGTGGATCCAGGAGGCCTCCTTGGTTTACCGAGGAACTCCGGGAGAGGAAGCGCCGGAAGAGACGCCTAGAGCACCTATGGAGGTCCAACAAATCCGAATCGAGCCGAGCACTTCTAACATCGTGCATCAAGGACTACATCAGGGCAATTAGGACGGCGAAAAGAGCTTCTATTGCCACCTTGATCGCCTCCGTTGAGTCGCGCCCCGCCGCCCTGTTTAGGATAACCCGTTCCCTCCTAAACAGGAGGGACACGGGGGATCCCCTCCAGGGTAGGGCTGAGGACTACGTCCAGTTTTTGGCAGACAAAGTTGCTCGGTTTCGGTCGGAGTTGGACTCCGATTCCGATTCTGCAGATCCAGCTGAGGCACAAGGGGATAATCTGGTAGACCACCCCTGGGTTGAGTTTCAGGATGTTGCCCCTGGGGACGTGGACAAGGCCATGAGAGCTGTGAGTTCCTCCACATGTGCAGTGGACCCGTGCCCCTCCTGGCTGGTTGCTAACATCAGGGAGGTGACACGGGGCTGGATCCAGGCGGTTGTTACCGCCTCCCTTCGGGAGGGGGTCTTTCCCCCCGCACTTAAAGCGGCGGTGGTGAGACCCCTCCTGAAGAAACCATCCTTGGATCCAGCCGTTCTTAACAATTATCGTCCAGTTTCCAACCTCCCCTTTGTGGGGAAGGTTGTTGAGAAGGTGGTGGCCTTTCAGCTCCAGTGGTCCTTGGAGGAAGCTAGCTATCTTGACCCATTCCAGTCCGGCTTCAGGCCTGGCTACAGCACAGAAACCGCTTTGGTTGCATTGACCGATGACCTCTGGAGAGCCAGGGACGGAGGCTTTGCCTCCATCCTGGTTCTCCTTGACCTCTCAGCGGCTTTCGATACCATCGACCATGGTATCCTTCTGCGACGACTGCGGGAGGTGGGGGTGGGAGGCACTGTTTTGCAGTGGTTCTCCTCTTACCTCTCGGACAGGTCGCAGTCGGTGTTAGTTGGAGGGCAGAGATCGACCCCTAGGCCCCTAACATATGGGGCGCCGCAGGGTTTGGTCTTGTCCCCCCTACTTTTCAACATCTACATGAAACCGCTGGGCGAGATCATTCGGCGGCATGGGATAAAATACCATCAGTATGCGGACGATACTCAGTTGTATCTGTCCGCCCCGTGCCAACTCAATGAAGCGGTGGACGTGATGAACCAGGGACTTGAAGCTGTTAGGGACTGGATGAGGGCTAACAAACTCGTGCTCAACCCAGATAAGACCGAGTGGCTGTTGTGTTTCCCTCCCACCAATTCGGCAAGTATTCCACCTCTCAGGCTGGGGGGTCAAACATTATACCCCTCAGACAGGGTCCGCAACTTGGGAGTCCTCCTGGACCCACAGCTGACTTTTGAACACCATTTGTCAGCTGTGACCAGGGGGGCATTTGCCCAGGTTCGCCTGGTGCACCAGTTGCGCCCCTACCTGAACCGGGAGGCTCTCACAACAGTCACTCGTGCCCTTGTGACCTCTAGGCTGGAGTACTGCAATGTGCTCTACATGGGGCTGCCCTTGAAGAGTATTCGGCGACTTCAGCTAGTCTAGAATGCGGCCGCGCGAGCAATTGTGGGTGCACCTCGCTTCACCCACATAACACCTATCCTCCGCGAGCTGCACTGGCTACCTGTCGATCTCCGGGTGCACTTCAAAGTGCTACTTGTCACCCATAAAGCCCTACATGGTAGTGGATCTGGGTACTTGAGAGACCGCCTACTGCCAATTACCTCCACGCGACCTATTAGATCTCATCGATTAGGCCTCCTCCGAGTTCCATCTGCCGGTCAATGCCGACTGGCAACTACGCGGAGGAGAGCCTTCTCGGTGGCAGCTCCGACCTTATGGAACGATCTCCCCATGGAGATTCGTACCCTCACCACCCTCCAGACCTTCCGCACAGCCCTCAGAATCTGGCTATCCCGTCAGGCCTGGGGCTAAGACTGTAACCCGCCCGAATGGTATGAATGTTGTGTTTTTTTAATTATGTGTTGTCTTATATGTTAAAAGTTTGTCTCCCCCTCCCCCTTGGGTTGTGAGCCGCCCTGAGTCCCCCCAGGGAAAAGGGCGGCATATAAATAAACTTCAAACTCAAACTCAAACATCCTGCTGTCACGTGATCGCCATTTTCAACCTCCCGCTGGCTTCCCCATTGCCAGAAGCTGGCTGTGAAGGTAGCAGATGGGTGATCAAGGGCTACTTACATAACACTACTGCAATGCGCTCTACATGGGGCAGCCTTTGAAGAGTGTTTGGAGACTCCAGTTGGTCCAGAATGCAGCCATGCGAGCGATTGTGGGTGCACCCCGGTACACCCACGTTACACCTATCCTCCGCGAGCTGCACTGGCTACCTATTGGTCTCCGGATATGCTTCAGGGTGCTAGTTATTACTTATAAAGCCCTACATGGTATTGGACCTGGGTACTTGAGAGACCGCCTTCTGCTGATTACCTCCCACAGACCCATTCGATCCCACAGATTAGGCCTCCTCCGTATTCCATCTGCCGGCCAATGTCGGCTGGCGACTACTCAGAGGAGGGCCTTCTCTGTGGCTGCCCCGGCCCTTTGGAACAAGCTCCCCGTGGAGATTCGGACCCTCTCCACCCTTCGGGCCTTCCGGACGGCCGTGAAGACCTGGCTGTCCCAGCAAGCCTGGGGTTGAATTCCCCCCCCCTACCTGAATTTGTTGTGTGTGTTGTGCTTTTCAATTGTTCGTATTGTCCGATTGTTTTTGTCTTACTTTTTGTAATTTCCCCTCCCTTGGCTTTGTTCAGCCGCCCTGAGCCCCTTCGGGGAATAGGGCGGCCTACAAATTGAATAAACTCTAAACACTCACTCTCTAAACATTTCTTATGGAGCTTTGCCATGTAGGACAGGTGAAAGGAATTTGCCCAAACAGAAAAGAATTACAGAGTTGGAAGGTACCTTGGAGGTCTTCTAGTCCAATCCCCTGCTCAAGCAGGAGACTCTAATACTTCATGAAAGCCTCCAATGATGGAGAACCCACAACTGCAAAGGCAATTAAATTTTTCTCACTGTCAGGAAATTTCTCCTTAGTTCTAAGCTGCTTCTCTCCTTGATTAGTTTCCATCCATTGCTTCTTGTCCGGCTCTCAGGTGTTTTGGAGAATAGCTTGACTCCCTCTTTGTGAGAGTCAACCTATTCAACTTTAATGAACCTTCCTTTGAAGGTTTACTAAGAGATGCATATGCTGTGATGACAAAGTCCTTTTTGGACTCTTGCCTCTCCCTTCACTCTCTCATCACCTGTCAACGAGAATTGCAGTTCCAGCCTTTCTAGTTTGGTGACCAGAAGTGGTGACTCTTATGACGCAGGGAGCTTCTAATTTACTTTCCCCACTTCTGTGTTGCTACTACCCTGTTTCTCCAAAAATAAGATCCAACTGGAAAATAAGCCCCAGCATGATTTTCCAGGATGCTACTAATGTAAGCCCTACCCCAAAAATAAGATCCAGTTAAGATCGTCAACCAGAGGGATGCATTTAGTACCGCATTTCCCAGAAAACAAGACCTAACCAGAAGATAACCCCCCAATGCGTCTTTTGGGGCAAAAATTAATATAAGATCCAGTCGTGTTTTCGGGAAAACACGGGATGCTGCATTGGTGATTTGGAAATTGCCTAGGCCAGTGTTTCTCAACCTTGGCCTCAGTGGTGAAATTCAATTTTTTTTACTACCGGTTCTGTGGGCATGGCTTGGTGGCATGGTGTGGTTGATGGGCGTGGATTGGTGGGCGTGGCAGGGGAAAGGATAGTGCAAAATCTCCATTCCCACCCCACTCTGGGGCCAGCCAGAGGTGGCATTTGCTGGTTCTCCAAACTACTCAAAAATTCCGCTACTGGTTCTCCAGAACCTGTCAACCTGGATTTCACCCCTGTTTGGCCCCTTTAAGATGTGTGGACTTCAACTCCCAGAGTTCTCGCTGTGGAATTCTGGGAGTTGAAGTCCGCACATCTTTTTAAAAGGTTTTATTTCTTTTAAAAAACACAAATATTTCATCATTCGTCAATCATTAAAACATTGAAGTACAATTTTTTTGTATGCCCCTCCCTCCCTCCCTCCCTCCCTCCACCCCCAACCCCCTCCTCCTCCCCCCCCCGACTTCTCAGAACCCGTACACGGTATGGATTTTTAACTAACACAGTCTAAAATCTATTGAGAAAAAAAGAAATAAAGAAATTAATGACATTCTACATTGACCTTAGCTGCTTCTTACTGAACTAACTTTAAACAGTTTAAATCATTTCTGATCTTAAGCATAGGCTAACTGGAATTTCTTGGTCCCGTATTTATTTTGTATATAGTCAATCCATTTTTTCCAGTCTCGTTTATATCTCTCATTTGAGTGATCTTTAAGATATGCCGATATTTTAGCCATCTCGGCTAAGTTTGTAACTTTCAATGTCCATTCTTGGATTGTAGGCAAGTCTTCCTTCCTTCCTCCGCACATCTTAAAGGGGCCACGATTGGGAAACACTTGGCATAGACACAGCTGTTCTTGAATTTTGGTGCACAGAGCATTAGGAAACCACACAAATCTTTTCCATTTGCTTATCCCTTTCGGTGCCTGACAAAGGACAGATTAATCATCTGGCTTGAGCTGCTTTTTCAATGTCTTCTTCCAAAAGGATTCTCAGTGACTTGAAAACATACATTTAAAACCTGGTCCCCAACTTTGCCTGCTTTCTCCCTCTTCCCCGCTCCCTTGCTGGCTACTTTATTTTTTTTATTATTGTGGTTGTTACAGATTTTTTTGCAGGCAGATTTTTCTTAGAATCTGTTTGGAAGAAATGTCCATCTGGGTTCAGTTCCAAGTGGGGGAAAAGACACTGGAAACATGGAGTCTGATTGGAAAGAAGGTTTTAATGCTGGAAAGGATCGCATGCCTTGAAGATCTTGGGTGAAGGAAGAAAAAAGGGCAGAGATGCTGAGAGTGCCTGGGTTTTATGTCTTCTCTGGGCTTTTGAATTTGAGCTTGTATTCTGATTGGTTGTCAGACTCCCATGGGGCCATGCAGGGGCAACTCTGTAGGCTGTCCTGAGTCCCAGGCTTGGTTGAGCCTTGCTGGGTGATGTAATCTTGCCATGTGGTGAGATGGGTAGAGGGCTAATCCTACCTTTGTTGGATCTTGGGTGAGGGCATTTGTCTATGAATAGACCTAGCTATCTCTTTACCTCTTAAGAGCAGACATCTGCTGTGGGCTATTGAGGAGGGTGGGGGTTATTAAGAGTGAGTCTGTTTCCTGCCTAAAAACATGTTTCTCCAGGGAAATGTAATATTCTACCTTTTTAAATATTCCCTAGAATATTTCATTTTTCAAGGAGAGGGGTGGGTGCTAACTTCCTACAACAATGTCCGACCCATTGCAACCCCATGGACAATGTTCCTCCAGGCCTTCCTGTCCTCTACCATCCTCTGGAGTCCATTTAAGCTCAGGCCGACTGCTTCAGTGACTCCATTCAGCCACCTCCTTCTCTGCCGTCCACTTCTTCTTCTGGCCTCCATCTTTCCCAGCATGAGGCTCTTCTCCAGGGAGTCCTTCCTTCTCATTAGGTGGCCAAAGTCTTTGAGTTTCCTCTTCAGGATCTGGCCTTCTAAAGAGCAGTCAGGGTTGATCTCCACTAGGACTGACCGGTTTGATCGCCTTGCAGTCCAAGGGACTCGCAGGAGTGCCATGTGATGAGATGGGTAGAGGGCTAATCCTACCTTTGTTGGATCTTGGGTGAGGGCATTTGCCTATGAATAGACCTAGCTATCTCTTTACCTCTTAAGTGTGAACATCTGCTGTGGCTACTTCCTACAGTCCTTTCCTGACTTTTGTCTCCTTTTCATTTCTTGTTTTCCAAGCCCTGTTAAGTGTTGGGCTGGTACTTCCAAACAACACCTAAGGAGGTGCCATCCCAAAAAAAACAACAACCAAAGTTGGGAATCCTGTCTCACCCCACCCCTCCTCCGTTCCCTGGGAGCGAAGGAGACGGGCGGAGGCCAGCTGCGTTAAGGCAGGCTATCCAGCCGGATTGTCAAGCCGCCTGCTGAACCCTGAACTGGCTGGAGAAAAAGTTTATCAGAGACCTGCAAGCCGAGGAACAGCAAAGAGGCCAAAGTTTGAAGCCGAAGTGGGTGATGCTTTTAAGGCAATTCGTAAGTTCTCCCTTATCTTTTAATAGGCTGTGGCAGGCAAGCATTTCCTCCAAACGACCAGCTTAGGCAATACTTTATTAGAAAATAAAGTCAATAAAGCAGCATATTAAGATATTTTTTAAAGTTTTTTATTTTTTCATTTTTATACAAATAACCACATGTATATTGTTTCATAACCAACATTATTTTGTATTATTAAATATTTACATCAGTTTGTCTTACCATCAACCCCCAAGAAGGATTAATGGTCTTCTACTCTCCATACACCCTGTTTGTACCTATCCATCATTTTTCTTCTCCCTCTCTCCTCCTCCTCCCTACCTCCTTTCTTCCCTCTGTCATCCTTCTCTACTTCCCCTTCCTCTCTCCATCTCCCCTTTCCACTCTTTCTTTCCCTCCTCCTCTCCCCCCTCCTAACCCTCTCTTCTTCCCTTTACCTCTCTCCTCTCTTCCACGTTCTTCATCTCATTTACTTGATGTATTTCAGCCTCTGAGCTGGCTCCATTTTAATGTTGATGGTATTTATAATTTCATTTCAATAAGCATCTTTAATTTTAACATATATCCTTTTTTTAAAGAAAAAAGTATACATATATAGGAATTATATTTTAAACCTGAAATATTTTTGTTGGGCATCCTTCCAGAAAAAATATAATAAAAAGATATATATCTGGTTTTACATATACTAACTGCAGCCAGAATTGTATTTGCGCAACAATGGAAAAACGATGAGATTCCATCAGGATGCAATTAAGAAAATACTAGAATGCGCAGAAATGGATAGGTTAACACTTACTATTAAGGATAAAGAAGAAACCCAATATTTTTTGATGTGGGACGCATTTTATCAATGGTTAGACAATAGAAACAGATATTAGAATAGAGGAGATATAAAAAAGAGGAAAGAAATGTTAACATGGAGAGAATTTGACCATGAAGATGTTATGTATTATTCTAATTATATTGATAGTTACATTATTAATATTATTGTGACAAATAAAATAACAAATATGTGGATTGTGACTGTTTAAATAACTGTACCCAGAACATACTGTTTGCTGGAAATGGAAAGTCATATAAATAAAATAAAAAAACATAAAAAATAAAAAAATACTTCTAAGTTCCTTTCCTGGTAGCTGGGATTGTGAATGCTTGCTTGTTTACTTACAAGGAACTTCGTTTTTCTTCTGGGTTGTTTTTTTTATTTTATTTATATGTTTTTCTTTAGTAAGCATAAAAACTCAATATCTACATGAACAGTGTGTTGTCTGAGTGCAGTTAGTTTTGAAAAATAATGGTAATAATAACAATATTCATAGCCTTGATAATGATCACACAATAATATTTGCTTCTCCATACAAAATCCCTTCATTGCCTATTTAATCATTCTCTTAAACTTTTGAATTTCTAACTTCTGTTTCTGTATACTAATCATTGGTAAAATGTTAAAAAAATATTGTTTCTTCCTTCTTCTTTACTTTGAGCGTTAATCTATCCATCCCCACGCATTGTAATATTTTATTAACACTTTTTGTTTTCTTCTGGGTTTTAATTCTGCTTTTGATAATTCCTGATCCCTGACTTTTATTGCAGGACACTGGAGTCTTTGGCCTCAAGGAAAAGGAATTTACTCCCTGATTCTTGAGGGGACATGGAGGTTGGGGCTATGTAGAGAGTCAGGCAGAAGGAGTGAGACATTTTTTAACTCTTAGCATTTTGAGATAATATTTGAAAGCAGACACTTCCCTAATTCACCTGGATTATAAAAAGAAGGAGGGGAGGTTTACAGATTAACAGAGCTGGAAAGGACCTTGTAGATCATTTAGGGAGTTGGAAGAATTGGAAGCGACCTTGTAGGGTCATCTAGCTCAAGCAGGAGACCCTACACCATTTCTGACAAATGGCAGTCCAATCTTTTCTTGTGTTGTGGCCCACCAGTGGAGCTGGTGGCAGATTCGGACAGTGAGGAGGTTGGGGAGGAACATGGCTCAGTCCTGGAGTCTGGGGGAGGCTCTGATAAGGGCTCTGTGTCAGAGGCAGAGAGGGGGGCCAGAGCCGTCTGGCAGTTATCAGCTGCCTTCAGAGTCAGACATCAGTGAGGCAGAAGAGCAGCTGGAGCCTGTTCTCAGTGTGCGCATGCGCAGAATGGCCAGAGGAAGGGAACAGCTAAAGAACAGAGGTCGACTTGGGAGTAAGGCCACAGGTGGACGATGAATGCCGCCTCCCCCCCCCCCGACGAAATAAAAGAGCGAAAGGGGAGTGGAGTTTGCAGGAGGCAATTAGTTCGCTCAGAACATCTTGAAAGTTTCCAGTATGAACCTCCCACATCTTCCAAATAAGTTTAACCCTGTCAGACTTGAAGGGTTCTGTACTTTTAGACAATCTCTGGAGTCAGCTTCCTGGTCTGATCTTCCAAGTGGGGCAGAGGTGGGTTCCTATCGGTTCAGCCCTGTTCGGCTGAGTAGGTAGTGCCACCCACGCACCTGAACCTGTTCTATTGTTGGCGTCGCCATCTTGTTTTTTGGTTCTGCACATGCGCAGAACAATCTACATTGCCAAAATGTAATTTCCCCCTCTTTTCTAACGTCTGCGCATTTGCAGTATAAATGCTCGTTTGCGTACTGAACAGGCAGTAATGCTAGTAGCAACCCACCCCTGAAGTGGGGGTGATCCCCTGAAGAAATCCTGCCCTGGAGATCCTGCCTCTGCATCTCCAGGCACGACCGGCTGCTATCTCTAGTCCACAGAGCAGCTTCTGGTCTGGCGTGATACGATACTGAGCGATTAATCATCTAGCTAACAGGAGTTCTCCCTGGGTGCTTATTAATCTCTTTCTTTTTCCTATCCCATTAAAAGTTTGCAGGTGGGTGTTGTGGTTATGTGGGGGTTTCTGGACGCCCAACAAAGGCTTGTAGCAGTCACGGGCAGCCCTGGGGATCGTCTCTGTGGGGTTCTGCGTTACACATCTAATAGTCGATGGTGGCCAAACTTCTATGAAGGAAGAACTTTGCTTTCTAAAACAGGGGCCCCCAACCTTGGCAACTTTAAGCCTGGAGGACTTCAACTCCCAGAATTCCCCAGCCAGCAAAGCTTTAAGCCTGCAAAGCTTTAGGACAAAGCTTAAAGCTAACAAATTCTGGGAGTTGAAGTCCTCCAGGCTTAAAGTTGCCAAGGAGGGAGCACCCTGTCCTAAAAGACATCAGCTGTTAGCCAATCCAGGCAACTCTTGGTTCTTACTGTTTTTCCATCTTCCCTTTGAGCAAAAGTGGGGTGGATACAGAGGTGATATTCAGTCAGTTTGGACCAGTTCGTCCAAACCAGTAGCGGAAGCCATCCTGGGTATAGGACTTCCTGTCTGAGCAGGGTTTGGCTTGGAAGACCTGCAAGGTCCCTTCCAGCTCTGCTAAATGGTAAAGGCTTTCTTCTATTGTGGAAAAAGTTAACTTGGAAAAGTTAACCAATTTCATTGTTATTTAAGTACAATGAAAAATAAAGATTATACTTATACTTGGTTTCTCGTCTTCCAAAGGTTTTTCCACGTTCCAAGTCAACTTTGCCCATCCAGAATTTGAGCGGCGGCCTCCTCAGATCATCTCGCAGGCCAACATGAAGGTGGAAATCCTCCCAGCCCTCACAGACAACTATATGTACCTCCTTGTGGATGAGGAGACCAAGGAAGCAGCCATCGTTGACCCCGTGCAGCCCCAAAAGGTATTTTCTTCTAGATCACCTCACTTTCCTCCGGGGCTCCGGGGCATCCATTAGCAGAGACAAGCATCCTATCTTCTGGAGAGCAAGAGTTTGGACTGTGTGTGTCCCCAAAAATACGACCTACCCCGAAAACCAGCCCTAGCCTGATCTTCATGCTTGCCCTAATATAAGCCCTATCCAAAATAAGCCCTAATTAAGCTCCACCCACTGCCTGGTTGTACTAGTTGGGGTGAGGAGGCGTAAAAATCAAGCTGGGGGGGGGATGGAGCTGCCCCACACACCCCCATACCCGCTTACCTTAGGACCACCATAGCCAGGTCTCCCATGCCCTGACACCTGTCATGCCATTGACCCAACTTCTTCAGTAGCCTCTTGGGGATGTTCATGGCCGGATGCCACATGGCGCATTGTTCATTACATCATTGCTGTCCCTCGCAGCTTGATGCTGTGAGGTTCGGTGCGCTGGTGCCGTTGCTTGCACACATAACAGCACAATACGCACATGCAGAGTCCTGCCACAAGTGGCTACATCAGCGCAATGAGCCACATGGTGTCTGGCCCCCAGTGGCCGCAGAAGTCAGGCCGTGGAGTGGCAGGTTTCAGGGCACGGGAGGCCTGGCTGCAATGTTCCTAAGGTAAGCAGGCAAGGCATTCCCCAAAAATAAGACCTGGTGCTTATTTTGGGGGCGAAAAGAAAATAAGACCAGGCCTTCGAAAACAGACAAACAATTTCAATACATAACACTACACATACTCACTGGTTTTATTTTATTTTATTTTATTAGGTTTGTATGCCGCCCTATTCCCGAGAGACTCAGGGCGACTAACTGCAGCTAAGATGGCTTTTGTACAAAACTGGAAACAAATCAATACATCCGCAGACGAAACAATAATTAGAAAAGTACTTGAATGTGCAGAGATTTCTATAAAATATGGAATAGAATTCATAAGTGGCTAGAAAACAGAAGCCAAAATAGGAAATAGAAGTCTTTCTTTGTGTTTTCCTAAACTAGTATTGGATAAATTTAACCAAAGTTATCAAACTTAAAGTATCGACTACAATGTAAATATAATGGCGATATGAAGAATTAATATTATTGCAAGTGTTAGTATTACTGTTATTACATTATTAGAGAAGGTAAAACCAATAGGAAGGCAATGGAGAATGGAGAACTAAAAAGGCTAAACATGAATAACGATACAGAAGGCTGTATAATTACTTTATATTGTTATGTCTGTCTTGTTTTTTTCTTTTCTTTTTTTGTTGTGTTTTTCTTTCTGTTTTTAAAGGTAAAATGTCTAATAAAAACTGTTGTTTGTTAAAAAAGTAAAGTTGAGAAGACAAAAAAAAGACTGGGTCTTATTTTCGGGAAAACAGTGCTAGGATTCAGGCCTGGATGCATTATTTGGATTGGTGGGTTGGCGTTTCTTCCCTCGTTCCTTTGAGATTGGTGGAAGGAGGTGCTGCAAATTTGGCTCAGCTGTTTTGAGAACCTGAGTCAAAAGGAATCATTTCAGATGGGCGTCCACTTTATCCTGAAATCTTTCTTTGGTTTCCTTCTTCAACAGCAATTTATAAATAAGATCCTGCAGGTATTCTGAATCACATATTACAAGACTGTCAAATTCCATCAAGTCTCTAAATATCACCCCCTTTCTCCAGTAGTATATTCAGTAATAATAGTAACTCTTTTAGTAGTATGCTACTTATTTGAAAATAATGGTTGTCTTTCCTGATGGTTACGTTTAATGAGTGCCAAATCTTGGTTTCTAGAGACATTTCAGTAAAAAATTCAGTCTTTTGTTTGAGTGTAGGATTTTTTTGGCACCTCTTGAGATATTTTCTATCTTCACTGATTGATTGGTTAGTCCATGTCTTTGTTTGCCCTCAAGAAGAATGGACATTTGCAACGTTTTGTAAAGAGTAGTGGTAATAATAACAACATTTCCACGTTCCACTGTTTTTACTAGGTTCTGGATGCAGCCAAGAAGCATGGAGTAAAACTGACCACTGTGCTTACTACACATCACCACTGGTAATCCTTTTTTTTAATTTCGTGGCTTAAAAGGTTTTGGACCCGAGTAGCAAGGGGCACCGAGGGGACAGCTATTTTTTGGTGAACCAGGGTTTTTCCCGTGCAAAGAGTACTGTCCAGTTTTGTATTAAATTTATATTTATCGACAAAGAAATAAAAGGAGACTAGTATAGATCTATTTGAAGCTATTTAGCTCTTGTCAGCTAGCCATACCCTTCTGGGATTCGAACCCGAGCTATTTACATATTACATGGATGTATTAAACTCTAAGCCACAGGCTATCCTCACTTTGTCAGCTATACCAGGGGAGAGATTAAGTGGTTTTTTTTTTAATCAGGGCAACCTGGTCTACCCAAATATGGGATACTGCATACTGCTTCCGCTTTTGCCTTTCAGCCCCAATCCTGGAGCCTTCATGGGCAATCGCTTTTGTGACAAACTATTTTTCTATTAAATTTATTTTTATCGACAGAGAAATAAAGGGAGACTAGTATAGCTCTATTTGAAGCTATTTAGCTCTCGTCAGCTAGCTATACCCTTCTGGGATTCGAACCCGGGCTGCTTGCATATTAGGTAGATGTATTAACCTCTAAGCCATAGGCTCTTCTGGCTTTGTCGGCTATACCAGGGGAGAGATTAAGTGTTTTTTATCAGGGCAACCTGGTCTACCGAAAGTGGAAGCAGTATGCTCCGTCCCATATTTGAGTAGACGAGGTTGCCCTGATAAAAAACACTTAATGTCCAGTTTCTTCTCCTGGGCTGCTGATTCAGGTTAGATCTGCAGCTGCAGCTGTCATCCCATTTCAGTTATTGCTGTCATCCCGACGTCTCAGACAAGTAGTTGATTTTCCAAAGTGGAAGGCTTTTCCAGGGAGGAAAGAAATACAGAGTTCTTTTGAAATTAACTATTCACTGAGTTTGCCTTCGTGGAATGGACCGGGTCAATACACTGCCGGACAATTTAACAATTCAATTTAATTCTTTCAAATAAAGTTAAAAATCCTTTTAATTTTTGCCAATGACATTTCATTCCGTCCCTCCTCCTGCCTCTTTTCTTCAATGATTCCATTCCACCATTTCTTCCATATTAATGTAACTCTTGTCCCGTGGGCAAGGAGGTGCCCGTGGCAAGCCAGTTGTGGCAAGTGAGCTGTGGCGAAGGGTCTACAGCAAATTGCGGAAAGCTGTGGCCGTCGGTGGGAGTTTGAGCTTTACCACTTTTGAAATGACATTTGGGAGAATTCTATAAGCCCCCTGTGGTTCCCAAACTCTGCCCTGCTGCTGCACTTCACAGCAAAGCAACAGATCTTCCGCAGGGGATTGAGAGGAGTTTGTTGGTTTGAAAAAGAAGTAAAACAGCGTTTGCCACTTTTAAAAAAATGTTTCATTTGTCATTTTTCTACAAACGTATCATTAGGTGAACCAGAGTTACATTTTAGTACAAATAAAACAATACTCTTCATATTTAACCCAATGAATAGTCTTATAGACTTTTAGTAGTAATGCACATATTTTGATGAATTATAATCTTAATTATTCCACATTTCAGTATATTGTTTTTTATGCCAATCTCCATATCCTTGATATCACTCCTTTTGCTACATATAGAATACCAATAATCATATTTGTTATGTTTAACAGACTTACATAATTCTAACGGTAATACACAGATTTATATTGAATTATAATCTTCCATTTCCCCCCTCTAATTTTTACTTTATGCCACTGTTATATTTTAAAAATATCCCCTTTCTATCACATTTTAAAACAAAGAAAGCAATGTTCATCTTAAGTTACATTTGACAAGTTCTATAATTCTAATAAAAATAATACACTATTATTATGAAGATCTTTCATTATTATCTTGTTCAATAGTTCAATATGTTGTTTTCATGACAATCAAATTCTAAATATCCTTTTACATATCCTTCCTTTTACTACACATAAAATGTTTATATATTTATATTTATTTATATTTATATTATTTATGTTTATATTATGTATTTTATATTTTATATTATATATTAGATGTTTTATATTATTTATATTTATATATTTATATTTATATATTTATATTTATATTTATATTATTTATATTTATATTATTTATATTTATATTATTTATATTTATATTTATATTTATATTTATATTTATATTTATATTTATATTTATATTTATATTTATATTTATATTTATATTTATATTTATATTTATATTTATATTTATATTTATATTTATATTTATATTTATTTATATTTATATTATTTATATTATTTATATTTATATTTATATTTATATTTATATTTATATTTATATTTATATTTATATTTATATTTATATTTATATTTATATTTATATTTATATTTATATTTATATTTATATTTATATTTATATTTATATTTATATTTATATTTATATTTATATTTATATTTTTTATATTTTAAAACCCGCCAATGGTGGCTCGATGGTTCACATTTTTATTAGGTTATAAAGTATTATAAAATACGAAATACAAAAGTAAATAAGAGGGCAATGAGGGGGGAAGGAAAAGGGTCGCAAAGGGAGGAAAGATAGAGGGGAAAAGAAGTATTGACTTCTGACTCTCTCTATTTAGAGTAGCATAAGGTATTACCAACCAATCACAGCTTTTTGCTTTTCCATAATAACATGAACCAGCCATTTCTATAAAGATCTGTCTGGCAACTGGAGAGCAGGCCGGGGGATCAGTCAAACCCTGATCCTGTCAATCTAATCCGTAGAACCCAAAGTCAAAGTTTCATTCTTTTCCACATCAAGCGTGAAGTTCAGAAACTGTTTCCAGTGGTGGCTTATTCATTATAATAGGACTTTTCTTTTGCCGAGAGCGCGGACCGAAAGGCCATGGAGTTGGATGTGCGTTTTCGGCGGATGCTTCTTCCCGGGTTTGCACCGCCTCCAAAGTCTGACAATTTTACCTTCTAGGGACCACGCTGGTGGCAACGAGAAACTTGCAAAGATGGAGCCGGGGTTACGAGTGTACGGGGGAGATAGCAGGGTTGGAGCCCTCACCCAGAAAGTCTCTCACCTTACGACCTTTCAGGTAAAAAAGCACCAACAATGGTGGCGGGGAGGGGAAGGATAGATTGGCCGGGCCCTTTCTGAAACATGCATCCTATTCAGGCTTGACGGCGTGTGCCTCTCCCGGGGCTGGTGGTTATGCTGACCCTTTATAGCCACGTAACAGGGGTGTGGTTGACCTCAGGGGGAGTGTGGGGCGTGGCTGACTCGGGGTGTGTGGCCAACATGACACCAGTCGCCAAACTGCTGGCATGTTTCCTCTTGGACTGGGTAGACCGGGCCGTACTGGCCCGATGTTTCCTCTTTGCATTGGGTGGACTGGGCCGAAGTGATGCAGTTACACCGGGATGAAGTGACATGGGCCAGGCCCTTACATTTTCCAGGATGGCCCTGCGGGCCGGATCCAACCACATTGCGGACCGGATCTGGCCCACGGGCCTTGAGTTTGAGACCCCTGCTTTACAGGTTGTCTTCAAGTTACGACCACAATTGAGCCCAAAATTAAAACAGGACGGTGGGGTTTTGTTTTGCAGCAAGCGAAAAGCTGTGTTTGTTTTTCACAAGAAGAATTTTAAAATAACCAAACTAGGTGATCCAAGACACTCGGTAGGTGTGGAAACTGGTCATGGGTGCCCTTGGTTGCCGCCACCCAGGTCCTGGGGAGGAATGTGGTTGCCAAGGTTCCAACTGACGA
Organism: Thamnophis sirtalis; assembly: GCF_051295495.1. Classification (NCBI taxonomy): domain Eukaryota; kingdom Metazoa; phylum Chordata; class Lepidosauria; order Squamata; family Natricidae; genus Thamnophis; species Thamnophis sirtalis. Next base: position 17,947,613 of record NW_028261394.1, on the reverse strand, counting down.
ACCCAAGCAAGCTAGCAAGCACCGTTGAGACGATCCAATCTCTGAGTGCAAAACTTCATTGAGTACATCGTATCGGCACAGATTGAAAGCAAAACCAACTCTAACTACCGTATTTTTCAGAGTATAAGGCGCACCTTCCCCCCCAAAAGAGGATGAAAATCAGGGTGCATCTTATACACTGAATACAGCATTTTTGGCCTACTGAAAGCCCGTTCCCTTTGCAAGAATGGCTGTGCATAGCCTTTAGGAGGCTTCCAGTGCTCCTGGGGGCTGGGAAGGGCATCAATGAAGGAAAAACGGGCCGTTTTTTGCTCCTTTTTGCCCCCCAGCCCCCAGGAGCACTCTACAAGCCTCCTAAAGGCTAAGCATGCCCTTTTTTTGACAAAAAATGGGCCCGTTTTGCGAAAAATGTGGTGTTTGGGGGAGGTCTGCAGAGTGCAAAAACTTTTTTTAAAATTTGCCTCTTCAAAATCTGGGTGCATCTTATACTCCGCTGGGTCTTATACTCCCCAAAATACAGTAATTCCCATGGTTTTCACATAATAATAAAAAAAAATGCCCTGGAGTTTTACTTCTGTTGGGGGTGCTCCTTGGAACCCTAACATAGAACCACTCCCTCCCCTCCTATTAGTGCAGATCGCATTGTCCAATGAGATGGCCACTGTCAGTGTTATGGCAACTGTCCAACTGCCTTGGTTGAACATCTGGTTAGGTGACCTTGGTTCCCATGAGACGATTTGTTGCTGCGGCCTGGAACTGGCCTTCCACTCCCCCCTCCCTCCCCCCCTCCATTATTGAGGCAAGCTGAAAGCAGGAATGGCTGCGACAGCAAAATTGCGCTTTGAAGTTTGCCTTTGTAAGCTTTTCAAATCTAGGTGCTCCTCCACTTACAGCAGTTCATTTAGTGGCCATTCAAAGTTACAACGGCACTGAAAAAAACGACTTAGGACCAATTTTCACACTTCTGACCGTTTCAGCATCCCTCTGGTCACGTGATCAAAATCCAGGTCAGTTTGGCAACTGACTCATATTTATGACAGTTGTGGGATCCCCTTTGGTGACCTTCTGACAAGCAAAATCAAGGAGGAAGGCAGATTCACTTAACTGCGGTCACTAACTTGACAACTGGAGTGATTCACTCAACTGTGGCCAGATAGGTCGTAAAATGAGTCAAAACTCACTTAACCAATGTCTCACAACATAAATTTTGGGCACAGTTGTGATCGCAAATTGGTAAAAAAGTTGGCCTCGTTCTTTGCCCGGAGCTACCAAGGCCTCTGGCCACATTCATTCTTCAGTTAAACAAGCACTTCCTTACCTCTCTGCCTAAAGCAGGGGTGTCAAACTTGATTTTGTGGAGGGCCGCATCAGAGTTGTGTTTGACCTGGGGGTGGGGGCAGAGGGCATGGCCAGCTTGATGGCACTCATGTTGTGGGCGCCTCTGGCCCAAGCCCTCTCCCAGAGAAAACGGGCTCCTGAGCTCTGTTTTCGGCTGTGATGGCTTCCTGAAACTCTCTGCCAGTGAAAACTGACCTCGGCAGGGGGGAGTGTGTGGCCCTTACAAGCTCCGTTTTCGGCTGCGATGGCCTCCTGCAGTCTTCTGCCAGCGAAAACCGAGCGCCCCCCCCCCCAAGCTCCATTTTTGCTGGCAGAGGGCTGCAAGAGTCCATTGCAGCCTAAAACAGAGCTCACAAGAGCCGTGTGCAGCCCTCCCAAGTTCCGCTTTTGCTGGCAGAGGCACCCCTGGCCGGCCCTTCACTGTTTCCAGGGTGACTGCGGGCCAGATGGAAGACTCTGCGGCCCTTGAGTTTGACACCCTTGGCCTAGAGAAAAGTTTTCTGCAACAGAAAATCCCTCAACAAAGGCTGGCAAATGTGCATCCAGCTCCAGAAATGGGACCGATTGGTGCAACCAAATTTGCAGCACCTCCTGTTTGGTGCTCTGCTTCTTTGTACTTCTGCTCTGTCAGCCGAGCTATATCAGAGTCAGAAATGGTGTCGAGGCCTCCCTGTCAGTAACCAGAAGATTTCCTCCCCTCCTCAGGTGGGCTCCCTCAACGTGAAATGCCTCTCAACTCCCTGCCACACCTCTGGACACATCTGCTATTTTGTGACAAAGCCTAACAGCTCAGAACCACCTGCGGTGTTTACAGGTAGGCTCCATAACCAGAGCTTTCTAAACAGAATATTATTGCCATTATAATATTGTGTGTTATATATAATATTATATATAATATGTTGTACGTAATATGTTATTGTTATTATGTGCCACGGTGGCGCAGTGGTTAGAGTGCAGTATTGTAGGCTACTTCTACTGACTGCTGGCTGACTGCAATTGGTAAAAGCACAGGGAAGTGGTATATAAGTCTAAGTGCTAAGTGGGATGGGTGGGTGGGTGAGAGGAAGGAAGGAAGGAAAGGTAGGAAGGAAGGAAGGAAGGAAGGAAGGAAGGAAGGGAAGGAAAGGGAGGAAGGAAGGGAAGGAAGGAAGGGATTAAGGAAGGAAGGAAGGAAGGGCTATGGTGGTGCAGTGGTTAGAGTGCAGTACTACAGGCTACTTCTACTGCCTGCCGCTGCCTGCAGTTTGACAGTTCAAATCACACCAGGCTTAAGGTTGACTCAGCCTTCCATCTTTCCGAGGTGGGTAAAATGAGGACCCAGATTGTTGGGGGACAAATAGGCTGTCTCTGTAAACTGCTCAGAGAGGGCTCTAAAAGCACTGTGAAGCGGCCTATAAGTCTTAAGTGCTATTGCTATTAGCAATATTTCCATAATTGCTTCCTTCTCGAAGGGAATCTGTGCACAGAACAAGCCCCTGATCAAAAAATCATCAGCCATACAACCACAAAGGAATCAAACATTAAAATAAGTTTCCTTAAAACAGAAAATCAAGGTGATGGCAATCTAACAACTGTCTTGTCTGGAAGAAATTGGGACTCATTCTTGCCTAGCATCCTAGTCCATTTCTATTTTTTCAACCTCATCTTTCTCCCCAGGTGACACCTTGTTTGTGGCTGGCTGTGGAAAGTTCTTTGAAGGAACGCCGGAAGAAATGTACCGAGCTTTGATTGAGGTCTTGGGGCGCCTCCCTCCTGAAACGGTATTTATGTACAAACCACAAACCCCTTGGAGGGCTCAAAGGGAGCTGGATCTATACACCATTCTAAACCTGGGCTAGCAATCCAGCGTTTTCTAACAAGTCCCAATCGCAAAGGCCAATGTCACCCTCCCTCTGGGGCTCCGAAGATCACCTGCCCTCTTTTAAGCAATTGAGGCAAATAACATTGTCAAATATAAACGGAACTGTCATTAATTGAGCCGTAGTAGTTAGAGTGCGGTACTGCAGGGCTACCTCTGCTGACTGCCGGCTGCCTGCAATTTGGCAATTCGAATCTCACCAGGTTCAAGGTTGACTCAGCTTCCCATCCTTCCGAGGGGGGTAAAAGATTGTTGGGGACAAGATGCTGACACTTAGAGAGGGCTGTAAAGCGCTATGAAGCAGTATATGTCTAAGTGCTATTATTATTGCTAAGAACTGTGGTGGTACAGTGGTTAGAATGCAGTATTACAGGCAAATTCTACCAACTGCCAGGAGTTTGATCCTGACCCACTTAGCGAGGTGGGTAAAATGAGGACGCAGATTGTTGGGGGCAAGAGGCTGACTCTGCATACCGCTTAGAGAGGGCTGTAAAGCACTGTGAAGTCTAAGTGCTGTTGCTAATTTGCAATTGTTAAATAATTGTTTTGGGAAGCATCCAGTGAGGTTGACCTGCCATTTGGTGCCTTCTAATGTTCTCTTTTCCTGCTTCTTTCCTGGCTAGAAAGTCTATTGTGGCCACGAATATACCATCAACAACTTAAAGTTTGCCCGGCATGTGGAACCAAATAATGCTGCCATCCAACGAAAGCTATCATGGGCAAAGGTAAGAGAGTTTGCCCTTTCCTTCCCTGGAGAAAGAAATAGGAGTGGTTCCTAAGAATTTTCAGCTTGTTCTCTTTGGCCGCAGGAAAGTCCCGTTTGAATTTCCCCAATGCATTAATATAGCAGATGAAAGTGGTGTGGTAGCCTAGAATTCTCGCCTCACAGTCAGAAGGCTGTGTGTTCGATCCTTGGTAGAGGCAGATGTTTCTCTCTCTCTTGGCATGATGAGAATATATCTGCTGAATATAACTCCGCATTGGCAACAGGGAGGGCATCTGGCCAGTAAATCCTCTGCTAGCTCCATTCAATTGCCCAGACTCCACCCAAGGAGATGATGATGATGATGATGATGATGATGATGATGATGATGAATGTAGCAGTTGACTATCGCAGCTCTCTGACCTTCTTATCATGGTTTTCCATGATTTGTTCAGGGCCCTGGCAGAAATAGCCGGTCCTTCTGCTGGGTAGGGGAAAAAATGCTTAGTCCCAAAAGTGGTGCAGCAGGTTATCTCTGATGGAGTTGCACAACAGGTGAGTCCTTCAAGGATCCTTCTGCCTGTTGGACTTTTCTCAAGCTCTTCCCTTCTTTTTCTGCAGGCCAAATACGATGGAGGGGAGGCAACCATCCCATCCACCATCGGCGAAGAATTCACATACAACCCGTTCATGAGAGTGAGGTAATTTCCCTGCGGCAGGAGGGTTGCTCTATTAGAGCAGGAGTGTCATAACTCAAGATCTGGCCTGCGGGGCCAGCCTGGAAGCAGCAAAGGATCAGAGGGCTAGCAAAACAAACTTAAAAAAAGGGGGGGATTTTTTTTCTCCTTTTGCACTTGAGCCTTGAAGAAGGGACAGGAAAGGAGAAAAGGAAAGAGGAAAGACAAAGGGGAAAAAAGGAAAGATGAGAAGAGAGCAAGGAAGGAAAAAGGAAGGAAGGGAAGGAAGGAAGGAAAAAAAGGAAAAAGGAAGGGAAGGAAGGAAAAAGAAGGAAGGAGGGAAGGGAAGGAAAAAGAAAGGAAGGAAGGAAAAAGAAGGAAGGAAAGAAGGGAAGGAAGGAAAAAGAAGGAAGGAAGGAGAAAGAAGGAAGGGGGGAAGGGAAGGAAGGAAAAAGAAGGAGGAAAGGAAGGAAAAAGAAGGAAGGAAGGAAAAAGGAGGGAAGGGGAAGGAAGGAAGGAAGGAAGGAAGGAAGGAAGGAAGGAAGGAAGGAGAGAGATTATAATGGGAGGGAGGGTCTGAGAGAAGTCCTGCCTTAGCACTTGGCCACCACAGTTGCCCCCGACATGAGTCCTGTGTCATGCCCACCCCGGCCACACCATGGCCACGTCACGGCCCCAGCCCTCCGAGGTCAAACACAGCCCTGATGCGGCCCTCAATGAAATAGAATTTGACTTCCATGTATTATAGTGTTTCTCAACCTCAGCAATTTTAAGATGTGTGGACTTCAACTCCCAGAATTCCCCATCCAGCTGGGAGATTCTGGGAGTTGAAGTCCACACATCGTAAAAGCTGCTGAGGTTGAGAAAGGCTGTCCTATTACATTAATAAAAGGCAAATTAAGTATTTGCTGAATCAGGTACCTCACAGCATTCTGCCGTCCTGTGGGGCTAGGGGCAGGGGTCAGCAACCCACGGCTCTGGAACCGCACGTGGCTCTTTCATCCCTCTGCTGCAACTCCCTGTTGCTCAAAAAATGCGTCACAACCACCAATGGGTGACACCCGCTGGCATGTGATTTATTGAGCTTTTCAACCCCTGGTAGGCCAACCATGGTTAAATCCAAGAAAAGGAAAGTTTCGAGAAGAAAACAGAACATTTCATTCAACTACATATACTAGGGTTTTTTTTTTGTAAAAACATTTATTTTTTTCTTTCCATATACATTCACAAATATACATTCTCACAAGTACACTTAATATTTATCTGTTATCTTCTAGCATTTATCACAATCTGTTTAAACATACTGTATAAAAAGCATAATCGGGGTCGCTTTCATTCCACCCTGTACATCCATCTTATTTTGCAACAACCCTACTCCGCCTTTCTTCCCAACCTCTCTTCTCTACCTCCTTCTTTCCTCCTTCCTCTTTTCTTCTTCCCCTCCCTCTCCCCCACTCCTCCATTCTCCTTCTTACCCTCTCTCCTACTCTTACTACCCCTCCCTTGCTTCCTCTTCCCTTTTCTTTCTCCCTCCTTCCGTCGTTGCCCTTGCTTATTTTCTTCTTCCCTCTGATGGGTTTTCCGGGTGAAATTCCAGCGATCCCGGTCTCATATTTACATTTTTTTAAAAAATCCTCTTCCCCATTTTTATTTCCCTACTAATAATTCCACTTGTATCATCTTTTAAACTGTATAGTTGTATCTTAATACTTTTCTATTTTTCCCTTTCCCTCCCCTTGATTTGATAACGTGTCAGCGGGGTTGTTTAATCTATAATCTTTTTCTTTTTTACTTATATTCCTTTTCTAACCAATCATAAAATCGCCCCTAAGTCCTGAAGTACACCGATTCCTCTTTGTCCTTTATTCTCAGTGTTAACCTATTCATTTCTACGCAATCCAATATTTTCTACACATGCTAGTTTTGTGGCCGTTCAGGAAATAGTCAGGCTCCGGAAGGATTTTGTGGCTCCCAATGTTTTCTTTTTGGTGGAAAACAGGTCCAAATGGCTCTTGGAGTGTTTAAGGTTGCCGACCCTTGGACACAAGCCAGAAAGGAATAAGAGGCATCCTCTCGCTTAGGTACTGCTGAAGTCTCCCCTGCCCACTGGGGATTCTGGGAATTAATCTGTCCAACTCACGTGGAGGCAGCCAAGCTATGGGAGAGTCCTTGAATAGGCTGAAAGCCTCTTCTAACTGCCAGGTTCCCCTCATGAGTCTTCTTTTCTGTCTGGACAGAGAATCAACCGTGCAGCATCATGCCCGGGAAACGGATCCTGTCCGGACCATGGGGGCCATACGCAAAGAGAAGGACAGCTTCAAAGTGCCGAAAGATTAAAGGAACCAAATCCCCCCCCTCCCGTTGTTTTTCTTTTCTTCTTCTTCTTCTTCTTCTTTCTGTTATTCAGTTCAGGAAATTGGTGTTTTTATTGTTCTGTTACTATTGAGTTCATTTGCATTATGGAATTCAGTAGGGGGAGGAGGGAAAAATAAATCACCGAAGCACTTTGCTGTTTAAAAAAAAAATTAATTATTCTCGTGCCCTTGGGACTCAGTTAATTATTATTATTATTTGTATTTGTTTTTAGCGTGATGCACGGAAGTGGTATGGGTGTCTCTGCTGGGAGCAGAGGCTCTGTGGGTTTTTACCAGCGGGGTCCAGTGCAGACCTTCTTCCGGGGGACTAGACTAGGGAGGGTGAACCTTTTCGGCACCGAGTGCCCAAATCGGAACACGCATGAATGTATGTGTGCCAGAGCGCCAGAAACTTGAAGACTAGCTGGCCAGTGCACATGCCTGTTTTTTGGCCGTTATTTGGGGCCATATTCAAGCCGTTTTCTGCCGTGCCGGCACTCGCAGGGACATGTGCACTGGAGACCAGAAGAGCAGCTGGCGATGCAAGTGCCCAGAGAGAGGGCTTTGTGTGCCACCTCTGGTATGCGTGTCATAGGTTCGCCATCACGGACCTAGACTTTCTGGGAAGCTGGCTTTGAACCCTCTCTGCCTCTTGAGTCGAAATGCACCTTTGAAAGTCTCGGTGATTTCTCTAAAGACTTCAAAACAAATCTTTCTAATCTGCCAAGGAGTGTTTTCCGCTATTCTAAAATGCTCCTTCTCTCCAAGTGTTTGCAATCTTGCATGTGCTCTTTGCATGCGAGCACGCCGTTCCCCCTGAGCAAACGTGCCCGTCCCTCAGGGAACTAAGCAGCGGGCTGGGAAAACCCAACAGAGGAGAAGTGACATTGCAGGAGCAAGTAAATAGCGGTGTTTGTAGATCTTTAAAATAGGGAAACGATGATTGTTTTAACAGCACAGCACTTTAAAAAAGGAAAAAGAAACAAACCTTAAAAATCTATTTTAACTGGTCGTGGCTTCAACCAGAAGTGATTAGCAACTTCGTTTAAATATTCTCAGCACTCTGGAAAAACTCTGAATTTTCAGAAATCAAAAGTAGTGACGGTAGAAAATGGTGTGTTTTCTTTCTTTCTTTTTGCTTTATTTAAGCTGCCACGGCAGAGTTGCACTTGCAAAACCTTCATTGTAGACAACCTCCTTCTTAAAGCTTGAATTGTCATTTCCCCGTTGATTCAGCTAATGTACATGTAAATAAATATTATATCTAATAAATATTACTTTAAGAGATTAAGATGTTTGAAGAGCCATCCTTCCCTCGTCTGTTTTGGAAAAACCCTGATGGAGTCTGGCCAAAGAAAATATAAGCCTATCCATGTCAAATTCTCAGGCTACCTTATTAAAAATGTCATTTCCTCTGTACTGAACGCTCCTTGCCTTGAGTTTGCACTGGCTGTGAACAAAAATGTGGTTTTAGTTCTTTTCCTCCATCTTCCTCCAAACTTCAGGATATTTTACAGGTGGGACAGATCTTTCTTCCTGAACTTTTTCTAACCCTTCCCAAAATTACGGGAGTGACTTGTACTAAATAACAACAAAAGAGCATCTCTTTTTAACTTTGGAAAATGAAAACAATCGTTAGGGCATCGCTGGGAGTTTTCACAATAGTGTTTGGATGTGAAAGCTAAGCTGGGTTGAGAAGGTGGGTGATCCTGTTCTATAATAAGTGGACAGAAGATTCACAAGAAAACCAAGCCTGAGAAGTAAAAAAAAAATATCCCAGAAGAAAGCTGTGGTCAGCTATCTCCACCTGACTGCCAAAACTACCTGAAAAAAGGACATGGATTGAGACTCTAGAAAGAGTGCAGAGAAAAGCAACAAAGAAAGGGTTTGCAGGATAAATCCTATGAGGAACGGTTAAGCAAAGTATGCCTAGACTGAAGAGGCTAGTATGAAGAGAAGGATTAGGGATGGCATATGATAGCTGTCTCCCAGTACCTGACCGGCAATCACAGAGAAGGTCAACCAACTCTTAAGGCTAAACAAGAAGCAGCTAAAGAAATTTCCTGATAGATCGAATAATGTTGAGACTCTAGAAAAAGTGTAGAGAAGAGCAACCAGGATGATGAGGGGACTGGAGACTAAAACATACGATGAACAGCTGCAGGAACTGGGCCTGGCTAGTCTAGAGCAGAGAAGGACCAGGGGAGACAGGATAGCAGTCTTCCAATACTTGAAGGGCTGCCACAGAGAGGACGGGGTCAAGCTATTCTCCAAAGCACCTGAAGACCAGACAAGGAATAATGGATGGAAATTGATCAAGGAGAGATTCAGGAAATAAGGAGGAATTTCCTAACAGAACAATCAGTAGAACAGATGTTGCCTTCGGAAGTTGTGGGAGCTTCATCACTGGAAGCTTTGAAGAGACTGGACTCTCATCTGTCAGAAATGGTATAGGATCTCCTGCTTGGGTGAGGGGAGAGTTGGACTAGATCAGTGGTCTCCAACCTTGGCAACTTTAAGACCTGTGGACCTCAACTCCCAGAGTTCCTGGGAAAGCTGGCTGAGGAACTCTGGGAGTTGAAGTCCACAGGTCTTAAAGTTGCCAAGGTTTTGGAGACCACTGGACTAGATGATCTACAAGGTCCCTTCCCACTCTGTTAAGCAGTTAATCTATTAATTCATCAGTGGAACAGCCTTGTGGATGCTCTGACATGGGAAGTTTTTAAGAAGAGAGTGGACAAGCATTTGGTCAGGATGATATAAGGTTTCCTGCTTTGGGCAGGACATTGGATTAGAAGACTACCAATGTCCCTTCCAGCTCTAGGCTCTCATGAAGCCACATCTCCTCTTTTCTTTTTTTACAGAGGGCAAATTTTGGCTGTTTTCCAACACCTCAGTAGAATGCCTACTAGTTTACTTTGGGGTGGAAAACCATCAGTGAATATCACAGTGGTTACCCCTAGAATAAAAGAGTTGGAAGGGACCTTGGAGGTCTTCTAGTCCAACCCCCTGCTCAAGCCGGACACCCTACGCAACAAAGTTTGGACTGCTAGAAAACAAGAGGGTGGATGAGTGTTGTCAATTATTTCTTTTATAGTTGAAAATCAAAGATGTTTTCAGCAAGTCAAGCACTCTGGACAAGCAGGGGTGCTTTCCCCAAATTGGGATGTGATGCGGTGACCCAGATATGAAGGCCAGAGGGCAGCCCAGTCACTTCCCACAGAAACGGCAGCAGCAAAGGACTAATTGACTGAGACAAAACAGAACAGAATAGCAAGAGTTGAAAGGGACTTTTCAGGTTAGAATAGGAATAGAATAGAGAATAGAATAGAAGAGAATAGGAAATAGAAGAGAATAGGAGAACAGAAGAGAAGAGAAAAGCAAAAGAATAGAAGAGAATATAGAATATAGAATATAGAAGAGAATAGAAAATAGAATCGAATAGAAAATAGAATAGGAGACCAAAAGAGAAAAAAATAAAATAGAAAATAGAATAGGAGAACAGAAGAGAAAAAAGAATAGAATAGAAAATAGAATAGGAGAACAGAAGAGAAAAAACAAAAGAATCGAATAGAAAATAGAATAAGAGAACAGAAGAGAAAAAAGATTAGAATAGAATACAGAATAGGAGAGAATATAGAAGAGAGAATAGAATAGAAAATAGAATAGAAGACCAGAAGAGAAAAAAATAAAATAGAAAATAATAGGAGAACAGAAGAGAAAAAAAGAATAGAAAATAGAATAGAAGAACAGGAGAAAAAAAAGAAAATAATAGAATAGAAAATAGAATAGAATAAGAGAACAGAGAGAAAAAAGATTAGAATAGAATACAGAATAGGAGAGAATATAAAAGAGAATAGAATAGAATATAGAAGAGAATAGAAGAACATAAGAGAATAGAAAAACCAAAGAATAGAATAGAAAAACTAGAATAAAGAATAGAAAAACTAGAATAGAATAGACAAGAGAAGAGAGAATAGAATAGAAAATAGAATAGAGTAGGAGAACTGAAGAGAAAAACAAGATTAGAATAGAATACAGAATAGAAGAGAGAAGAGAGTTTAGAATACAGAAGAGAAGAGAAAATAGAATAGAATAACATAAGAGAATAGAAAAATTAAAGAATAGAATAGAATATAAAAACTAGAATAAAGAACAGAAGAGAAAAACAAAACAATAGAATAGACAAGAGAAGAGAGAATAGAAGAGAAAAAAGGAAAGAAGAAAGAACAGAAGAGAAAAACAAAATAGAATAATAAGAGTTGGAAGGGACCTTGAAGGTCTTCTAGTCCCCCCCGTCCCCCCCGCTCAAGCAGGAAACCTCATAGTAGCGCTTCACAATCTTTCTAGTTTGCCGTCCCCGCCCGCGGCTCTTACGAGCCGTTGTCTCTCCCTCCCCTTTCTATGGAGAAGAGCGCGCATGCCCAGAGGCAGGAGCGGGGGCGGTTCCATCCCGCCTCCCGGAAGGCGGGGGTTTTCGTTGGCTGCGGCGGCTCGCCAGGCAAGGGGAGGGCGGGGGGGGAGCGGAGCTCCGGGGAAGGGCCGCGGGTCAAACAAAGCTTCCTGGAAGGGGGGGGGCGTGGAGGGGAGGGGCATCTTGGCCTCCCAAGGTGGCTGTTGGTGGGATTTAAACTGGCACCTGACTCTGCAGAGCGCTGTTTGGCCACTTTAAGATAGGCGGACTTCAACTCCCAGGATGCCCCTTCCCCGTGCCTCGGCTGAGGAATGCTGGGAGTTGAAGTCCGCCCATCTCAAAGTGCCCGTGATCGAGAAACACTGGAGTGGGTGAAGTTGGGCCGGCATCGAGAGGGTGGCTGGCAGAGCCCCGATTTCAGCTTTCTTGGGGAAATCATCCCCCTGGCTGGTTTCCTCCTGCCAAAGATCTTGGGATGGGGCCCTGAGCAGCCTTCCCCAGCTTGAATCCATTCAGTTCAGTTGGAAGGGACCTTGGAGGTCATCTAGTCCAACCCTCTCGAGCAGGAGACCCTATACAATCTCAGACAAGTAACTGTCCAGTCTCTTCTTAACAACCTCCAGTGATGGAGCACCCACAATTTCTGGAGGCAACTTCTCTTCCACTGGTTAATCGTCCTCACTGTTAGGAAATTTCTCCTTAAATCCAGGTTGCTTCTCTCTTTGGTGAGTTTCCAACCATTGTTTCTTCTCCTGCCCTCTGGTGCTTTGGAGAATAATTTGACCCACCCCCCTCTTCTTCGTGACAGTCCCTCAAGTACTAGAATACTGCTATCCTGTCACCACTAATTCTTTTTTTCTTTAGACTAACCAAACCCAAATCCTGCAGATGTTCTTCCTATGTTTTAGTCGCCAGGCCTTTGATCATCTTAGCTGCTCTTCTCTGAACCTTTTCCAAAGTCTCAACATCTTTTTTGTAGTATGGTGACCAAAACTGAATGCAGTATTCCAGATGTGATCTTACAAAGGTTTCATTTGAAATCCCTCCTAGTTCAAGACAAATCATTCCACTGGTTAATTGTCCTCACTGTTAGGAAGTTTCTCCTTAATGCCAGGTTGCTTCTCTCTTTGGTTAGTTTCCATCTGGTTTTGTTTGTTTGTTTGTTTGTCTTGCCTTCTGATGCCTTGGATAATAATTTGACCCCTCTTCTTTTTTTTTGGCAGCCTCTCAAATATTGGAATGCTTCTATCATGTCCACCCTAGTCCTTCTTTTCTCTAGACTGGCCATCTCCAAATTCTGCAATTGTTCTTCCTATGTTTTAGTCTCCAGGCCATTAATCATCTTTGTTGTTCTTCTCTGAACTTTTCCCAAAGTCTCAACATCTGTGATGACCAACACGGAATGCAATATTCCAAGTGGAGTCTTACTAAAGTTTTACATCCATTGGGGCTGGTTCCCCAGAAGCCCTGGGTCCAATGTGTTTCTGCTGGTTCCTTCCCGTGTTGGGAAGGTGGGATGCTGCTTCAACTTTCACTTGTAATTCTTTCTTTCCTCTCCAGCTGAACCATAGCAGTGGTTTCCCACTAGAATTCTTCTGCTGGAAAACTGCTGCAAATATATGTCAGGGTTTTTTCCCTTTTATTCGGGTAAAAAGACAAGCCTACCTTCACCCAATAGCAGGCACAAAAGCCATAGTCACTTTTGCTGTGTAAAGCATCACCTGGGTTCTCCCCCTCCCCCCTCATCTCCATCCCAAGGTCTTCTGGTAGATTTTGCCAAAATTGTTAGGGACTCCCCTACTGAACTCCCTTCACAAACCATTCCCATATTGCTTGCTCAGTGAGTAAAACTGAAAGAAGGGATTGTGCAATCCCTGCATTGAATAGTTAGCTCAGTGGATCTAAAAGATTCTCCCTCCCTCCCTCCCTCCCTCTCTCTCTCTCTCTCTCTCTCTGCAGAATGAGAATATATCTGCTGCAAACTCCGCTCCATTCAGTTCCACCAACGCAAGGGATTATGGGGGTCATTAAAAGACAAACAAATAAATCTAAAAGTATTCTATGTTTCTAGTCCTTGGGGCTGCCAACATAAGAATTTGAAAGGGATTTCCAGATATTAAGAACAGCAAAGGAAAAGCGGGATAGGTTTAGTGAAGAAAAAGCTGGGATGCATTAGATCATGTTGCTGCAACTACAGAGAGTGTGGAAGTATGCAATACCATTAAAATGGACAAGGGGTGTGTGTGTTTGGAATTGCTTTTAATGAATGTGGTTTTCCTTTGGGCAGTTTGGCTTCCCTGAGACCTTGAATCCCCTGGAGTATGAAGGTCAAAGTGATTTCAATTTTAGAAGATAATTACATGTACCTGATCATTGAAGAAACCACGCGAGAGGCCATAGCAGTGGATGCAGCGGTTTCCAAGCGGGTAAATGGGATCAGAAGAGGCTTGGAAAAAATGATAAAATAGAGGCAGGTGGTATAGGTTGCTTCCCTTTGGAGTAGCTTTCAAGACCCCTTAGGGCAGAGGTCTTCAAAGTTGGCAACTTTAAGACTTGTGGATTTCAACTCCCAGAATTCTCCCAGCTATGCTGGCTGAAGAATTCTGGGAGTTGAAGTCCACAAGTCTTAAAACTCTGCTGGCTGGAGAATTCTGGGAGTTGAAGTCCACAAGTCTTAAAACTCTGCTGGCTGGAGAATTCTGGGAGTTGAAGTCCACAAGTCTTAAAACTCTGCTGGCTGAAGAATTCTGGGAGTTGAAGTCCACAAGTCTTAAAACTCTGCTGGCTGGAGAATTCTGGGAGTTGAAGTCCACAAAGCTCTGCTAGCTGTAGGATTCTGGGAGTTGAAGTCCACAAGTCTTAAAACTCTGCTGGCTGTAGGATTCTGGGAGTTGAAGTCCACAAAGCTCTGCTAGCTGTAGGATTCTAGGAGTTGAAGTCCACAAGTCTTAAAGCTCTGCTGGCTGGAGAATTTTGGGCATTGAAGTCCACAAGTCTTAAAATTGCGAAGTTTGAAGACCTCCGATCTAAGTGGAGAGATTGCAGAGGAAGGGATTACAAGAGAATAAATTATGCTGGCTGGAGAATTCTGGGCGTTGAAGTCCACAAGTCTTAAAGTTGCCAAGTTGAGGGACCCCTGCCTTAGGGCATTGGGGAGTTGGGGGGCGGGTGGAGAGTTGAAAAGGTTGGCAGGTTGTTGTAACTTTGAACAGTCACTAAATCCATGATGGAGAACCTATGGCCCATGTGCCAGAGGTGGCAGCAGAGCGCAGTCATCAGCTGTTCTTCTGGTTTCCAGTGCACATGTGTGCCGGCCAGCTGATCTTCGCAGGCACTGAAGTGCCGGAAAACAGCCTGAAAATGGTTCCAAAAAACCAGGCTGTTTCTCAGGACATTTTCCGGGATATTTTTTGGCCGCTTTCTGGCTGTTTTTCAGCCCAGAAAAACAGCATGTGCACGGCAGCCAGCTGGTCTTCAGATTTCTGGCACTCCGGCGTGTGCACATGGACACACATGCACGTATGTTCCAGTTTGGCCACTCAGTGCTGGAAAGATTCGCCATCCCTGCACTAAATGAGCAGTTGAAAGTTGAAGACTTTGTGTACGGCATTCTAACTATTGTGCCACCGTGGCTCATAGATAACAAATTAAAGGACTTTTTTTTTTTAAAGTCTTTTGGAATAAATCTATGCTCACTATGTTCTTTGTGGCTGTTCCCCCCTCCCCCTCCCCAATTAGCTCCTAGAAATCATCCGAAGAGAAGACATCGTTCTAAAAGCCATTCTGACTACCCATCACCATTGGTAAGAGTTCCGCCTGGCTCTGGCGCTGGTCCTTTGGGAGAAAAGAACAGCTTTTTCTCCCTCTTCAGGTTCAAGGGGGGCTGAATTTGTGAGGCAACAACGAAACAACTGCGGCCTCCCGTCAAGTTCAAGGGGAGAGTGTTCCCTGAGGATTTTCTTTCAATAGAATAGAAAAGACTATAGGATATAGAATAGAATATAGAAAATAGAATAGAATATAGAGAATAGAATAGAATATAGAGAATAGGATATAGAATAGAATAGAATATAGAATAGAATATAGAAAATAGAATAGAATATAGAGAATAGAATAGAAAAGACAATAGGATATAGAATAGAATATAGAAAATAGAATAGAATATAGAGAATAGAATAGAAAAGAATAGGATATAGAATAGAATATAGAAAATAGAATAGAATATAGAGAATAGAATAGAAAAGACAATAGGATATAGAATAGAATATAGAGAATAGAATAGAATAGAAAAGACTATAGAATATAGAATAGAATATAGAAAATAGAATATAATATAG
Source organism: Thamnophis sirtalis (assembly GCF_051295495.1). Taxonomy (NCBI): domain Eukaryota; kingdom Metazoa; phylum Chordata; class Lepidosauria; order Squamata; family Natricidae; genus Thamnophis; species Thamnophis sirtalis. Next base: position 17,931,932 of record NW_028261394.1, on the reverse strand, counting down.
AAAATAGAATATAATATAGAGAATAGAATAGAAAAGACAATAGGATATAGAATAGAATATAGAAAATAGAATATAGAAAATAGAATAGAATAGAAAAGAATATAGAATAGAATATAGAAAATAGAATAGAATAGAATATAGAGAATAGAATAGAAAAGACTATAGGATATAGAATAGAATAGAATATAGAATAGCATAGAAAAGAATATAGAATAGAATATAGAAAATAGAATAGAATATAGAGAATAGAATAGAATATAGAGAATAGAATAGAAAAGACTATAGGATATAGAATAGAATATAGAATAGAATAGAAAAGAATATAGAATAGAATAGAATATAGAAAATAGAATAGAATAGAACAGAGCTAGAAGGGACCTTGGAGGTCTTCTAATCCACCCACCTGCTCAAGCAGGAGATCCTGTACCATTCCAGACAAATGGTTGTACAATGATTGCCTTCTTAAAAACATCCAGTGATGTCCACGATTTCTGGAGGCAAGCTGTTCCACTGGTTAATTGTCCTCACTGTTAGGAAGTTTCTCCTTAATTTCAGATTGCTTCTCTCTTGGATTAGTTTCAAACCATTGTTTCTTGTCCTGCCCTCTGGTGCTTTGGAGAGTAATTTGACCCCCTCTTCTTTGTGGCTGCCCCTTAAATACTGGAAGAATGCTATCATGCCACCCCTAATTCTTCTTTTTTTTTAGATTAGTCAAACCCAAATCCTGCAGATGTTCTTCATATGTTTTAGTCTCCAGGCCTTTGATCATCTTAGTTGCTCTTCTCTGAACTTTTTCCAAGGTCTCAACATCTTTTTTGTAGTGTGTTGTGTGTTGATCAAAAATTGCAGTATTCCAGGTGTTACTAGGGTTTTATAAAGTGCTACTAATATTTCACATGATTTTGATTCTATGCCTCTGTTTATACAAACTAAGGATTGTATTAGCTTTTTTGGTGGCTGCTCCATACTGCTGGCTCATATTCAAGTGATCATCCACTAAGACTCCAAGGTCCCTCTCAAAGTTACTGTTTTTTGAGCCAGGTTTCACCTAATTTTTTCTTATACCTTTGATTTTCCTGCCTAAATGTAAAGTTTTTGCTTTTCTCCAGATTAAAATTCATTTTTTGGATAGGGCCCATTCTGGAGAAATTATTAAAGGATATTTTTTTAATTCTTTAAAATTGGGGGTGGGGTGGAAATCAAAGAACTTCTCAGCCTGCAAATGAGGTGTGAAATTTTTGAAAAATACTACCATAGAAGAGTTCTGCTTTCTTTTTTTTTCTTTTTTTTAAATCATTTCGATATCTTTTATTTTCATTTTCATTTCCATTTCATACAGTCACATATATACTGTGCATAACCGGGGCCATATAACATTGAGCAATAAACACAGCCATCCTTGTCAACAATACTCCCCAAAATACAAACCCAATATACCACTTCAACCCTCCAACACCCTTTCTTTCACCCCCCTCCAACTTTCCTTTCTCCCCTCCAACATTCCCCTCTACCCTACTTCCCCTCCCCCTCTATCACTCCTCTCTCCCAATACACTCCCTCCCTTCCATCTCATCCTCCCTCCGATCCTCTCTCCAACCCTCTCTACCCCTCTTTCTTCTTTCCCTCTGCTCCTCCCTTCGGTGTATTTCTACTATCTATCAATATATTCAGCTTCCTATTTTACACTAGAATTAAAAAAGCAACAGTATACAAGTACAATCATGTTACTTTAAAATCTAGCACATACTATATTCCCCCCCTCCCCCCTAGGACCCCCCCTCCCTCCCCCCCCCGACTTCCCAGAGCCCGTACACGGTATAGCTTTTTATCAAACACTGTCTAAAATATATTAAAGCCAAGGAAATTTAAAAAAAAGAAAAAAGAAAAAAAAAGTCAGTAAAATCTCTGCGTTGAACTCAGCTTCTTGCCGTTACACAAACTTTAAGCAGTTTACATTATTCCTAATCTTAGTTGTTTGATTACCTGCAGGATTTCCCCAGAGGTTATTTGTTGGTTCAACTTTTTCCTGTACTCTTCTCTAACTAGGGGTATTATCTCTTTATCTAAGTATCTGTCTATATCTAAACCCTTAATTTTGTCCCCTTTGTACAATTCTGTAAAAATAAATAAAAAAATTCCCGGAATGCCTTTTAAATCTCCTCCTGTTAAAACACCTCCTTCCCTCTATAACACAATTTGATACATTTCAAATTTTTCTTTTAATTTCCTCTTCCAATTCTTTTCGTTTTTGCCCTTGTTTATGTCTATGTATTTTGTTTATATTCATCAGTACTCCTCTCATATACGCTTTACTTGCATCCCCTACAAATTCCATGAATGTACCCTTATTCGTATTCAGAACAAAGTATTCAGATAGCAATTTTTTACAATCATTAATATACTTTTCATATCTAAATAAACTCTCATTCGACCTCCAAGACCTTCTTGCCTGCACTACCCTTCCCAATTCCGTCCAGACTGGGTTATGATCCGAAAGGACCCTCGCCGCAATCTTTGTCTTCTTCACCCTAGAAAATAAATCATTAGTGATTTATATAAAATCAATCCTTGAAAGGGATTGATGTCCATCAGAAAAAAGGGTGAAGTCATATGCCTCTGCATTTCTTTCTCGCCAAACATTTCTCAATTCGAAGTCGTCCATCAAGTCTTTTTCCCTTCTAGAATTAGGTCTAATGCGATATATCTTCCAAAGGGATCTGCTTCAATTAGTTCAGCCTTAATGTCTTTTCTTAAGTATACAACTATACCATTTTTCTTTTCCATAGCAGAGGTCACAAAATATTGACCAAGTTCGGGGTTGAACAAATATTTTTGATCAGTTGATTTGATATGAATTTCTTGCAGACAAATTATATCGTTCTTGAACTGTTTGAGATAATGAAATATTTTCTTTCTCTTCTGTAAAGAGTTCAGACCACAACTCCTTGATCAATGGCCGATGATTATTGAGGTTGTTGCAATGTACCTTGTTTTCCCATTCGTCTGGTAGTCATACGGCTAGATCTTTGTTCCCTGACCCCTTGCCCTTCCGGAAGGAGGAAATGGTGCTTTTTGTCTGGTAGTTGTGTGATTTGCTGTTTATCCTGTCCTTCTCGTGGTCTTTCTCCAGATCCAGATGATTCAGGGTGTCCCACCTTCAGGATCTTGTGATAGAAATCTCGGGCTTCCCATACAGAGTTGCTTTCTTTTTGATAGTCTCTTCTCTCTCCTCCAAATTGGAGATGGCCGAAGAGAAGGAAAAAAACCTTCCCTCTTCCTCCTTTTTTCCCAAGGGATCATGCGAGAGACAATGAAGAACTGGCCAAACTTTATCCTGGCCTGGAGATATATGGTGGGGACGAACGGGTGGGAGCTCTGACACACCGCGTGACTCATGAGGAAGAATTAAAGGTAAGCATGGAACGGATCACACCCTTCTTCAGCATTATTGTGGTATCACAGTATGTGTAAGGCCCGGCCTCGCCTCCTTATTCAAGAAAGTAAAGACTCTTGAAACTTAGCATTTCAAAAGGAATCTTTTATTGAACAGAAGTGATAGCAGGACGTAATCAAAGCAGGATCTGAGGGCCCTCAGGCCATCCAGTTAGAATAAAAGGAATTAGAAACCCCTCCTAACAGTCCAGTGTGGATTAAGCCAAGCCACCAGTGTGAAGATATTATTGTACTGGCCACTCTGAGAAAGTGATAAGGGAACTTTCTCGGGTATTCTCTTCTGGCTTTCGGGAGATACAACCCACATGGCCCTCTCTCCCCTTACATTCCTCAAAAGGTAAGAAAATGCCAGGCTTCGACACACAACATCCACCCATGTCTTGGGCTTTGACACACAACACCCATCCTTCTTTTCTTTTGTACAGTTTGGCAGTATCAACGTACGGTGCCTTCTCACTCCAGGCCACACCGCGGGGCACGTCTGCTACTTCGTGTGGGAAAACGATTCCCTGAATGCTCCTGCAGCTTTCACAGGTTGGTCCTGAGAAACGAACGGCAGTTATGATGCGTCCTGGAGCCAGCTTTAGAGAAAGGGGAAGTTGCTTATTGCATATGAAGCTGTTGAAACAGTTTTAGGTTAACTTGTTTTCTTTTTTTTTAATATCTGAGAACTATACTTTATTTCTCTGCCAATGAAAATGGGCTCTTGGGCCCTGTTTTCGGCCGTAACGGCCTCCTGCAGCCCTTTGCCACTGTGAGAGAAAAAACAATGATTAAACCCTCACAACACAGAGAGAAATCTGGTTCACAATTCAAAAAGGTTTATTTGCAGAAAAATAAAGTGTTTGCAAAGGTGGCCTCCAAGTCTCTTCCCAAGTAGATCGAGTACAAGGAGAGCAAAGAATAGCATTCAAACAATACATTTTATAGAGTCTACTCCAGGGGTGGGTTTCAACCGAATTGCACCGGTCCCTGCGATCCGGTTGGTCGCCGAACCCGGAAGTAAGTAACTTCCGGGAACGGCGAAGCCCCCCCCCCCGCGCCCCCACGCCCCCGCACACCCGCGCCCGCTCCTTACCTGGATTTTACGAATTCTGCGCTTCCACGCATGCGCAGAACGCATACAGCGCCTGCGCGATCCTCCAGGAGCAGCTGGAGCATCGCGCAGACGCTAGTACGCATGCGCGCGCCGACGCCGCATGTGTGCGCGAGGACGCCGCCGGCCTTGTTCCAACCGAACTGGTTGGAACGGGGCGAGAAACCCACCCCTGGTCTACTCCTAAGAAACTTTCCCCCTCCTGCTCATTCATTTAAGTCATTTCTTTCGTCATTCCATACTCTAGGGCCAACTTGACAATTTCTTGAGAAGCCCCTATCTCTTATTTGGTTTCTTTCTGGTGCCTTTTGTCTGAGCAGATGGCTTCCTATCTAACTTGTAAGTTGGCTCCTGTAAACGGCTTGGAATAACAAAGGTTATCTTCTCCTGCTTACTGAACACATTTAGTGGTTAGCAAAAGCACAGTAACTTATTACATATTTTAGGCAAGAATTTAATGGTTTATATGTTCATTAAGTGAGTTTCGCTCCATTTTATGATTTTTCTTACGGTTGTTAAAGTAGATAACACGGTTGTTAAGTGAATCTGGTTTCCCCATTGAAACACAAACACACACACACACACACCGGAACACTGCAACTGTTGTAAATATGAATCCATTGCCAAGCCTCTGAATTTTGATCATGGGGTCATAAGTGTAAAAAATGGTCGCCAATCCCTTTTTCCAGTTGTACGTTTGAATGGTCACTAAGCGTACTGTTGTAAGTCGAGGTCTACCTAAAAAACAAACATTGTAACACAATATCTGAGACTCAATCGCTAGGAAGGTGGGTTTTTTCCCCTGCCAAGGTTTAAGGAATTTTTATTAAAACAAGAATTTTATAATCTAAATTATGGTTCTTTGCTCCACTATCAATCCTTCCTGCTAACTACAACAGTGGTGATATCCTGAGCTTTTCCACAGTAAATTACAAAATTAAAGAAAGGAATGCTTTAAATGTTTTGTACTGTGCTGAAAATTATTTTCCCTCTTTTCCCTGTAATGTTTATAAAACATTAATTTGTTTTTTAACTTTTGCTATATTTGTTTTTTTTTGGGGGGGGGGGGATTTTAAATCAATAGGTAATCTAGGACTAGCAGTTTTGCTAGCCCTGGCATTTGTTGTGTACCTAAGCTTCAAAGTTTCCTTTCCTTTTTAAATTCATTTTATATTTTGTAATGTTTTTCTCAATTTTACCGTATTTTTCGGAGTATAAGACGCACCTTCCCTTCCTAAAAGAGTGTGGAAATGTTGGTGCGTCTAATACACCGAATACAGGCATTTTTGGCCTCCCAAAGCGCCCCCCCCCCCCGCATCCCATTCCCAAAAACATGGAGGTGTTTTTTCCTTCCCCCAGCCCTGCTGAAGCCTGCAGAGTGCTCCTGGGAGCCAGGGAGGACAAAAACTTTTTTTTCTTACTTACCTCTTTGAAATCTTAGTGTGTCTTATACACCGGTGCATCTTATAGTCTGAAAAATGCAGTAGTAGTTTTTCCATATTTAGATTTTTTTCCTTCAGAGGAAGGTGTTTTAATCGCCCTGCTGATGTTTGAGTAATGGGCCCACCAAGTGACCAAGTGGTTGGAGTGAGGGGGGGAGGAGGAGGAGAATCAAGTGGGGAGGGGAATTGTGGCTTGATTGTGCATCTTTCTTTTGTTCTTAGGGGACACCTTATTTGTCGGTGGTTGTGGGAAACTCCTGGAATGCACAGCTGAGCAGCTGCATAAGAGCCTGGCGGAGGTCTTGGCCGGGCTGCCAAAGGAGACGGTAGGTTGGAGCTGCTTCAGAGGCCGCTGAGGTGCCAGCCAAGGAAAAGACCCTCCTGCCCTGTGCCCTGTTCCCATTTGAAGGCCAGCAGTGGGGAGAGAAGAGGATAGGAGGTTTAGTCTTACCCAAAGGCAGGCCTGGTCCTCCAGTCAACCCCTCAGCCCTGGCTGCCTCTGCTGTCACTTTCCCATGGTCCCTTGCTACTACCCAACCCAGAAGCCTTTCCCAATTTCTTGTGCTTTTAAGTCTTTATTTTAAGATCCGTGGTGGCACAGTGGTTAGAATGCAATACTGCAGGCTAACACTGCCCACTGCCAGGTGTTCGAATTCTATTTCTATTATTTCTTACAGTATTTCTTATCCATTTCTTACATTCTATTCATATTCTTCTCTCTCCCTATTCTATTCTATTCTATTTTTTCTATTCTATTCTATTTTTTCTTTTCTATTTTTTATTCTATTCTAGTCTATTCTAATTTTTCCTATTCTATTTTTTCTTTCCTATTCTATTTTTTCTACTCTATTGTATTGTATTCTTTTCTATTCTATTCTGCTCTGCTCTGCTCTGCTCTGCTCTGCTCTGCTCTACCCTACCTCTACTCTACTCTATTCTATTCTTCCTGTGATGACACGGTGGTTAGAATCCAGTATTGCAGGCTAATTCTACTGCCAGAGGTTTGATCCTGATGGGCTCACTCAAGTATCCTTCCGAAGGTCAGTAAAATGAGGACTCAGATTGTTGGGGGCAATATGCTGACTTTGTAAATTGCTGAGCAAGGGCTGTAAAAGCACTATTTATCTATCATCTCTCTATCTAGCATTTCTCTCTCTCTCTCTCTCTCTCTCTCCCTCCCTCCCTCCCTCCCTCCCTCCCTCCCTCTCTCTCTCTCTCGCTGTGGTGGTTGAATGGTTAGAGTGCAGTATTGCAAGCTAATTCTGCTGACTGCCAGGGGTTCGATTCTGACCGGCTCAAGGTTGACTCAGTCTTCCCTCCTTCCGAGATGGGTAAAATGAGGACCCAGATTGTTGGGGGCAAGAGGCTGATTCTGTAAGCAGCTTAGAGAGGGCTGTAAAAGCTCTGTGAAGCGGTATATAAGTCTTAAGCTAGTGTGTGGTGTTTTGATATTCAAGCTCTGCTTAGTTCTGGATAGCCCTGAATTTTAATCTGGGATTGTAGTGGGAAGTGATTCAATTTTATGTCATGAATTTGTTTCGATAGTGATTTTTATTTGATTAAAAATGTTTAAAGCTGTACAGTGCCTGGGGAGCACTTAGGTTTGGCAAAGGACAAGAATATAAATTGAAGCATCCCTGAAAAGAGTGGATAATATCACATATGATTGGAATTTTTTTATGATTCCCCTCTCCCAGATTGAAGGAGAACTTGGAAAAGGTTCAGTTCCTAATTTTAAAAAAAGTAACCCTATTTTATGAATCACATTGTCTTTTTGCGTTTTCGCTTCCTCAAAAAATCCGAGAAACCACATTTCCAGTTCTTGACACTATTCACTAGGTGTTGTGGTCCACCGGCAGCCTGCGGAGCTGGCAGCAGAGTCGGACAGTGAGGAGGTTAGGGAGGAACATTGGCCAGTCTTGGAGTCTGGGGAAGGCTCGGACGAGGGCTCTGCATCAGAGGCAGAGAGGTGGCCAGGGCCATCTGGGAGTTTTATGCTGCCTCCAGAGCATCCAGAGTTGGACATCAGTGAGGCAGAGGAACAGGAGGAGCCTGTACCCAGTGCACACATACGCAGAGCTGCCAGAAGGCAAAAACAGTTAAGACAAAAGGGATAACTTGGGAGTACGGCTTGAAGGGGATTGGCCCCTCCCATAGGACATAAAGGAGGAGCAAAGACATGTAAGCTTTTGCAGGAAGCAACTTTGTTCGTTCTGTTCAGTTTAAATTCTGAAGCTCCTTTTTGACTCTTTGCTCTGTGTGACCTTGCAAGCTAATTGCCAAACAGGTCTTTGGCAGCGTTTCAAGGGAGATAAAGTTGGGTGCTTATCAGCCTTATCCCAAAAGACTTTGGCAGATTTCTGTCGGACTCTTTACAAACTATTTGTGACTCATTACGGGCTTGTGAATGAACATAATTCACAGCCGTTGAAATAAAAAGAGGGTTTGGGGGACTAAGCGTGTGCTTTGTACTGTCTCAGGGAGCCAAGGTCACAACACTAGGGACTTTGGAGAGCACAGCAAAGAAGTTTGTGGAAGGAAGGGATTCCAAGGGGAATCACTCTTAAAGCGGTAGTCTGAAATAAAAAAAAATTCCTTTTCAGAAAATCTTCTGTGGACACGAGTACACAATCCAGAATTTGAAGTTTGCCTCAAAGGTGGAACCCGAGAATGAATTTGTGAAAGAAAAGCTCATTTGGGCTAAAGTGAGTGGTTCTATACTGTTCTCCCATTTTTTTTTATCTCTCCAAAATGAGGGCCAAGAGCAGAGGTCTTCAAACTTGGCAACTGTGAGACTTGTGGACAAGCCTCAAAGTTGCCAAGTTTGGGGACTCCTAGCCAAAGAGGGAAAATTGACCCCTTATAAAAGTCAGAATTATAACCAATAACATCAGCCTCTAATTAGTTTAGTGATTGCTTCAAAGGTCTTGCTAGACTTTGGATTGTTTCAATCATGACTTCTGGTATAAGCCAACATCTGTGGCAGAACAAACCTTGATTGCTTTCAGTGGTGTTTGTGGGATGGATATGTGGTTTTAAAAAAAACTAACTCCGGATGGCCATGTGATTGAAAGACTCCCTTCTTTTATGCTTCCACTGCTTGCTTGTTTTTTAAAAAAAATCAAAAGTATTTGAAAATGCCCCCGTTTGATGGATCGGAGATAAGACACCGGGCTGTCTTAACGCATGGGCCTGTTGGGCTCCATGAGCATAGGGGCTCCATACTAATCTGTGTATGTTAACCCTTCAATGCACCTTGTATCATATAAATCAGTGGTCTCCAACCTTGGCAACTTTAAGACCTGTGGACTTCAACTCCCAGAGTTCCTCAGCCAGCAAAGCTGGGAACTCTGGGAGTTGAAGTCCACAGGTCTTAAAGTTGCCAAGGTTGGAGACCACTGATATAAATACAGCAACATATTTATGACATTTTACTGCATTTTTTAAATTAATACTAACATGGAAATATATTTAGTTTTATCAACCATTTACATTTTTATCTCTGTGATAGTTGTTGTAGGATGCGGCTTTGCCTAGGGCCCACAATGCTGTTAAGGTGGCCCTCATCCCCTAAGCCTTTTGTAGTTCCTCAGGGTCAACCACAAGGCATTTGGTACATTTGAAAAGGCCTGTCATCCATCCCAATTAAGTTAGCTAGTTAGTAAACAGACTCAAGTGGGTTAGTTAGCCAAGAAAGACTCCTGGCTCATTGTTTCTTAGAGCAGTGATGGCTAATGTTTTTGTCGTCACGTGCTGAAAGCACATGCGCGCCTGCCCTCACACGTAATGCAATATGCATGCGACATGCCCTCACATCCCCCACCCCCCTGCGCCCCCACCCCCTTGCGCATGTGCACGCGACCCCGTGCTCCCCATGCATGAACGTGTAACCTCCCCGTCACCCTGCATGCGTGTGGCCCCCTAGCCCCCCACACATGCGCGTGCATCTCCCGCATGCCCCCTGTGCATGCGTGGTAGAGACCAGACAGGGCTGGCCGGCAGGTGGCGCACATACATGCACATTGGAGTTGAGCTAGGGCAACGGCTTGTATGCCCACAGAGAGGGCTCTGCCATGGGTTCACCATCACAGTCCTAGAGTATACGTTACTGAAAGCAAAAGTAGTTACAGAAGTAGTGAAGCAGAATCTGATGGTTTGGCACACAAAGGATAGAATTAACTTTCCCTTTCCTGCTAGCCACACCTCCCCTCCACCCCCGATTATTGGTCAATGTCCAATTAAGAGTTCTGCTGTTTAGGTGATGGATGTTCTGATCCAGGCTTCCCAAAAGCCAACTCCTCAACCAGGTAAAACCCCTTTTATTTAGGTTAAAGGGAATTCCTCTCCAGCAAAATCCTGGCCAACAATCTTTCAAGAGATTTCACACCTTTATCAGACTTGGAGAGCTGCCAGGCCAAACGCCACGCTTAGCAGCAATTACTTGGCAAGAAGTCAGGAACAGACCTTCACCCTAATGAACTAATTGTCTCCTGCAAACTCCACTCCCCTTTCGCTCCTCTTTATTCCCTATGGGAGGGGCCATTCACCATCCATCTGTTGCCTTACTCCCAAGTTGACCCTTGTTTCTTAGTTGCTCCCTTCATCTGGCAACTCTGCACAAGCGCACACTGGGAACAGGCTCCAGCTGTTTGTCTGCCCCACTGATCTATGACTCTGAAAGCAGCTGATAACGGTCAGATGCCCTGGCCCCCTCTCTGCCTCCAACACAGAGCCCTCATCACAGCCTTCCCCAGACTCCAGGACTGGCCCATCTTCCTCCCCAACCTCCTCACTGCCCAAATCTGCTGCCAGATCTCCTGGCAGGCAACAACAACGAACTCTCAATTTGCACCTTCTCCGTCTCCTCATACTTTCGGTTGACTTGGACTGGATTGGTAAGTCTCACTTTTCACACCGGCACAGATTAGTTCCCAACCCTCAAACCCCCCCCCCACTCCATCCCCATCCTCCAATATTCCAACCTCTCTCCCCCTCCACCCACCCCTTTGCGAGTATCAGATTGGCTGGATGTGATGCAAAGCTAAAAGAACAACAGGTCTCCCTGATTTATTCTTTCACAGCTCCGAGAAGATGAAGACCTTCCAACAGTGCCTTCTACTTTGGCCGAGGAGTTTCTCTACAACCCGTTCCTTCGCATCTTGTGAGCCCACGTTTCTTTAATGGAGCGGGAGGGAGTGAGTTGTTTTTCCCCTTTGGTTTCTGTCCCATCTTTCCTCCAGGAACTCAAGGCAATGTGTTTATTTATTTATTTATTTAGCAAGTCAAACATGTACGAGATAACAGGTACAAGTAAAAACATGGACATGAACACAGGAAACAGCTAAATGGGGACAGTAGGATAGGGACGGTAGGCACGCTGGTGTGCTTATGCACGCCCCCTTTACGGACCTCTTAGGAATGGGGTGAGGTCCACGGTAGGTATTTTAAGGTTGAAGCTGTGGGGGATTGAGGATGTAGCAACGGAGTCGGGTAGAGCATTCCAGGCGTCGACCTCTCTGTTGCTGAAGTCGTATTTTCTGCAATCGAGTTTGGAACGGTTAACCTTAAATTTGTATCTATTGTTTGCCCGTGTATTATTGCGGTTGAAGCTGAAGTAGTCATTGACAGGTAGGATATAGTAGCAGATAATTTTGTGTACAATGCTTAGGTCAGACTGAAGGCAACACAGTTCCAAGCCCAAAATTTCAAGCCTAGTGGCACATGGGATTCTGTTGTGAGCAGTGGAGTGGAGGACTCTTCCCATGAAATACCTCTGGACCTGCTCAATTGTATTAATGTCCGATATAACAGTGCGGATTCCAGGCAGATGAGCTGTATTCGACAATTGGTCTGGCAAAGGTTTTGTATGCAGGACAGTGTTACCGGAGAAAGCGCTTCTCAAAATTAGGTTAACAACTCTTAATGCCTTTTTGGCGATGCTTTTACAGTGAGCTCGGAGGTTTAGGTGAGTACTCCTAGGTGTTTGACTGAGTGAGGATCGTCTACGAGGTCGTATCCACCCAGCTTATATTTGGTGTTCTGATTTTTGTTGCCAGTGTGAAAGGCACAGCATTTGTTGGTTGAGATTTGGAGTTGCCAATTGTTCAACTATTCTGACACAGTCAAGGTCGCTTTGTAGGAAAGAAGTATTGTGAGTGGTGAGTGGGTGCACGCCACCCACTCACGACAGCCACCCATGAGATTGGTGGGCTAAGAGGCTGATTAGCCCATTGTTCTGGGCTCAAAGTGGGCCTCTGGGTATTGCTGCACTCGAGGGCGTAAGCAGAGCACTTCCTGAGTGGATCTGAATGTGGGTCTCTCCAGACCATCCAACTTCTGAATCCTGTGCTTTAGGTTTTAAGGGTCTGTTTTGTCTGGGTTCACACAATACACTATATAACATTGATGGTAAGCCTATGGCTTGCATGGCAGAAGTGGCACGCAGAGCCATCTCTCTGGGCACGCTAGCCGTTGCCTGTTGCTGCTCCCGGTTTTGGTGCGCACGTGTGCTGGCCAGCGCCAGAAACCGTAAGAGCTGCTCCCTGGCATGCATGCACACGCTGGGAAGCTGAGCTTCTGGTTTCTGGCGCACATGTGCACACCAGCCAGCTGGTCTTCGTGTGTTCATGCATGCCAGAAACTGGAAGACCATATGACCGGTGTGCATGGGAAAGTGAAAGCTCAGCTTCCTGGCACGCAGATCCAGAACAGGTAGGTGATGCCTTTCGCCAAAATAAGCCTTTGTGGGATTTTTTTCCAGGATATCTGCAAGGGCAACATCAAGTTGTCAACAGTTCTAGGCCTGATCATGGCATTGAACCTTTTCCCTTTTTATGTTTAAGCATGAAATGTGAAAGGCTCCAATCACACGATAGCAATAGGACTAACAGATTTATATACTGCTTCACAGTTTGTTTGTTTTGTTTTGTTTTGTTTTGCCTTTATTTGTATGCCGCCCTTTTCCCTGGGGGGACTCAGGGCGGCTCACAATTCAAAAGAGGGAGGGGGAGAAGACAAACAATAGACAATACAGCATGTTAAAAAGAAAACACAACAATCGTACAATTCGAGTGGGGCTACAATCTTAACCCCAGGCCAGCCGGGACAGCCAGATCTTTAAAGCGGCGCGGAAGGACTGGAGGGTGGTGAGGGTCCGAATCTCCATGGGGAGTTCGTTCCAAAGGGACAGAGCAGCCACCGAGAAGGCTCTCCTCCGGGTAGTTGCCAGTTTGCACTGGCTAGAAGATGGGATTCGGAGGAGGCCTAATCGATGCGATCGAATCGGTCTAGTGGAGGTAATTGGCAGTAGGCGGTCTCTCAAGTACCCAGGCCCACTACCATGAAGGGCTTTATAGGTGATAAGTAACACCTTGAAGCGCACCCGGAGATCAACAGGTAGCCAGTGCAGCTCGCGGAGGATAGGTGTTACGTGGGTGAAGCGAGGTGCACCCACAATCGCTCGCGCGGCAGCATTCTGGACTAGCTGGAGTCGCCGAATGCTCTTCAAGGGCAGCCCCATGTAGAGCACATTGCAATATTCCAGCCTAGAGGTCACAAGGGCACGAGTGACTGTTGTGAGGGCCTCCCGGTTCAGGTAGGGACGCAACTGGTGTACCAGGCGAACCTGGGCAAATGCCCCCCTGGTCACAGCTGACAAATGATGTTCGAAGGTCAGCTGTGGGTCCAGGAGGACTCCCAAGTTGCGAACCCTGTCTGAGGGGCGTATAATTTGACCCCCCAGCCTGAGAGATGGAGTACTTGGCCAATTCATGGGAGGGAAACACAGCAGCCACTCGGTCTTTTCTGGATTGAGCACAAGCTTGTTGACCCCCATCCAGTCTTTAACAGCATCCAGCCCCTGGCTCATCACATCCATCGCTTCGTTGAGTTGGCACGGGGCGGACAGATACAACTGAGTATCGTCCGCATATTGATGGTACTTTATCCCGTGCCGTCGAATGATCTCACCCAGCGGTTTCATGTAGATGTTGAAAAGAAGGGGGGACAGGACCGAACCCTGGGGCACCCTACACGTTAGGGGCCTAGGGGTCAATCTCTGCTCCCCAACTAACACCGACTGCGACCTGTCCGAGAGGTAAGAGGAGAACCACTGTAAAACAGCGCCTCCCACCCCCACCTCCCGCAGTCGTCGCAGGATACCATGGTCGATGGTATCGAAAGCTGCCGAGAGGTCAAGGAGCACCAGGATGGAGGCGTGGCCTCCATCCCTGGCTCTCCAGAGATCATCGGTCAATGCGACCAAAGCGGTTTCTGTGCTGCAGCCAAGTCTGAAGCCAGACTGGAATGGATCGAGATAACTGGCTTCCTCCAAGGACCGCTGGAGCTGAAAGGCCACCACCTTCTCAACAACCTTCCCCACAAAGGGGAGGTTGGAGACTGGACGATAGTTATTTAAAACAGCTGGATCCAAGGATGGTTTCTTCAGGAGGGGTCTCACCACCGCCGCCTTTAAAGCGGGGGGAAAGATCCCCTCCCGAAGAGAGGCGGTAACAACCGCCTGGATCCAGCCTCGTGTTACCTCCCTGCTGTTTACAACCAGTCAGGAGGGGCACGGGTCCAGCACACATGTGGAGGCACCTACAGCTCTCATGGCCTTGTCCACATCCTCAGGGGTAACAGCTTGAAACTCAATCCAGCGATCACTTACCAGATCATCCCTTGGTGCCTCGGCTGGTACTGCAGAATTGGAGTCCAGGTCCGCCCGGAGCCGAGCAACCTTGTCTGCGAGAAATTGGACGTAGTCCTCAGCCCTGCCCTGCAGCGGATCACCCATATCCCTCCTATTTAGGAGGGAACGGGTTATCCTAAACAGGGTGGCTGGGCGCGACTCAGCAGACGCAACCAGAGAGGCAATGTGTGTTTTCTTAGCCGTCCTAATTGCCCGAACGTAATCTCTGGTGTAGGTTGTCAAAAATGCTCGGCTCGATTCGGATTTGCTGGACCTCCATAGGTGCTCTAGGCGTCTCCTTTGGCGCTTCATCTCCCGGAGTTCCTCAGTGAACCAAGGAGCCTTCTGGGATCCACTGCCTCGGAGCGGCCGTAGAGGCGCAATCCGGTTAAGAGACTTCGTCGCTGCCAAATCCCAGGCAGCAACCAGAGTCTCCGCCTTATAACCCTCTCTATATAGTCAGTATATACTGGGAAGGAAGGAAGGAAGGAAGGAAGGAAGGAAGGAAGGAAGGAAGGAAGGAAGGAAGGAAGGAAGGAAGGAAGGAAGGAAGGAAGGAAGGAACCATAGCAATAGCACTTAGGCTTCACAGTGCTTTACATCCCTCTCTCAGTGATTTAGCCTCTTGCCCCTAACAATCTGGGTTTTAGTTTTACTGACCTCAGGAGGATGGAAGGCTGAGTCAACCTTGAGCCTGGTGAGATTTGAACTGCCAAACTGCAGGCAGCTTACAGTCAGCAAAAGTAGCCTGCAGAACTGCACCACCACAGCTCCTATTGCATTCTAACCACTGCGCCATCCAGAAGTAGACTTATTCTACCACTTCATTGTGCTTTATAACATTCTCTGACCGGTTTAGAATCAGCCTACTGCTCCCAACAATCTGGCTCCTCATTTTACTGACCTTGGAAGGGTGGAAGGCGGAGTCAACCATGAGCCGGTCAGGATCGAACTCCTGGCAGTGGGCAGAGTCAGCCTGCAATACTGTATTCTAACCGCTGTGCCACCACGGCTATTCCAAACACCCCTGCTCTGCAGAATATTCCATGAAACCAGTTATAACTCAAGGTATAGTGATGGTAGGGTGGTGGCTCAGTGGCTAAGAGGCTGAGCTTGTCGATCAGGAAGTTCAGCAGTTTGGTGGTTCGAATCCCTAGCACTGTATAACAGAGTGAGCTCCCGTGACTCATCCCAGCTTCTGCCAATCTAGCAATTCGAAAGTATGTAAAAATGCAAGTAGAAAAATAGGGACCACCTTTGGTGGGAAAGTAACAGCATTCCATGCGCCTTTGGCGTTGAGTCATGTCGGCCACATGATCATGGAGGCGTCTTCATACAGCGCTGGCTTTGAAACAGAGATGAGCACAGTCCCCTAGAATCGGGAACAACTAGCACCTATGTGCAAGGGGAACTTTTACCTAACGATGATGGTTGCATTTTGGCACCTGTGATCCCTGCTGGAGGAACCAGCTGGTTTTTGCAAAGGACCTACAGGCTCCTTTCACCGTCTTGTACATCTGTACAACGTGATCCATTTGAAGATCCGGTGACAACCTATTTGTTGAGTTTGCTAAATGGGCTTATTTGCTGTTCCAGGGAAGAGCCGGTCCAGAAGTTCACGGGAAAGTCGGAACCTGTTGAAGCCTTCACGGCTCTGTGCAAGGCCAAAGAGAGCTTCCGGAAGCCCAAAGAGCGGCTGAATCCTCAGGCCATGTTGGCGTTCGAGTGGGGGCTCTTCGACCCACTCCTGCAGAAGTGAACCCCTCCCTGCCATGATGGGGATACAGGTGCTGTCGTTGAAGGGCTCCCTCCCTCTTCCCCCGTGCTGTCAGAAAATGTTGAGCACCTATTGCAGAGGTCCTCTCAAGCAGAGGTCACCAACTGGTGGTCCGTGGGCCCCTGGTGGTCCACGAGAAAATTATTTGCATTTTTTATATGGCGCTAAATCAGGGATCCTCAAACTACGGCCCCTTGGTCGGATATGTGCAATGAATGCTTGTGTTGCTGCAGAGTCTCCACCTTCGGGGTCTTTTTGTATGGGCCGGGGGGGCAGCAATCCCGACTTGGGGTCTGCTTCAGCCTCCTGGAGGGTGGGGCTTTGGGCGAAGGCTGGAGGGAAGGGCCGCTGCTGGCGATGAGACGGAGGGCCGCATTCCAGTGGGGCTGCATCATGGCCTGGAACTGGCTGACCATCTCAACCTGCTGAGCCTCCAGGTGCCGGTACCTGACCTTGTACTCCTGAAGGTCTTCCCTCTACTTGGAAAGCCTATGCTCGTAGTCCTCAGTAAGGTGCTTCTGCTGAGCCGCCTCCTCGGCCAGATCCAATTTGAACTGAGCTGTTTTGCCAACTCTTTCTCCTGGTGGCTGCTGAGCTCCAACAACTGCTTCCTGTTGGGGTCCTAAGAAGCCCAGGCAGGCGGGTGAGGTCTGGCTGGGAGGGGAGGGGCAAGTAGAGGCTGGCAAGGCACCCCTGGACATGAGTGGCAATGAGTTGGCCACGCTCACCCAGTTACATGACCACATTGCCACGCCCATACATCTGCTCATTAGGCAGATCATATTAGTGATCCACAGGATTTAAAATTAATTATTTAGTGGTCCCTGGGGACCAAAAGGTGACCCCTGATCTAAAGCACTAGGGGGCTATCCATTTTACAGGGTCTGAATCTTGGGATTATTGTCCCATTTTTTTTGACAGCTGCAGCAAATACATCTGGATTTTACAGCCCCTTTCCAGCAGCGTCTAATGGGGCAGAAGGTTTGCCGAGGTGAAGTTGCCTTCTTCCATTTCACCAAGGAGGGAAATGGCCTCCTTTCCTTCTGATTCTTAATTATCTTGCTGTAAATATGGTGACAAGTATCGAAGTAAATTCCTTACTTCTGTGAAGGCAGGCACGATGGAGCTATGCAAAATGGAGGAAAATATAGTTGCCTGCCTCAAAATTTACCATGAATTTAATGACAACTATTTGTGCATCTTTTAATTAAAAAAACGTTTTCAAAAATAAAATTGTTTTGTTGGGATTTAATCCAACCTTTCCTTCAGGTGCTCAAAGCAAGTATTGTTGCGGCCCGCCAGCGACCAGCAGAGGTGGCAGTAAAGTCAGAGAGTGAGGAGCTTGGGAGGAACATGGGCCAGTCCTGGAGGCTATGGAAGATTCTGATGAGGGCTCTGAGGCAGAGAGAGGGCCAGAGCCATATGCCAGTTATCAGCTGCCTTCAAAGTCAGACATCAATGAGGCGGAAGAACATCTGGAGCCTGTTCCCAATGTGCGCATGTGCAGAGTTGCCAGGAGAAGGGAACAGCTAAGGAACAAGAGTCGACTTAGGAGTAAGGCCATAGGTGGACAGTGAATGGCCCCTCCTAGAGGAAATAAAAGAGGAATGAAAGGGGAGTGGAATTTACAGGAGACAATTAGTTAATTCCTGCATTCTTGCCAAGTATTGCAGAATCTGAAAGATATGGGCCTGGCCACTCTCCAAACCTGAGGTCAGTGATTGCGAACTATCTTGAAAGACTGTGGGAGAGGAAAGACTTTGCTAGAGAGGAATTCATTGTAAATTAAATAAAAAGGGACAAGGACTTGACTTTGTCCTACTGGGAAAGCCTAGGTCAGAACAGGCAGGCTGAAACAGTGCAACAATTCCATTGTACTGCACCTTTCTCATTTGAGTTATTTGGGGGGGATTTACACGGTAGGCAAATTTGGGGCAGGCCTTATAGAAGAGACAACATGGAAAACTGATTCTATGTTCTGTGATCAATTTCTTATTTTATTGATGGTTGTTGAGTGTTCACATACACCGCCTGTGTGATATATACCTCAACAGAGTGGGAGTCTGCATTTCTGTTCCCCCTCCTTATGTTGCATGTGGACTTGGACAAGGGAAGGCTGCAAATGCTCCACTTTGTGCCACATAACCGGAGGGGAAGCCAGAATGGTGCTACTCAATGCCCCACCCATCCACTTTTTTTTCTCTCTCCATAAGCCTCACAGAGTTCCAAATTATTTCCTTTTTTAAAAAACATTTGGTCCCTTCTCCTCAAATGCCAAATTCAGCCTGGTTCCATTTTGCTCTCCTGCAATTATTCAGAAGAGCTCCTTGCATAAATTCTAACTTTGTGGGAGTAGGGGAAAAAAGGGGCGAAGCTGTTGAAAGCATAAACTAACAACGGTCCAATTTACTGCCTCAAAGATCTGATGAGGTTAAGAAATCCAGTGGAGGGCACGGATTTCGTCTGCTGTGAAGCCAAGGCTTTACCTTATCATTTTTGAGAATTCAAATATAAATCTTTGATACCATTCTTTTAAAAATGAAACTTTCAGCTTTGTCTGCAGCAATAAGGGATGTGCTACATCAAGCGGTCCCCAACTTTTGCAACTTGATAGCTCCGATTTTGGGGTGGTGGTGGTGGAGAACCAGGCTGCACAAGCAGTGGGCTGGTACAAACAGCTTGATTGCAAGCTGCTCATGTGTGCATGCTGGCTCGCCGCTTGTGCGAGTCAAGCTACACATGTGTGCAGTCTGCCACTCACCCAACCGTGGTTGTGAATAGGCCACAGCCTGCTTGTGGGCCATGACCTGGGTGTTGGGGACCCGTGTATTACGTTACACGAGCTGAGCCAATTTACCACTTAATATTAAAGCTGGTGCTGCCTTTCTCCACAGCATGGTATTGTGTATGGAGATGATCTTGAGCCTGTGGAGAAGTGGGACCACCAAGCCACTGGTCATAGAGGTCGCTGATGGCTTTGTTCATCTCGGGGTCTTCCGGCTGGGCCATTTCATAGAGTCTCTCCACATGATGGAGCAGGTCCTTGCTGGATTCCCCTTCCGCTCTGATCTGTCCCCCTCCATTTAAGCACCCTGGAAAATAAGGATTTACAGCTGAAGGCAGGAGACGTGAAAGAGCGTTTAGCTTAAACTGGGAGTTGCTAACTTGAGGGGGTGGGCCAGAGGTTGGATTTTTGGCACTGTTGCCGTTAAGTTGGAAACATAGGTAATCCACGACCATAATTGAGCCCAAAATTTATTAAGTGAGACATCTGTTAAGTGAGCTCTGGCCCATTTTATGACCTTTTTTGCCTCCGTTGTTAAGTGAATGGCTTCAGTTGATAAAAGTAACAAAGTTGTTAAGGGAACCTGGCTTCCCCATTGACTTTGCTTGTCAGAAGGTCACAAAAGGGGATCAAGTGACCCCGGGACATTGCAACCGTCATAAATGACTCAATTGCCAAGCATCTGAATTTTGATCACGTAATCATGGGGATGCTGCAGAGGTCATACCTGTGAAAAATTGTCATGTCACTTTTTTCAGTAACTTTGTAACACTCACTAAAGTAGGGGTCGGTAACACTCAAAGAGCCACAAAGGTCCTAACCAGAAGCCCCCCATTCAATTCTGGAGCCAACTGGAAATCCAGTTCCCCCACCATAGAGTGAGTTCCTAGAGCGGCATCCTTTTTCCTCTACCTGCTCTAACTGAAAGCCCCATCTATTGTGGAACCAACTGGAAAACCCGCCCCTTGCATGAGTGTCTCCTCCGAGCGCACTGTACTTCCCTGCCCCAACCAGCAGCTCCTCTCAAAACTGTGGTGCCGACTGGCCACAGAGTTTTAGCAGCGGGAAGAAAGAGCCACATGCGGCTCCAGAGCCGCATAGGTTGCTCACCCTGTACTAAAGGAAGTGTTGTAGATCCAGAACTACCTGTATGGAACTATTCTGGGTATACAACGGAAAAGGGAAGGGATGAACTACTCACAAAATGTGGATATGTAGGACACTGTCTATGAATCCTACTTATCTGGGTTAATTGGAGTCGATGGTAATCATCTAAACCCGTGATGGCAAACCTATGGCACCCATTCCACAAGTGGCATGCGGAGCCATATTTGCTGGCACACTAGCAGTTAGCTCCAGCGCGCCAGCTGGCTTTTGGCCTTCTGGAAGGCCATTTTCTCCCTCCCAAGGCTTCAGGAAAGCCTCCAGAGTTTGGGAAGGGGTTGTGCGTGCATGCATGGGGAGGGGGGGTCACATGTGCATGCGCAGGTGGGCGGAAAGGATTGAATTGGGGTGGGTACGCGCGCGCACACACAATTTTGCCATGCCACAAGAAAAAAGTTTGCCATCACTGATCTAAACCAAATCCTAAAATACCAAAATGCCCATCAATTTCATTTTCTAAGTAAGTTTCCGTATTTTTCGGAATATAAGATGCACCTTTTTCCCTTAAAAAAAGCTGAAAATCTGGGTGCGTCTTATACACTGAATACAACATTTTTTGCCTCCCAAAACCCGCCCCTTCACCAAAATGGTCGTGCATAGTCTTTAGGAGGCTTCCAGAGTGCTCCTGGGGGCTGGGAAGGGCAAAAATGAGTGGAAAACGGCCCATTTTTTGCTCAATTTTAACCTCTCAGCCCCCAGGAGCATTCTATAAGCTTCCGAAAGGCTATCCATGCCCTTTTTTTTTATGAACAACGGGCCCGTTTTTGTGAAAAATGAGCTGTTATTTGCTCGTTTTTGGCCTCCCCATCCACTTAGAAGCACTTTGCAAGCCCCCTAAAGGCTATTCATGCTTTTTTTGGAGGGAAAAATGGACCCATTTTTGCAAAACACGGGCAGTTTTTGGGAGGTTTGCAGAGTGCAAAATTTTTTTTAAAAAAATTTCTGTTCAAAACCTTGCTGCATCTTATACTCTGAAAAATACGGTATTTTGTAAACCAAAGGAATTCTTGGGAACAAAACATAGGCTTGCATCCTTCAGTGTCCTATTGGCCAGGGAAACATAGCAGGCCGCAATGGTATCTATGCAGCCTATCTAGCCTATCATTCCCTCTCTTGAAAGAATTCCTGAAAACGTCCCAGAGAGTTCTGGATCAAACATTTGTCTCTTCCCTTCCAGCCATATGCCAACTCAAACCTGTAGGCATCCTCACCTGAGGGACAAGCCATCACCTCCACGTAATGGTAGGGCAGCTTTCCGCGTTTCAGTTTCTGCACAAAGTTTTGGATGTTCCGAAATCCATAGGCCAAGGCAAAGTGCAGGAGGGTCTGGCCATCCTTCTCCAGCGTCACCTCTTGAAAATCCTTGTTTCTGAGTGGATGAACATTAGAGAGCATAGAGGATTGACAGCCAAACTGTAGCTTTTCCTCCAGGCTCGTGAGGAGAAAGCAAGTTAGGCTTCAGCTGCGTCACAGATTGGGGAAAAATAAGAAATTTATCCTCCAAAGTCTATGGAGATTCTCAGTCAACCAGGTCACGGTTGTCCCAAAAGATGCTCTTTTTTTTTCTGCAAAAGGCAACTGGAGTTTCTGTTTTTCCTTGAAGGCGTTTCGCTTCTCATCCAAAAAGTTTCTTTAGTTCTCACTGAAGGACTAAAGAAGCTTCATGGATGAGAAATGAAACATCTTCAAGGAAAAACAAACTCCACGCCTTTTGAAAAAAAGCACCTTCCAAAGGAAAATCTGTTTGGAGGTGAATTGCAGAATCAAGCAATTCCTGACATTTATTTTGGGACTGCACTGGCAAGATTCAAGCACTTGCAGGCAGCAGCTATTCGATCTAAGGGTTTAACAGCCTTTTTCTTGGGGGGTAGCTTATATAGAAGGGGTGAAAGCCCCAGTGGGACCAGACAGTGATGGAAAGAGCACTGGTAATAAAGACCAAACTTTTTCCTCCTAGGCTTGGGCGAAGTTGTTCCTCTTTAAAAAAAACACTATGCAGAAGCATTAGGTGATTCTCCCTGTTGCAAGGTAGAAAAAGGCTGATCTTAACAAACTGCCCCTCACAAGTTATTTCATGAAGCTTCAAAAAAGTGGGGGGGGGGGATCAATGTACAGACAGTTTTTACCCCCAAAATTTAGAACATGGCCACAAGAAGATGTGAAGGCCGAGTGTGTCCTATGAATGATCTGAGTGACTGTCACTATCCTGGGAATGGAGAGACAGGAAGAGGGCAAAGGCAAGAGGAGGGTGGGGTGGGAGGGCTAGGAAGGAAGTTGAGCTCCTTACTTCAGGGTCTTGTACTGAAGCTCCTTAACTGGAATGCCAAAAAGCTCCTTGGCTGCATATTTGAATATGTGCTCCAAATATCCCCCAGAGCCACCTCCGGGATGGCCCAAGAGCTGATCTTCCAAACAGTTGCCAAACCTACAGCGAGGGGGGGGGGGAAGGGGGACAAATGCCACAAAGTCAAGCTGTCAACTCCTGGTAGCTTCATCCATGTAGCTTCCTTTTCTGACTTCCCTCTTTAGCTAACAATCATGGGGTTTTCCCAAGATCAGCCAAGACTGGCTAAGGGCTATCACCCACAGGGCCCGAGTGACTCCGAGTATTCTTGGACACGATACGGAAATTCATTTCTGCTGCCTTCTTTCAGGATATTTTTATTTCCACTTTTCAGTTTAGTCTTCAGCCCCGGGCCTTCCTGCTAGTATTCCCAAACTAGCTGTTGCCATTAAAGGTAAAGGTACCCCTCGCACATATGTGCTTGTTGTTCCTGATTCTAGGGGGCGGTGCTCATCTCCGTTTCAAAGCTGAAGAGCCAGCGCTGTCCGAAGAAGTCTCCGTGGTCACGTGGCCAGCATGACTCAATGCCGAAGGCGCACGGAACGCTGTTACCATCCCACCAAAGTGGTTCCTATTTTTCTACTTGCATTTTTACATGCTTTCAAGCTGCTAGGTTGGCAGAAGCTGGGACAAGTAACAGGAGCTCACTCCATTAAGCGGCGCTAGGGATTCGAACCACCGACCTTTCTGATCAACAAGCTCAGCATCTTAGCCACTGAGCCATTGCTACTGTTGCCATTAAATATACCGCCAAATGCCCAGCAGTGTTTTAGTAAAACCAAAGTCCAATGTAGAGACAGAGGAGAGGGGATCAGCACAGCAGCCAAATGTAACCACTGGAACCTACCGTCGGCCTCATCTGCAATGGCAGAAGACGCGTTGAGGTGCTTATTGCTAGGCAGATGGCAAACATGGTCGCTTTTGAGATGTGGCCGATCTCTAAAACTGGCCTGTCTCATTAGTGAGAGATGCTCCAAATTGTGATTGGACTTTGGCCAGGCTTTTGAATTGAGTTGAACAACTTTTCCTAAGCCTAACTTGGCCTTTAAACAATGTGCAATTCTAAATTGAAGTGGATCCAGCCAGGACAAAACTAAAACCAGCTCACTTGGGGTGGGGTGGGGGTCAATGTTCCCTCTAATTTTTTTTCACGGTGAGCGGAAAAGTATAGTGTTTGAGCGGCACAGTTTCATGCCTGAGCACCTAAGAGAGCCACCGTTTGAACTTCTGTCTCGTCTGCTGGACATTTGCGCAACATTCCAAGCGCCAAGCACCAATTGTGAGCGAGGTTTCAGCCTGATGAATGCCAGGCATGAAAATGTGCCACTCAAACACTATACTTTTCCGCTCACCCTGAAAAAAAAAAGACTTCTGCTCAGCTTTTAGATCATTAGACTGGCTAGAGAGAGACATGGCACCAACAGGTCCTGGGTCCTGGCATTTTGCAGGCAACCTGTCCTCTCACATTCCTTTGGAATGCAACCCATCACATTTGAATTAGATTTTGCCAATTATCCTATTAAAAGATAATCCTATTATTCTAAAATATGACTAACTCGATATTAAAAATGTAAATATTTAATGCTGATAAATAATAGCAGTAATTGTTATTTAGTATGATTAAAATCAGTATTGATATATATCTATCTAAATTGACAATAAACACTAAAATAACAATACAAATATATAATGTGGAATATAAATGTAATAAATATAATATATAAATACAACATAAATGTAATAAAATAATTTATCATGAAACTCTCCCCCTTTAAAGTAATAAGATCAATTAAATAGTCTAGCAAGTTTGGACAATATGCTATATGTTATGTTACTTAAGAATATATATGCCTCAGAATCAGATACAACATCCACATCATTTCCAACTGAGTCAATAAAATGATATGCCATGCCAAAACTATTTTAAATAAAGATATGAAATTAATCAAGTATTGCATTTATTTTTCAAAATGAATGTAGAATTTTTTTTATTATTTAAGTTTTGAAGACTTAGACACAAAAAGAGATAGCTGACTAACCTAATACGATTAAACCAATAACTCAAATGAACAATATACAACAACTGAGAGATAAGCGAAAGGAGAAATGTATTAGGGGTGAGAACCCACCGTCGAGCAATTTGGTTAGACCACAATGTTGGGAAAACTTAAAAAAGCTGATAGGAAATCCGCTATAACTACCTGCTTGGAATTAGCAATTAAACTTCATTTTAGATGAGGCGAGAGGATTTATAATCCTTGCCTCTTTAAGCAAGGAAAGGAAAAGAGAACCAGGTTGTCCTCAGCAGAGGAAAATATGTAAATGTAACAAAGGTTAGAGGGGAGGGAAGGAGGATAGTAGGGAAGTCAGGATGGAGAGGAGAAAGGAGAGGAACAGGAAAGGCAGAAGAAGGGGGGAAGGATAAGGAGGAGGAAGAGAAAGAAGAGAAGGGAAAGAAGGTGGGAAGAAAGGAGAGAAGAAAGAGAAGAAACCGGGGGAGGAAGGAGGGAGGGAAGAGGAGAGGGTAGTAAAGAGGGAAAGAGGGAGGGAAAGAAAGAGAGAAGGAGAGTTGAAAGGAAGGAAGGAAGGAAGGAGGGAGGAAAAGAGGGAGATTAAGAGAAAAGGAAGGAGGAGGGAAAGAGGAAGGGAAGGAGGAAAGGTATGTGAGAAGGAGGGGGGGACCGAGGGAGGGAAAGGAGGGGGAAGGAAAGGAGGAAAGGAGAAAAGAAAGGAGGGAAGGCAGGGGAGAAGGAAGTAAGGGGGGAGGGAAGAAAAGGATATGGAAAAGAAGAAATGAGGGAAGAGAAGAGGGAGGGAAGGAATAAGATACCTAACCTTTGATGTTTATAATGATTTGATAGTATGGGAATATCTCGAAATGTAGTTGTATTGTTTTTTACAAGTTATGGATGTTGTATTTTCTTTTTACCAATAAAATCTTTTTTAAAAATTAAAAAAAAAAGTTTTGTACCCTATCTTTTCTAACTAACGTTAACTTTAAAAAGATGTTACATCAGACTACAATACAAGTAATTAAATGAAGACTAAAATAAGTGTTTTGGCATATTGAGCTTTTTATATTTCTTTCTAATATTTCTTCCTTAGTTGAGAACTTCCTCCTCAGCTTACTTACACATTAACTGTTTGTTGCTTTTATGGTTTATTCATTCACTGCTCCATCTTCAGTTTTTTTCACAGGGGGCAGGGTTTCCTTCCTTCCTTCCTTCCACTCCTTTGGCCACCAATTTTGATCTGACTCTCTCTCACTCACTCACACTCTCTCTCTCTCTCTCTCTCTCTCTCTCTCTCTCTCTCTCTCTCTCTCTCTCTCTCTCTCACACACACACACACACACACACACACACAGACAGACACGTGTTCTTTGGGGGGGGGTTTGAATTACTCCACCTCACTGCGCAAAGTCGGCTCAGCATGTGTTCGGCCCCTGCTTACGCTGAATCAAATCTGCAGCCGGCGGGACCATTTCAAAGCCGCCAGTCCTCTTGCTCCTTCTCCTTCACCTCCCCCTTCGCTCGGAGCACCTCAGCTGGGCTCTGGGTTATCCCTGCCATCGCCTCCACCTCCGCCGCTTTCCTACTAGCTCCCGCGGCCTCAAGCACGGCAGAGGAGGAAGGGGGAGGGATAACGCGGGGGCCAGCTCCACGTGGAGAGAGAGGCACCACTGCCACGGGCGGCTCATCAAAACAAGTCTGGGGAGGTCCTTTGCAAGCGGCCAGTTCTAGCTGCCTGCAAAGAACTTCCCCACGTTTGCTTTGGTAGAAAGCTCTGCGCGGCAGTTAGAAAGCTCTGCGCGGAGGTTTTTAGCGACGTGCGCGGCCGCGCACGCGCGCACCTTAGAGGGAACAGTGGTGGGGGTGTTAGATCATTTGGATATATTTGTGAGTGAGCTGTAATGGCCAGGGGGAGGGGGTGCACCTTGCTTTCTCCTGGCCATGGTGGCTTCTCCTTTCGCTGAATGTGTTGCAGAAGAAAGTGGAGAAAGCAGGCAGCAGCTTGGCAAGTAGATGAATTCTCAGGGAGGGTCTTACATGCTATCCAAAGGCATGGGATTCACTTCAAGAAGGGATACTCCTTCCTCGTCCAGCAGCTTTAAGACTTCTCCTGAAATAAAGATATATGACAATTAAGCAGATCCAAGAGGTCAAGCCCTGGCCCAGAACAAAGACAAAAAGCTTCACAGGATTCCAAGTCAATCCCAGGTGAGTCTCACTGACATACAAGGGGAAACGTACAGCAAAAAAGTTAAACGAAAGTACAAGGATCCAATAGTTGATTTATGCTGGTTTTTTTTAGTCCATTTTTGAAAAAGGAAGTATTAAATGTATGTTGCGTGACCTCAAATGATAGGAATTTGGGAAAGGGGGCTATGGATAGAAAAAATAATGTCAGGTATTTAACCAGCTGACTCCCTTAGCCTGTGTGTGCTGTAGCTATTGAGAGAATATAATCCTCTCCCTTCAGTCACCAGCCTCTTTCTATCTTGGAATTAAGTACAACTCATTAGATTGCAAGCTTGTCAGAGGCAGAAATGATGTTTCTTGGATCTGCCCCTCAGGTCACTGGGATCAGGTGGCGTATAAAAATACATAACTAATTCCTCTTTATGGTAAATACTAGGATTCTATAAAATGTCTCAAATCTGCCATGCTTGGAGCCTCAAAACCCCATCTTGCTTTGAGTTCAAAAAATCCAGAAAAAAATGATTCTAATTCAAAATAAGTGTTTTACACTTTTTAAGTTATTTGCACAGCCTAGTAAATATATCAAGAGAATAGTCTGAATTGTCTCTTTGTCCCCAATTGTGTGGCTGAAGTGCTTATTTGGAGCTTCCCCCTCTCCACCTGTGACAAATGAGACCCTGGCCTCTATCAAGATTCCTATCGGAGCAGGATTAATTCACGGGTCTGATGAAGGAGAAGCAGGGTCCTTCCCTCTCAAAGATCAGTTAGGCCTGCACTTTACCTGTTGTAATCACACAGTCAACCTCACGGGTCTGGTATTTTTGAATGAAGAAATCTGGCCTGGAAGCTTCTAGCTTTTTGTCATAGCAAGGCATCACAGTGGCATGGTAGATTTGGTCTGGTGTCAAGCACTGGAATAAGAGTTTCGAAATTGCATTGAAGCTGGCAAAAGAATAGGAGATGCAACCAAACAGCACAGCACAAAGGACCTTCCAATTTGGGGGCTGAGTGGTTGGGCAATCAGAAATTCACCATTTGTCTCACCCTTCTCTTTCCCAAGTGTTTATATCTCTTCCCCTTCTACTGCTCTCCAAATGATGGCTAGGGGATTTGTGAATATGGAGAGTAACATATACAGAATGGCTAGTCTAAGTGCCTCAGTGGGGGCAATCACATCATGGGTAGCTCGCATTGCACTCATGGCAGAAGCACCAAGGCACTTCCGGTTCGATAAACTGAATTAGCTGGTGACATTGCTGTTGACCAAGGTATGCCCAATTGGGAGCTCCTTTCATGACCCCAGCAGGAGCCGGAGCAAAGAACGGGGGCTCGGCCCATCCCACGGCAGCACTTGGGTCTCAAACACGGATTTGCTAATTCCCAACCCAACATCCTAACCATGCAAGCCACTATACTCCTTATAGGTAGATCGTTGAATAGGAAAGAAACAGCTGGCTGCCCCTTTGGGAACACAAACACACACAAACAAATCCTGTTTTTACAGAGGGAGCAAACGCTCTGAGTTAGAGCTGCAGCAGAGATTTGTAGCACATTTGCCAATTTGTCCTTTGCCTCCAGTGTTCCAAACTTCCCCATTACATCTGCTGTCTTGCTAGTAAAGTTTGAGCAACACCTGTTGTTTGGCAAAGTGGTCCTTAATCAGGGCTCCCATGATCTGCTGGGGTGATCTGGTAGTACTGATGTATGGGATGATAAAATTCCCGTGGGTTTTTTCAGCATAACAGATCCAACCTGTAAGGGAAACATTTTTAAGAATTAAAGCAATCCTGCTATCTATCTTTGGGTCAATGAAAGCTACGTAGCAAAGGTGAACCTTGGCCCTATTTAAGAAGGGTTGCACAAGGAGTTCTTTTTCCCATCCATTAAACTGAATATAACCAGACACCTAAATATGTAGCAAGCCCCAAATACTTGGGCAAGACAACAAAAGCAATTACTTGGATTATGGCAAGGTATATTTAATGCTATTTTTGAGATAAAGAAATGGAGTAGTTGCAAAAGGAATTGCTGAATCTCCTTCGCAGTGAGTTCACAAAGGCACAATCTATTTGCATGATTTGAAACACTTCTTGGTTATCCCCCCCCCCCCTTAAATTGCCGTTTGTGAAAAAAGCTGCCAACCGACTGCACTCTTGTCTCTCGATCTATTATGCCCCATGCCTTTCCCAGCTTCCATACCATCACTCACAGTATGGAAATTAGGCAGGACATAAGTAAGTCTTAAAATTGCCTGCTTGGTTCTGAAAATGCAAATAAAAGTAAGTCCTCTAAAGACTTAATTATAGTTCCCTATAGCTGAACAGAGAGTCTTCCGGATGGAGAGTCTTCCAGTAGCCAGCCTACAACCATAGAGTGCACTCCTAGAGCAGCCTCTGCTGGAAGACTTGGCAGCCGAGTTTTGGAGTTTGGAAGCTGGAGAAGTTATGCTCGGAGCGCCGCTGCGGTGCCCTGCAGGCAGAGCTGGCCCAGGACATGGTGAGGCTGGGAGGTATGCTTGCTGGGGGCGGAACAGGTGCTCGCGCAACCCCTCTCTCCAGCCGGGCAGAGCTCCATGCACTGACCTAGGGGGCCAAGCCGCGGGAGCTGGGGGATGGGCAGAGCGCCACGTGGCTTGGCACCTTAGGGATACCTCCTAGGCCAGTGAATGGCGCTCTGCCCGGTTGGAGAGGGGGTGTCAAACATGCCTCCTTCAATATCCAAGAAAGGAAAGCCTCAACTCCATTTTAATAGACATAAAGTACTTTTACTAGATATGAAGTGAAAACAGCAAAAAGAAAGCAAGATCTGAGCCAGAAAGGCGGGAACATATATATATCAAATGTTTACCCAGCACCCACCCCCCAATTCCACAACCCATTGTCCAATCTGCAACTCCCTAAGGTGTCATGTGGGGTTCATCTTCAAAAAGCCTCATCAAGTTGGTATGTGGAACGGTTGGTCTTGATGAAGTCCAAACATCAGCCACCAGCATGAGCAGAAGATGGTGAGAACAAGACTCCTCCAGTACAATATAATTCCCTTCCCCAATACTATGCACACACACACACCGTTCCTATGGAAGCCGATAGCAAGCAAGCATACCAAGCAAAACAGAGGCTGACATGGGGTGGCGCAGTGGTTAAATGCAGCACTGCAGGCTACTGCTAGATCAGCAGTTCAGCGGTTCAAATCTCACCGGCTCAGGGTTGACTCAGCCTTCCATCCTTCCGAGGTGGGTAAAATGAGGACCCAGATTGTTGGGGGCAATATGCTGACTCTCTGTAAACCGCTTAGAGAGGGCTGAAAGCCCTATGAAGCGGTATATAAGTCTACTGCTATTGCTATTGCCAGGCGGCTATTCATGAGCGTGGTCACCACATGGCTGCTTCGCCTGAGGCTGTGCCTGGCTCTTCGGGAGCCGCCCAGCAACTCCCCCCTCTGGCCAGGCAGAACGCCACTCCCCAACCTAGCGGTATCCCGAAGGCGCCAAGCAACATGCCTTTCCCCTCCCCGGCTCCCGCACCTTGGTGCCTTCGGGATACTGCTAGGTTGGTTAGCGGTGCTCTGCCTGGCTAGGGGGGGGGGTCCAGGGGACTTATTTTTGGGGGTGGGCTTATATTTTTGCCCATGCGAAAAATGTTGCAAGGAGTTAGTTTCAGGACAGATCGTATTTTCAGGGAAACATGGTGTGTGTGTGTGTGTGTAGCAAAGCAGCAAAATATGCCAGAAACGGTTAGAAAACTATGCAAATCAGTCAAGTGACCACAGGATGCTGCAATCAGTTGTAGTGCCTAAAATCCAGTCATGTGACTGGGGGGGGGGTAGCATGCTTTACAACAGCCATCATACCTTCAAACTTACTGTGTTTCCCTGAAAATACAACATGTCCTGAAACTAAAGCCTTGCCACATTTTTCGGGTGGGGAAAAATATAAGCTCCTGTCCCGAAAATAAGCCCCTTGTACAACCCCCCCCCTCTGGTGAGGCAGAGCACTGCTCACTGACCTAATGGTATCCCGAAGGTGCCAGGGGGCGGGGCGGAAGAAAGGCACTCACGTTGCTTGGCATCTTCAGGATACCGCTAGGTTGGGGAGTGGCATTTTGCCTGGCTGGAGGGGGGAGTTGCTGGGCGGCTGCTCCCTTGTGAGCGGGCACACAAAGAGCCAGGCACAGCCTCAGGGGCGAAGCAGCCATGAGGTGACCATGCTCATGAGCAGCCACCTGGCAAACCCCCTCTCCAGCCGGGCAGAGCACCATTCACTGACCTAGGAAGTATCCCTAAGGCGCCAAGACACGTGGCGCTCTGCCCACCCCCCCAGCTCCCATGGCTTGGCACATTTGGGATACTCCCTAGGTCAGTGCATGGAGCTCTGCCCGGCTGGAGAGGGGGTTTGCCGGGTGGCTGCTCATGAGCATGTTCACCTCATAGCTGCTTCGCCCAAGGCTGTGCCCGGCTCTTCGGGAGCCTGCTCGCAAGGGAGCAGCTGCCCGGCAACCCCAAAACAATAAGCCCTCCCCATCTAATAAGCCCAAGGCCATATTTCATGGGTCAAAAAAGTATAAGACTCTGTTGTATTTTCGGGGAAACATGGTACTAGTTATAAGTTGAGGACTACCTGTAATTACTTTTTGAATTTCTTTAAATGTTTTGCTGAAATTTTGTATAATGGGGTGCCCAAATTTGGAGCCAGTTATGGTGGTCAAATCTAGAGTACATTACATCAAGGAGAGTCTTGCTTCAGTCTTCCCTCCCCTCTGGTGCCATGTGGTATTTACTCACCAGGACAAGCAGCAGCTAACATGGGCAAAGATTTCTTATCTTCTGCTCGTCTCTGGAAACGCTGCACAAACTCCCGCTGGCTCTCCAGCAAACTGAAGTTCCTGGTGAAAGTTGTATCAAGGACAAAATGTACCCCTGATAAAGGAGAAGGAAGAGAAGAAGTGTTGAATAGATACTACGACGAAGTGCAATTTCAGGATGGTATTTGGTCAACTCAGCTGCAGGAAAAAAAGGGGCTGCAACAATCGATCAGCAGCAACATTTTACAGGACCTATGACTGGTACTTCATTAGCTCATGCAGCTGGCCAAAAGGACTGTACAGATTTCTGTTAAGACATCTTGAATGCTAAGGTAAGGGTAAAGGTTCCCCGTGCACATATGTGCTAATCGTTCCTGACTCTAGGGGACTTTGCTCATCTCCGTTTCAAAGTCGAAGAGCCATCACTGTCCGAAGACATCTCCGTGGTCATGTGGCCCGCATGACAATGCCGAAGGCACACAGAACGCTGTTACCTTCCCAACAAAGGTTGTTCCTATTTTTCTAGTTGCATTTTTTACGTGCTTTTGAACTGCTCGGTTGGCAGAAGCTGGGACAAGTAATGTCAGCTCACTCTGTTATGCATTGCTAGGGATTCGAACTGCTGAACTGCCGACCTTCTGATCGACAAGCTCAGCATCTTAGCCACTGAACCACCGCGTCTTTAATGCTAGCTTGGAATAAAATGCATAATCTTTGATACTATAAAAATTTCCAACCTTACTTACAGTGAGTTCTTTACATACTTTGAATGCTGCTTCTTTCCTTCTACTTAGGCTCAGTTGCTATTTATAAGCAACTGCCATCAGATTCACCTTGTGTTGCTTGAATTTTCAAATCTGATCTCTCTTCCATTTTTTCCCAGCCTCCCCACAAATTGAGTGCAAATTAAAGTATTAGATTTGGAAAGCATTGGGAAAGTACAATAATTGAATACAAGAATAGAGACTGAATAAGATTACTCTTTCATTTACACTGTGTGCTTGATGATTTCCACCTAAGTGCAAGAAGGGGGTTTATTCTTATAGCCGCCCTGTTCAATTTCTCTGCAAGTGTTTTAGAACAGCATAATCCAGAATTCTTCACAACTTCCCAGAAATATGATTGAAATATTTTGTAGGCTAGTTTCCATGCTTGTGGGTGACAATAATGATTGAATTATTATAATTGGTATAAGATGAGGAAACACATTTTACCCCCATTTAAATATGTCCGCTTATATAGATGCCAATGCATATATTTCAAATTTATTTTCTCACATTTTCAATATTTCTGTCTTCAATGCTGCTTAGGTGTGACACACAAATGACTGATTTGGATTAATTTCATGGGACTAGCTCAGCATCCCTTTTGAGAATTTTAAGAAGCAAACTGGACGAGAGTTGCCACTGAAGACTTTACATGCAAATCTCTTAGCACCATTTTCAAATCAAATACTACTCACCTAAATTCTTAAAGAAGGATGTCAGCTTCTTAGCTGTGTCTAAAGGAGTCATTCCGAATCTTGCAGCTAAAGAAGCTCTGGATTGGGGAGATACAGACACCACCACCAACTTCTTGGGAGAATTGGATGCCTTTTAGTTCAAAAAAGAAGAAAACAACCATAACTCTCCACTGACCTAACACACTGATATTTATATAACATTAAGGCAGGTGAATTATTTCAATGTGTTTATTATCTAACTAGCTGATAAGCCGTTGTTGCCCGAGTATTTATTTATCCTGATCCTGCATTAGACAGGAGAAGGTCTGATTTTGACGACAATTAAATTTGTTACAAATGTTTTCCCTGTGCCCTCAAAAGCGTCAAGGAAAGTGATACCACGTTGTTGTTTTGCTAGCTGATCCATGATCATTTGGTATGCTTAAAAATAATCAAAGCCTTGTTGAAAATGTCCGGGCCAAACATAATTTCTAATGTTGGATTTCCCCCCTTACCAGAGGAAGTCGCCTTGTGGAGTACTGTGAAGCCGTTATCATGGCAACTCCACTGTGCTGTACAGTAGAAGCCATTTTATTGCAGTATGGTAGAAGCCATTTTAAGGCACAACAGGCTGTATCTTAATAGAACACACACCCCGAGGGATATTAGGGGTGTCTTACCCCCACAGTATTTATTTCCAGAGAGTAAGTCATCTGTAGGTTCGGTTGAAATTGCTCAGACTTACGCTGAAACATACACACACACACACACACACACAGCCATTTTTATATATATTAAAACATACCTCTTCACTAGAGGAGCTAAAATTAATATTAAAGATTGACTGCTGATGAACACATCCCTTCTCTCTTTCTCCCTTCCCAATATTCAAGGTAGATAATGATTAAAAAGGTAATAGAAAAAGAGAGTTGGAGGCCATTAAAGCACAGCTCCCTGTTTAAATCACTTACCTTATTGGCATGTAACACTTTGTACAGCTCTTCGTGGCTCTGCTGAGTGATTAAGACGCTCTCCGCTGACGTGATGCAACCACTGCAGGCCAAGCAGTCATTAAGAGTAATCTTGGCCTTTTCCAGTTTTTGTGGCCCACCGTCCTAGGAAGGAAGCCATCGAATGGACTGCTGTCAGCATCCTGAAAAAAGTAATTGCGATGGGCATCCACAGGGAAGGTCAAAAGGCCAGGATGATAGATGTAGCCACACAAACCAAGTTTCACCACTTTCTTACATACAGCATGGTTGTGTGGCTACCATCTTGATCTTTTGGACACACACACACACCCCAGGTACAGGTAGCACTCAACTTATAACAGCTTATTTAGTGTCCGTTCAAAGTTACAACAGCACTGAAAATGGCAGTTGGACTTACCTGAACTGCATGTTTAGAAGAAAGGCGTGGGAGGAGTAACAGTTGGGTATTAACCCAGCCCTCTTGCCTATAGGAGACTGAGGTAATCTTTTGAAGCCACACCTACGGACCTCCTCTGACTTCCCCAGATTAACCGATGGATTGTAGCAGCATCTGAAAGGAAGGACAAACAAGAACAGCCAACACATATCCTTCCTAACCGTTATAGCTGAACCTGGACATGCTCAGGCCCCCCTAGACGCGGGGCGCCCAGGACGGGAGGGAAGTGACTCCTCCCACGCCTTTCTTCTAAACATGCAGTTCAGGTAAGTCCAACTGCCAGTTTCCGAAGACAAAGCGTGGGAGGAGTAACAGTTGGGACATACCAAAGCTAGATGTCCTGGGAGGGATTAGATGGGCCTGAGCCCCCTGGAGAGTCCAGGACTCCCTGTAGTACCCTCCTGCCGAAGGCAGCCTCTGCAGAGGCGTATGCGTCAAGTCTGTAATGCTTAATGGAGAAGGGGACGCCTAGGCGGCCGCCCAGCAGATCTCCTCTATGGGGGCCTGGGTGGACCAGGCTGCTGAGGTGGCTGCACTTCTCGTGGAATGTGCTGTGATGCCCTCTGGGACCTGGAGTCCTTGTGCCCTGTAGGCCTGTGAGATGGCCGCTCTAATCCATCTGCTGATGGTGGCCAGAGAGACCTTAGCTCCCCAGGAGGAAGGTTGGTAGGACACAAAGAGGGCCTTCAAACACCTAAAGGGGGCCGTGCGCTTCAGGTATATGCGCAAGGCCCTTCTGACATCCAGCTTGTGCCAGGATTTCTCCCTCTCACCGGAGGGATGGGGACAGAAGTCCGGGAGAATAATTCCTAGAGCCCTGTGGAAGGGGGAGTTAACCTTGGACATGAAGGTGGGGTCCAGCCTGAGGATGACCCGGTTATCTAAGAAGGTACAGAGGTCCGCCCTGTTGGAGAGGGCGTTGATCTCTGAAACTCTCCTGGCCGAGGTGATGGTGACCAGGAAGACGACCTTGAGGGTTAGGAGCTGGAAGGAAACCTCCCTCAGAGGCTCAAACGGTGCTTCCGTGAGGGCCTGGAGAACCGTGGGAAGGTCCCAGGTGGGGAATCGATGGACCACTGAGGGTTTCAGATTCGCCGCCCCTTTGAGGAAGCGTTTTAACACCGGATGCTGGGACAAGGGAGGAGCATTCACCCCCCCCCCACCAGTACTGTGGACAGAGCGGAGACCTGTCGCCTAAGCTGGGCGGAGACCCTTAGCTCGGCACCAGTCCGCAAAGGCCACCCAGGAGGCGTTGTAGATGCGTGTGGTGGACTGTCTCCTGGATGCCTCTACCGTCCTGATGACACTATCAGAATATTGGGCCTCCCTTAATTGTTCCCGCTCAATCGCCAGACAGTCAGATGAAGCCACTCCGGGTCCGGGTGCTCCAGAGATCCCTGGTGCAGGACCACCTCCCCCGCTGGAATCCTCCAGTGGGGAGCTGTGGACAGATCCACGAGGTCCGCCAGCCAGGGGCGGCGAGGCCAGAAGGGAGCCACCATTATCATCTCTACTCCCTCCGCCACCACCCTCCTCAGGACCCCGGGAATGAGGGGAAGGGGGGGAAAGGCGTAGAGAAGACCTGGTGGCCATCTGCATCGAAGGGCGTCCGTGTCCATGGTTCCCTTGGTCGGAAACCTCGATACGAACTCTGGCAGCTGGGCGTTCTGCAGGGTCGCGAAGAGGTCCACCGTCGGATGTCCGAACCTCCTGCAGATCTGATGGAAGATTGAGGGATGGAGTTGCCACTCTCCGTTGTTGACCGTCTCCCTGCTGAGCCAGTCTGCCTGATGATTTTCTGTTCCGGATATGTGCTCGGCTTTGATGGACTGTAGGTGTCTCTCTGCCCAGTTCCCCAGTCGCAGGGCCTCGTCGTGAAGGGCCTTGGAGTGGGTGCCGCCCTGTCTGTTCACATGGGCCTTGGCTGCTAGGTTTTCGGTCAGGACTAGGATGTGATGTCCAGATACCGTGTCCTTGAAGTGGCGAAGCGCCAGGTGGATGGCTCTGAGCTCCAACCAGTTGATGTTGTTTCGTAGATCTGTTGGAGTCCAGCGGCCCTAGGCGATCTGGCTCTCCAGGTGGGCCCCCCAGCCGAAGAGACTTGCGTCTGTGGTGAAGGTCCTTCTCGTCGGTTCTCTGAAGAGGCAACCCCTGCTCAAGGCTGGGGACAGCCACCAACGGAGCGATAGCAGCACCTGGGGTGACACTCTGATCCTGAAGGTAGCGTCGCTCGTCTCGGCTCTCTGGTGAGGCAGCAGGAACCACTGGAGCTCCCTGGCGTGTAGTCGAGCCCACGGCATGATCCCTATGCACGAGATGAACTTCCCCAGGAACCTGGAAAGAAGAACTACAGGGACAGAGCGTAACTTGCGAACCTCATGGATCATTTTAACAATGCTGTCCTCGCGATCTTGGGACAGAAAAACCTTCCCAGCCACCGAATCGATGATGGACCCTAGGTGAAGGAATCTGGTGGATGGTACCAGGTGACTCTTCTCCAGGTTAATGGAGAAGCCCACGGCCCTAAGAGTGTCAATGGTGATTCCCAGGTTCCGTTCAGCCAAGTCAGGTGACCTGGCTAAGACGAGGATGTCGTCTAAATAGCAGAACAAACGGACTGGGAGGGAGCGTAGGTGGCCCGCAGCTGCTGCTAGCACCTTGGTGAATGTCCTGGGGGCTGAGGCCAGCCCAAAGGGAAGGGCCCTGTATTGGTAGTGTTTTCCTTCGTGAGAAAACCTGAGGAGTTTACGGTGTTCCGGGGCGATCCTGATGTGTAGGTATGCCTCTGTGAGGTCGATAGAGGCTAGGAAATCGCCCAGTCGGATGCCCTCCAGGATGGACTTCAGGTGCCTTTTTGAGCGCTTTCGGCATCGGTAGGGAATGCTGATCACGCGCTCAGCTCACGTGCTCCAAAATGGCGACTGGACCTAAGATGGCGACCGCCGACCTGCGGACCGATCTCCTGTTGCTGGGGATCGTAGGGCCGATCTTCAGGCCTCGCAGGTCCCTCTGCTGCTTACCAGAAGCCTCGAAGCCACTCTGATCATCCCTGCCGGGCGGAGGCTTCCTCCCCTTCTTACGCGACCAGCCGGTCACACGGGGCACAGGCGCACACACTGGGCAGCGACGAGGCTTTCCCCAGCGGCGCTGAGCACAGTAGAGGAGAGGTGAGAAATCTTCAGCATTAATTCATTGATGCTGATGTAATCGCTGCTAAGGATCCTGCAGAAAAAACTCCCAAGTCTTCGAAGAGAAGGGAGAGTCAGAGAAACACTCCTTTCAGGCCGTAGACTGAGGTTAATCTGGGGAAATCAGAGGAGGTCCGTAGGTGTGGCTTCAAAAGATTACCTCAGTCTCCTATAGGTAAGAGGGCTGGGTTAATACCCAACTGTTACTCCTCCCACGCCTTCTCTTTGGAAACAAGTGACTTATGGTTGTTTTTCACACAAGCATTGCAGCATCCCTGGGGTCACAAATTCAGACGCTTGTCAACTGATTTATATTTATGACAATTGCAGTTTCCCAAGATCATGTGATCCCTTTTTGTGAACTTCTGATAAACAAAGTCAATGGAGAAGTCAGATTCACTTAACATCCATATTACTAACTTTAAAAAGGCAATGATTCACTTAACAGCTGTGGCAAGAAAAGTTGTGAAATGGGGCAAACCTCACTTAATCAAGTCTCACTTTGGGCTCAACTGTGGTCCTAAGTCAAGGACTACCTGTTCACTTCCCACTTGCGTTACAGGGTTCCCACTATCAAAAGCAATAGAGATTTATTTTTGTCTGCTCCACAGATTTGTCCTAGACTATATCCTTGAAAACAGTAATCTGTTGTCAAAATTTCTGAGTTTCACAGCAAAAACTAAGTTTCTGATTATGACAAAAATGACCCACATCAATTGCTGGTCCTCAAATCTAGAGTGCCTTCCAGCCCAACAAAAACTCTATTGCAGAGTTGGAAAAAAATGGAAGAGTTAGAAAAAATGTTGGGAAAAAAGCTTGTTCCTAAAACACACTCAGACAGGGGAAAGAAAAACTTTACCTGGCCAACTTGAAAATAAGTTCCATCATCTTCAATACGAATCCTAGCTGCTGCTTTTCCAGGCTTGTCAACTTTGATTGGTTTTATACATTCCTGAAAGGGAAATCACACAATCAAATTATCCAACAAGCCAACAAACATTTATAACAAAAACAAAACATAAATATAAAAATATGTGGAATTAATAAAGATTAACTTAAACCAAGCTTCCTTGGTGAATCACAAATATTGCTAACTTTGATCTGGCTGGCAATATTCATATTCATCCCCTGGCCTCTGAAGTTTTCTGAGAGTCTACTATATTGGGTTCCACAGGCATCAACTTTTCCAAGCTAAAAATGTAGCTATGAAACTTAAAATGTCTAACATGGAAAACAAATGAAGCCAATGCGCAGCAAAAGAGAAAATGAAACAAGATGTAATTTGCTTACAGTAAACCTGTATAAGAAAAAAAATTGTAAAACATTTGCTTTACAAAAATTTGGGGCAAGAATTTATATCCTCAGGATCAATGAAGAAAAAGTAAGTTGTTTTATATATAAACCCATATATAAATTACAACTACTATACAGTTGAAAATGATTATCTTGATATGTAGGTGTAGAAATCAAATGAGAATAAAATCATAATAATCAGAATATAGTATCTAATGAAAACAAATGTATATTCTTTAAAGGACATGGAAAAATAAATAGATTTAACATGAAACTTGGTTTCTCTTGGGAAATTGGAATGATTTCTCCAGAATTAGTTTAAAAAACTGTTTTCTGCATCAAATTAATGCAAGATAAACTGCAAAATAAACCATCAAAAATATGTTTTGAAATGACAGAGAAATTTGAGCTCATAAATATATGGAGACATGGAAATGGAAATGCTAAAGAACATACCGTATTTTCACGACCAAAAGCCGCACCGGATTATAAGCCGCAGTATCAATTAACGTTAATTTTTCAAACTTTTTCTATATATAAAGCGCACCGGGTTATAAGCCACACGTTTCCCGACGCTTCTGGACATCTGTTGCAGTCGCGAGGAGCGGAGAAGAGCGCGAAGGTTCTTGGCGCTCCAGGAAGCCGCGAAAGCAGCTGGGAGAGGCGCACGGCTTGGTTTCTCCTCCCTGGACGTCGCAGCAGCAGCCCCAAGCGCACCGATCTCTGTGTTTTTCGCATCGGGGCATGCTGCAAGAGAGAGCGTGTGAAGACCTTTCCGGATTGCTGGTGGTGGAGGTGCGGGCCCGTCGCCCTGTGCTCAGCAAAAAAAGTCCGGGGGAGTCCTTTGCGCTGGCTGGAAAAGATCTTCACTCTTCACTCATTCCCTCTTGCAGCACACCCTGCTGCGAAAAACACTGAGATCGGTGAGTTTGGGGCTGCTACTGCGACATCCAGGGAGGAGAAACCAAGCCGTGCGCCTCTCCCAGCTGCTTTCGCGGCTTCCTGGAGCGCCAAGAACCTTCGCGCTCTTCTCCACACTCTTCTCGGCTCCTCACAACTGCAATAGACGTCCAGAAGCGGCAGGGGCTATCGAGCTGGAAATCCAATCCCCATTAGCCCCAAAAGCCGCTTCTGGACATCTATTGCAGTCGCGAGGAGCGGAGAAGAGCGCGAAGGTTCTTGGCGCTCCAGGAAGCCGCGAAAGCAGCTGGGAGATCTTTTTCCATATATAAAGCGCACCAGGTTATAAGCCGCACTGCCGGTTTTGGATCAAATTTTAGGATTTTCAGTGCGGCTTATAGTCGTGAAAAAACGGTACATACTTTTCTGAAAGACACAGATCCTTTTAAAGATTAGATACGTTTTGGATTTCTGAGAAATTAGCTGTATTAGTAAAAACAAAGGTACTATCAAAAATGATCTCACGTTATAATCCAGTGACATTGACATATAAGGGAGAAACTAGAATTTAGAGATGGAGGTTAAATGGGACTCAAAAAGAATTAAGGACTATAAAAAAAGAATTGAAATTTTTAAAGAATTATCTAAATAAAAGTACAGAGGTAAGAACAAAGTGGAACACACATAAAGCTTTTACAAGAGGATAATTTGTAAACAACAACAAAGCTGATTAGGAGCCCAGAGACTAAAACATATAAAGAACAGTTGCAGGAACTGGGCATGGTTAGTCTAGTAAAGAGAAGGACTAGGAAGGACATGATAGCAGTCTTCCAATATTTGAGATTCTGCCACAAAGAAAGAGAGGAGAAACACATTTCCAAAGCACCTGAGGGCAGGGCAAGAAGCAACGAGTGGAAACTGATCAAGGAGAGATTCAATCTGGAACTAAGAAGAAATTTCCTGACAGTTAGAACAATTAATCAGTGGAATGATTTAGTCTTGATACAGGAGTAATTTCAGATGAAACCTTAGTAAGACCACACTTGGAATGCTTCATCCAGTTTTGGTCACCATATTATAAAAAAAAGATGTTGGGACTCTGGAAAGAATGCAGAAAATAACAAAGATGATGAGGGAATTGGAGAATAAAACATACGATGAACGATTGCAGGAATTGGCTATGTCTAGTTTAATGAAAAGAAGGACTTGACATGATAGCAATGTCCCAATATTTGAGAGGCTCCTACAATGACAAGGTGGTCAAAACTATTTTCCAAAGCACTGAAAGGTCGGACAAGGAATAAAGGATGGAAATTGAAGGAGGAGAGATTCCACCAGGAACTTTCTGACAAGGAGGAACAATCAACCAATGGAATATAAGTTGTGGGAGCTTCATCCCTGGAAGATTTCAAGAAGAGGCTGGACTGCCCTCTGTCAAAAATAGTATAGGGTCTCCTGCTTGGGCGGGGGGGGGGCGGGGGTTGGACTAGATGACCTCCAAGGCCCCTTCCAACTCTGTTATTTTATGTTCGGAGGCCGGAGGGGAGGGCGAGAGCGGCTTTGCGGGCCCGATGCCAAGCGGACAAGAGGGCCGTCAACAGTCATTGTTATACCGCCCAGATCCTTTTTCAAGGCACCCAAACTGACTACCGTTGTCACAGCTGGCAGAGAAAGGAGCCATTTGAAGTGAGGCCGCTTCCTCTCTTCCTAGAGAGGGAAACCCGGAGGCCAACCGCAGCGAAGGTGTGAGGGAACCCGTCCTCACTTAGGCCGAGGGAGAACCAGAGAGGCTGGATCCCTTCGGCCTCTGCAAGCGACACTCGCCCACCTGACGGTGCTACAGATAAAGCCCGCGAGCGCCGCTTCGGTCAAGGGAAGCGGAGCCCGGCCTGGCGCCCACCTGCGAGGGGCCGATGAAATCGTCCAGGTCAGTCAGTTGCAGAACGCCGCTGAAGGGCGACGCTACCGCCATTTTGCCCCCGCCGTAAAGCGTCGAAAAGCGCCGTAAAAGCGGGAGCCGCGCTTTCGCCAAAGACGGCAACGATGCTTCAGGGCCTTTTGTCGTAAAAGCCACCGCGAGGGAGGCGCACGAGACTCCGTCCATTCCCCTCGGGGAAGGCGGTTTGAGGGACCGCGAGGCAAACAAACGAGACTCCGCCCATTCTCCTCCTGGGGGTGTGGCGGTTTGAGGGACCGCTAGAGAGAGACGCTCGAGACTCCTCCCATTCTTGGGGTTGGCGGTTTCAGAGACCGCGAGGGAGACACGCGAGGCTCCGCCCACTCTCTTCATGAGGGAGAAAGTGGCGGTTAGCGGCGAAAAGCGCCCCACGAGCCTTTGGCCGTGAGGGAGAAATTGACCGGGGCTTTCAGGGGCTCCCCACCGGGACTAGGCTCCGAAACCTCGGACGGGGAAT
Source organism: Thamnophis sirtalis (assembly GCF_051295495.1). NCBI lineage: Eukaryota > Metazoa > Chordata > Lepidosauria > Squamata > Natricidae > Thamnophis > Thamnophis sirtalis. The sequence goes on along the minus strand of NW_028261394.1, from coordinate 17,889,517 downwards.
CGCGCGAGTTTATCTCAGCCGTCGCTGGATAAATGGAGACCCCCAATTTACAAGGCGGTCCTTTTGGCTGCTCCCCCAAAAGGGATGAAACTAACCGAATTTAATAGTCGTCTACCAGCCTTGCGAGGTAGTCCAGACACGAAGCACACCCCAGAAGGACTATCTCTGATGTTATTGTAAGGTTATATTCACTTTTGAAGGCAGCGAAATCCACCTTTTGGATAAAGAGGACCACTGGGTTCAAAGAAGGGTAAAAGAGGCCATTTATGTTAATACTAGCTGATAACCCAATATTTATTTATCTCAACCCTCCTTCCATGAACGTTGCTGTAATTTCTATTGTTGGATTTTCCCCCTTACCAGAGGAAGCTCCCTTATGGAGTACTGTGAAGCCGTTACCATGGCAATGCCACCGCTGTGCAGTAGAAGCCACTTTAGGTCAGTATAGTAGAAGTCATTCTAAGGCACAACAGGCTGTATCTTAACAGAACACCCCCTCCCCAGGGTGTTGGGGTGGGAATAAGATTACCTGCCCCCAATTTACAATTTGGCTGCTCCAAAAAAGCATCAGAGACTAAACTAACCAAACTATTAGTCGCCTACCAGCCTTGTGAGGTAGTCCATCCAGACAAGAAGCACACCTAGAAGGATTAGTTCTTAACTTTATTGTAAGGTTATATTCACTTTTGAAGACAGTAAAGTCCACCTTTTGGATAAAGAGGACCATTGGTTTGAAAGTAGGTGTAGGAAGACAAATCCATATGTTCAGTTCCAAGATTGTATTTTACCACCGCCGAACCCCCCCCCCCTTCTACTCTGCTCGCCCTGCTGCCAGCTGCCTTGTTTGTCCTGTGATCCTCCGGGGGGGGGGAAAAAAAGAAATCTGGCCGCTTGTCTGTTCGGCTGGGGATTGAATGGAGAACGGAGGACGGAGCCCTGGGCAGCTTTATTGTCATTCTGCGCTCCCAATCCGAGGAGAAAAGAGGCCTGGACGCCCCTTCCTCTCCCCATCTTCTGGCCCCCTTATCATCATAGCTACCTCAGACATTGCTCCTTTGTTGCTCCCCCCGGTTATTGGGGAGCCTTTTTTACCATCTCCTTAATTGCTTATTAGGAACAATAGATGATGGCAGCTGTAGGGACGAGACCTTGGTACCAAGAAAAGTGGTGCTCTCTCCCCCTCTGCCTTGAGCAGCTGGGGCCAGCTTCAGACTTTGGCCCACCGGACTATGGACCTTATATAACTCCAGGAAAGAGACTTCCTTCCACGTGGTCTGCTGATCTCCTCTGGGACCTTAAGGGGAATAAGACCGAACAGATTCTTTCTATAAACATCAGGCATTTTTGCCTTGCCCTTTTCCACGTGCGACTGCCTTGTACACCATTGACTTCTGGCCTTCCAGCTGTGGACTTTCCTCTGGGACATAGAAGAGGGAGAAGAGCGGAGCAGCTCCCTCCTCATTTCTTACACCTTTGTCTGATAGCGCACTATCGCAGTGCTCCGTAATTTTTAACTGGTATGGTGAGTGCATGGGACTTGCTTGTGATTGAATGAATGATCCCACTTTTATTATTCCATTTTATTGTATTTTATGTGTTTTAATTACCACGTGGGGACTGTTTGAGTAAATAAATGAGTGTGTTTGATTTGGAGGGCCTGCCGGGGAACGCAGGAGCCATAGGGGTGGTTGAGGGAACCACGGACATGGGAGTGGGCCGGAGCGTTACGGTCGTAACAGGGAGGGGCAGATATGGCGGGGACTTTAGGGCTGCCCATTACCAGGGAAGGAGGGCTCGCTACGTCATAGAGATCCCTCCTTCCAGCCCTATGAGTCCCACTCCAAGGCCAGATGGCGCGAGTAATCAGGACCCTGATCTCAGGCTGTTGTCTCTAAATGCCAGGTCTGTAGTTCATAAGGCTCCCCTCGTCCGGGACTTAATTTTAGACGAGAGGGCAGACCTGGCATGTATTACTGAAACCTGTCTGGGCCCGGAGGGAGGAGTCCCCCTCGTAGAGATGTGCCCAGAAGGTTTTCAGGTGCTTCATCAGCCGAGAGCCCAGGGAAGGGGTGGAGGTGTGGCTATTGTTATCCGAGAGTCTCTAGTACCTCGTAGAATCCCTGCTCCGGAGCTTGTCGGGTGTGAGTCCCTGCTGGTGAAGTTGGACCTCAAGGGTCAAGTGGGTTTGTTGTTAACGTACCTGCCTCCCAACAGCGTTGCAGCAGCCCTCCCCTCGCTCCTCGAGTCGGTAGCCGAGCTGGCAATTGAGTTCCCCAGGCTTATGGTTCTGGGGGATTTCAATTTGCCTTCGCTCGGTGAACACTCTGACGGAGCGCAGGAGTTCATGGCTTCCATGACAGCCATGGGCTTGACCCAGGTAATTCAGGGCCTAACCCGTTCAGTGGGTCACACGCTCGACCTCGTATTCCTCTCGGAGCAGTGGACTCGTGATCTTGGTCTGAGGGGTAATGAGATCATACCCCTGTCGTGGTCAGACCATTGCCTACTGAGGCTTGACTTTCGGAGGCCAAACCTCTGCTGTAGGGAGGAGGAACCGACCAGATGGTTCTGCCCCAGGCGACTTATGGATCCCTTGAGGTTCCAGACGGAGCTTGGGGCTATTCCTGATACTCTCGCCCACAGTCCGGTGGAGACCCTGGTTGCTGCCTGGAACTCGGCAGCGACGGGGTCCCTTGACCGGATTGCGCCACTACGGCCGCTCCGAGGCTGTGGATCCAGGAGGCCTCCTTGGTTCACCGAGGAACTCCGGGAGAGGAAGCGCCGGAAGAGACGCCTAGAGCACTCGTGGAGATCCAACAAATCCGAATCAAGCCGAGCACTTTTAACATCGTGCATCAAGGATCACATCAGGGCAATTAGGATGGCAAAAAGATCTTATATTGCCACCTTGATTGCCTCCGCCGAGTCGCGCCCAGCCGCCCTGTTTAGGATAACCCGTTCCCTCCTAAATAGGAGGGATACGGGGGACCCCTTGCAGGGTAGGGCTGAAGAGTACGTCCAGTTCTTGGCGGACAAAGTTGCTTGGTTTCGGTCGGAGTTGGACTCCGATTCTGCAGATCCAGCCGAGGCACAAGGGGATAATCTGGCAGACCATCGCTGGGTTGAGTTTCAGGATGTTGCCCCTGGGGATGTGGACAAGGCCATGAGAGCTGTGAGTGCTTCCACATGTGTACTGGACCCGTGCCCCTCCTGGCTGGTTGTCAACAGCAGGGAGGTGACACGGGGCTGGATCCAGGCGGTTGTTACCGCCTCCCTTCGGGAGGGGGTCTTTCCCCCCGCACTTAAAGCGGCGGTGGTGAGACCCCTCCTGAATAAACTATCTTTGGATCCAGCCGTTCTTAACAATTACCGTCCAGTCTCCAACCTCCCCTTTGTGGGGAAGGTTGTTGAGAAGGTGGTGGCCTTTCAGCTCCAGCGGTCCTTGGAGGAAGCCAAATATCTTGACCCATTCCAGTCCGGCTTCAGACCTGGCTACAGCACAGAAACCGCTTTGGTCGCATTGACCGATGACCTCTGGAGAGCCAGGGATCGAGGCCATGCCTCCATCCTGGTTCTCCTTGACCTCTCAGCGTCTTTCAATACCATCGACCATGGTATCCTTCTGCGACGACTGCAAGAGGTGGGGGTGGGAGGCACTGTTTTGCAGTGGTTCTCCTCTTACCTCTCGGACAGGTCGCAGTCGGTGTTAGTTGGGGGGCAGAGATCGAACCCTAGGCCCCTAACATATGGGGTGCCGCAGGGTTCGGTCCTGTCTCCCCTACTTTTCAACATCTACATGAAACCGCTGGGCGAGATCATTCGGCGGCACGGGATAAAATACCACCAGTATGCGGACGATACCCAGCTGTATCTGTCCGCCCCGTGCCAACTCAATGAAGCAGTGGACGTGATGAACCAGGGACTTGAAGCTGTTAGGGACTGGATGAGGGCTAACAAACTCATGCTCAACCCGAATAAGACCGAGTGGCTGTTGTGTTTCCCTCCCGCCAATTTGGCAAATATTCCATCTCTCAGTCTGGGGGGTCAAACATTATACCCCTCAGACAGGGTCCGCAACTTGGGAGTCCTCCTGGACCCACAGCTGACTTTCGAACACCATTTGTGTTTGTCAGCTGTGACCAGGGGGGCATTTGCCCAGGTTCGCCTGGTGCACCAGTTGCGCCCCTACCTGAACTGGGAGGCTCTCACAACAGTCACTCGTGCCCTTGTGACCTCTAGGCTGGAGTACTGCAATGTGCTCTACATGGGGCTGCCCTTGAGGAGTATTCGGCGACTTCAGCTAGTCCAGAATGCAGCCGCGCGAGCGATTGTGGGTGCACCTCGCTTCACCCACGTAACACCTATCCTCCACAAGCTGCGCTGGCTACCTCTCGATCTCCGGATACGCTTCAAGGTGCTACTTGCCACCTATAAAGCCCTTCATGGTAGTGGATCTGGGTACTTGAGAGACCGCCTACTGCCGATCACCTCCACACGACCCATTAGATCTCACCGTTGAGGCCTCCTCCGAGTTCCATCCGCTGGCCAATGCCGACTGGCCACCACGCGGAGGAGAGCCTTCTCGGTGGTAGCCCCGACCCGATGGAACGATCTCCCCGTGGAGCTTCGTACCCTCACCACCCTCCAGACCTTCCGCACAGCCCTTAGAATCTGGCTATCCTGTCAGGCCTGGGGCTAAAGATTGTAACCCGCCCGAATGGTATGAATGTTGCGTTTTAATCATGTACTGTCTTATATGTAAAAGTCTGTTTCCCCCCCCCCCTTCCTTTGGATTGTGAGCCGCCCTGAGTCCCCCCAGGGAAAAGGGCGGCATACAAATAAACAATCTAATCTAATCTAAGATGGGAGAAAGACGCTGGAAATAAAATGGAGGCTGATTGGAAAGGAGAACCAGCAACAAACAGCCTGTGGTTCTGGGGCAGCTGGCCAATTAGCTTGATGAGTGCAAGGATTTTTGTAGAGTTTGCACTGTATTTTGTAATTTTCAGGTTTGCTTTCGTGCTTTTATTATTTGATTGGTTTTACTTGTTTTGCAAAGGTTCCTGAGGGGATCTTAATTTCCTTGGTCCTAATCCTGTCAGGCATATGTAACTGATTTTATCCTCTTATCTATGGCCTCTAGTCTAGCCTGCTTTTCTTAATGGACCGGTATTGTTTTCACTTTTCTCAATGGATGGGGTAAAGGTCATCTCCTGTCCTTAATCCCATCACCTGGAGCTGGAGGTGTTTTGTTTGTGAATAGGCTTCGCCCAGGATTTCTTAATGGGCACCTGCTGTAGACTATTAAGAAAGACTGGGGGCTGCTGTCTGCCTCTAAGAACATTTCTCCTTTGTGGGGAAAAATGTTCTATCCTCTTTTAATATTCCCCAAAATATTTCATTCTCTAGGAGGGGGCTTCTCACAAAGGGTAAAATATGCCATTTATGTTAACATTGAGCAGCCTCCTCCCAAGGGGTGGGGGATAACACACCACCTATCCCAAATTTACAATGCAGTCCTTTTGGTTGCTCCAAGAAGATTCCATGCCTCTAGTTCAGATGACCCTGAGGTCCCAGGTAAAAACCCAAGGAACCACAACAGCTCTCCGGAGCGTGTTAAGACTAGGTGGACTGCATAAAAAACACACTCTTTCCATTCCCCTCCCCATCCTGTCAGAACCTATCATTTCCCCCTCCCACCAACCAATCTCAACTGTCAATAACTGTCTTTCCATCTCTCCTACAGCATCCAATACAACTGATGAAGCTTCCTGGATAGGAATCAGTCCAGTTGCCCTTTCAAACTAAATACCACTTTTGATACTCCCCAAATCATAGAATATCATCAGAACTGCCACCACTGAATCAAGAAGGCATGTCTGATATCCTTCATTGCCCAACAGTGTGTTTGAATTAATTTGGTGTGTTTGTTTTTTCTTAAGCTTTTCTTCCTTGACTTGTCATAAATTGTTCTTTAAATATTAAATTCCAAACGTGGTGCAGAAGAACTCGGATGGAGGAAGGCAGTGTTTGGATTCTTGGCCTTGGAGGCTGCAAAAAGCCAGCAGATCAAGGACTTGTGCAAAGGAAAACAGGACCTGGATGAAGGGAGAGCTGTTGGGAGCCCATTAGATAACTTGGATACTGTTTCTACTGCTGGTGCCCTGTTCCTTTTATAGACTTCTGGGTGAGGCCATGGAGGCTATAAAAGCTTGAATAGATCAAGTCTTTGTTGAGGGCAGAGGGATTTGTTGATATGAGAAGTGAGTGAGACAGAGACATTTTTGTAGATGAGCATAACTTGGTTTTCTTCTTTTGGGTTTGACTGGGATGGTTGGCCTTGGAGGGGAACCACCACCCACTAAAGCCAGAAATTTTCTCTTTTTCTCTTCTGCCCCTTTTCTCAGAAATGGAATACTGTACTATGAACTTGTGCGGCCAAACCAATACCAACTTAAAATAATTTCTTGGGATCCCAGGGATTACTACTTTAGTAACCGTTGGCCCTATGTGCTAGTTGGCCTTTGTTATTTTTCTCCACCAGTGCAAATAAGTTGCTTCTGTTGGTTCCGACAGTGGCATCACTGCGACCTGGGGAACCCTAGGGCACTGAAAGCACTATTGAAGCAAAATGGATAACCTTGGTGATTACCAGTGTGATCTGCAATGTTTAATATTGGTATTAAACTGTAGACTCTCCTGTAATGCTGGGAATATAAGTAGATAAATTTTTACACCCAACTGAGACTTCTAGGCACTTCACTTGATATTCATAATCTCGATCACAGCAGAAGCTCAGCGATCTGACACAGCTAGTTATTTTATTGTAGACAAGAAAGAAGCCATATATATACACGTAGAAGATTTGCCTACTGCAGAAGACAAAAAAGCCAACTATTTCTCTGTATCCCTTACATTGTTTAAATTCTAGGCCCTTTCTGAGATTCTGGAAATTTGTTTATTTTCTTTTTGGCCTCTAGAATAGGACATCTCTGCTCTAGGTTTGCAAAATGGTTTTATACAGTGGTGGGTTGCCAATTTTTTTACTACTAGTTCGGACATGCTCCCGTGCGTGCTTGACTGATCTGGGCCGAACTGGAAGCAACTTACCTCTGGTTCTATATTCAGATTAACAGTTGGAAGGGACCATGTACGTCATCTAGTCCAACCCCCCTATCCAAGCAAGACACGATTTCTGACGGATGGCAGTTCCGTCCAGCCTGAGGTTCACTTGTTTCCATCTCATTAGATCCAGCTCTTGCCAGAATGAAGCCCAAGCGGCCCCTTGCCATTTTTATGTGCTCTTTTTGGCACTCTCCAACTACTATCACTACAAACTGGCAACAGCCCCCTGGCCTTCCAAGTTGATAGGATGGGGGAAAGGAGGTATTTTAGCTTCTGGTCTTTCAGCCTCATCTTCTAGTGTCCCAAAGGTCATAATCCTGCTTCTGAGTTTGTCCAGGGACAGAAGCAGGGTAGGGGGAGATATTCTGCCCCAGTGACATTTGCAGGGGATTGGGGTTACATACAAGAAGTCCTCACAACAGCTGATTTACTGACTGTTCAAAGGCCCTGAAAAAAAGTGACTTGTTATCATTTTTCACCCTTAGGACCATTGCAGCATCCCCATGGTCACAGGATCAAAATTTAGACATTTGGCAACTGGCTGACATTTATGATGGTAGCAGTGGTCCTGGGGTCATGTGATTCCCCCTTTGCGACCTTCTGACAAGCAAAGTCAATGAGGAAGCCAGACTCACTTAACAACCATGTTACTAATTTATCAACTGCAGTTAACTGTGGCAAGAAAAGTCGTAAAATGGGGCAAAACTGACTCAGAAATTGTCTTGCTTAGCATCAGAAATTGGGGCACAGTTGTGCTCATAAGTCAAGGACAACCTGTAACCAGGTCACAAAGTCTATAACAATATCTTTTTTTTCTATCCATACACTCACCTCTTCATAAACTAGCCTGCAGGTTCAGATTCTGGTTAAAAAGCACAGGAGAAAGTTTCAAATGGTGTATTCCTGTTTTCATGAGGGCCTCATTTGGAATAGCAAAAGAAGATAGCAATAGCAGATTTATATACCGCTTTATAGTGCTTTACAGTCCCCTCTAAGAGTCAGCCTTGCCCCCAAAAATCTGGGTCCTCATTTTACCCACCTCGGAAGGATGGAAGGCGGAGTCAACTTTGAGCCTGATGAGATTTGAACTGCTAGATTGCAGGCAGCTGGCAGGCAGCAGAAGTAGCCTGCAGTACTGCATTTCAACCACTGCGCCACCAGGGCTCTTACATACAATCTGCTTCATTTCCAATCCCTTCAAGAGGCAGCTTTCCTGTTGGAAAGACTTCCGAGTCCACTCTCGTAAACGTCTTCCTCATAAACTGAGAAGGATAACATTGACCTCCATGGATGAATGGGAGCAATACCAAACATTGGGGCTAAATCATTTATAGCCAAGGCTATAAATGCTCTCCTTTTGCAATCTGATTTGGGATTATTCCTCCAAAAGCTCCACATAGGTGGAAATCACTGGTCAGGAAGACCACTTCAAACAAAGGACAAAGCTAGAACACAAGCTAAGCCAAAATTAATTAAAATTACATTAGAATTCATACAATCATTCCCCAAACGCACATTTCCTTCTTGCTGTATTAAAAAAAATGCAGTAAGACAACAGCTTTTGGGGGGTTCTGGAGGCTGCAGTCACGGATGGGGAGGGCTGGGTGCCATTACGAAGCCCTGGACAGTGCACCACAGCTATAGAAGATGATGGGTTTACTAATTTTGCTGACTCCATTTGACACCCCCCCCCCATTGCAAAAATTCTACCCTCTTTCTGCCAGAGTCCTTCCAAATACCTGGATTTGTTTAAAAAAAAACTGTTTGGTCGCCAAAGGAAGTTCCATCGGCATGTCTCCTAGTGAAAATGGCCCCCAAAAAATGTAAAATAAAAGCAATGGCAGAAATAGGTTTACAAGCACCGAAGCAGGGAAGGAAGTTGGCACCTACAAAGTCCCAAATCCACACAAGGAACTCCTGTTAAAAGAGATGAGGATCAAGGCTTGGAACAGACGCTGTGAGTCTTCCAAGATCCATAACCACCTTTTGGAAGAGGCCCGTAGACCCTCAGAGGCGGTGCAAATAACAGTCTGGTGTTAGCAGACATGTGAAGACGTGGAGGGATTTTGCCTTTTGAGTTTCCATGTGTGCTTCAGAAGAGACCACACTTTGCATTGGGACTCCGGAGATGGACATGGGTGTATCCAACAGCTGCTTTCTCCTTGGAAGTCCACCATCATTCTCTGTTCAACAGTGCTATGGATCCGTGGCAGTAGAAGTGCATTTTTTCAGACTCGAGTGTTTACAAACCAGTTGCAAGAAAACATACCCAGGGACTCAAATTCCAGGCCAAGATTTGAAACTTGAAACCGATCACTCTTAGCCTTTGCTAGGCCAAAGGAGACGGCTGAAGAAATCAAAAGCGTGTCCACATTTTTTTTTCTTTTTTAGCCAGAAGCAGTTTGTGTTGGAGGTGAGCATGATCAAACCAATATTTTTTTTAAAAAAGCACTTTATGAATTCCATCTTTCCTATTAGTGAAAATATATATTATATGTATATACATATATATTTATGATCTTAAATAAACTATTCTCCAATTCTGAGAAGATATTTGGCCTCTTGGTGCAAGATGGGATCCTGACTACTTGAAAGCTGCCAGAATATCACTGAAGATGTTCAGGAAAAGATGTGCGTGGTGGTCTCGGAAGACCAGAGTGGGTCGGAAACGGATCGATCGGTCCCCACTGCCGCCTAATACCACACCTGAGGGAAGAGAGAAAAAAAGGAAGTTGCAGATTCAGCTCTCACTGAGAATTTTCCATCACAAAATCCCCTGGATCCTGGCAAGGATATTATCATATTTAATATCAGAATCATAATAGAGCTGGAAGGGACCTTGGAGGTCTTCTAGTCCAACCCCCCTGCTCAGGCAGGAGACCCTATACCAGACCAGACAAGTAGCAGCAATAGGCAATGGCAATCCCTGCAGCCTGAAACAGCTGATGGTTGGGAGGCCAATCCAACCAACAATCAACTGCTTGTGCTAATCAGGCTGTGCTGAAACTGAAACAGGCTGTTCACCGCTTGCTGCAAGGAGGCAAATTGCTGGGAGGCAGAGACCAAAGGGGCTGGTGGGGGGGCTACATTTGGTGTAAAAGATGCACCCAAATTTTCACCCTCTTTTGGGGGGAGGGAGAAAAAAAGTGCATCTTATACTCTGAATAATAAAATACTTCCCCGCCTTTGAAATCCAGGTGTAGGACACAATAATCCAAGCCCTGGTTCAAAGCACCACATCTTACCTTTGTTTCTAGCTATTTCAATGAGCTTGTTCCTGGTTGCGTCATTTGGAGTGTCAAAAGAGCAGAACGTCCCTCGTCCCCGGGCTCGGCTGATCAGATGGGGATAGCGACTCTACAAAAAGTGGAAAAGAAAATCACAGTTTGTCATCATCTTGAAAAACCAGCCAAGGCATGCTGAAAAACAAAACAAAACAGGGAAAGGAAATATAAGAGCTGTGGGTGGCGCTGTGGTTAGAATGCAATATTGCAGGCTAATTCTGCTGACTGCCAACAGTTTGATTCTCACCGACTCAAGGTTGAATCAGCCTTCCATCCTTCCAAGGTTGGTAAAATGAGGACCCATATTGTTGGGGGCAATAGGCTGATTCTGTAAACCGCTTAGAGAGTGTTGTAAATCACTGAAATGGTATGTAGGTTTTATTGCTATTGCTATAATTCCCAGATACTGTGCTTTTTTAAAAAAGCGCCTAGTTTTCTTATTAGCAGAGAACATTAAAAAAAATCACAATTGTGACTGGCAGATTGTGGCAGTGCTGTAATGGCCACACATTTGCAAATACACTTGGTCTGAGGATCCTTAACACTTACATAAATTCCATGGGAATAACAGCTCTTGGATTTTGTACACATTCTTCAAGTAATCAGATTATTGAAGGCAAGCTGTTCCACTAGTTAATTGTTTTTAACTGCCAGGAAATGTCTCCTTATTTCTAGTTTAGTTCTGTCCTTGACTGGTTTCCATGCATTGCTTTATAGAGTTTAGTAGCACATAGATGGCTTCTTAATATTCTCAGCTTTCAGCCATTCCTGACTAATTGATTCCACTTATTGTGGGCTTCAACTGTAACAGCAGGTATAGGTGAAACAGAAAATGGCTATGGAGTCTGGTTCTAGCCCAGGGTCAGCAACCCGTGGCTCTGGAGCTGCATGTGGCTCTTTCATCCCTCTGCTGTGGCTCCCTGTTGCTGGTTGGCACCACAATTTTGAGAGAAGCTTCCAGTTTTTTGGGGGGGGAAGCACAGCACGCCAGGAGGAGACTCTATGGCAAGGAATGGGTTTTCTGGTCAGCTCCACAGTTGATAGGGCTTTCGGTTAGGACAGGTAGAGGAAAAAGGATGCCGCGCTAGGAGGAGACTCTATGGTGGGAGAAGCAGACTTCAGGTTGGCTCCAGAATTGAACGTGGGGCTTCCAGTTAGGACATTTGTGGCTCTTGAGTGTTTAAGGTTGCCAATCCCTGTTCTAGCAAGAGATGCCCAGCAATAGCAACTCCATTGTTGTGCATCAGAGACCCCATGTACCAAAGAGATCTTGCCCACCTCTTTTAATATTTAAGTATAAGCATCCAGTTTGCTCTGCATCCAACAAACTGTCCAAATCTGTTGTTTTGCAATAAAAATAATGGAAGATAATAGCAGAGTTTTCACCACCCAAAATTAGCCTGCAATACACGGAATCACAGATTACACAGACTGGGATACCCAATACAGCAAATCACAAAAAAGGTAATTGAAGTTGTTTACCAGCCTTGGGCTGTAAAACAGGGGACACATATATTCGTTTTAAAAAACCTAACAGATTTAACAGATTAACAGAGTTGGAAGGGGCCTTATAGATCATCTAGTCCAACCCCCCCCAAAGCAGGAGACCCTACACCATTTCTGAAAGATGGCAGTCCAGTCTCTTCTTGAAAGCATCCAGTGATGAATAGCAATAGCAGTTAGACTTATCTACCGCTTCATAGGGCTTTCAGCCCTCTCTAAGCGGTTTACAGAGTCAGCATATTGCCCCCAACAACAATCCAGGTCCTCATTTTACCCACCTCGGAAGGATGGAAGGCTGAGTCAACCCTGAACTGGTGAGATTTGAACAGCCGAACTGCAGAACTGCAGTCAGCTGAAGTAGCCTGCAGTGCTGCATTTAACCACTGCGCCACCGCAGCTCCCACAACTTCCGAAGGCAACTTCTATTCCATGGATTGATTGTTAATTTCTCCTTATTTCCAGGTTGAATCTCTTGTTCAGTTTCCATTGATTATTCCTTGTCGGGCCTTCGGGTACTTTGGAGAATAGGTTGTCTCCTCTGGTCTTTCTCTTCACTAGACTAGCCATGCCCAGTTCCTGCAACCGTTCATCGTATGCTTTAGCCACCAATCCCCTAATCATCCTGGTTGCTCTTCTCTGCACTTTTTCTAGAGTCTCAACATCTTTTTTATAGTGTGGTGACCAAAACTGGATGCAGTATTTTAGGTGTAGTCTTACTAAGGCTTCATAGATTGGTATTAATAGCTCACTTGATCTTGATTTTATTCCTCTGTTAATGCAATTTAGGATTGCATTGGCTTTTTTGGCTGCCGCTGCACACTGTTAACTCACATCCTAGTATCATCTGCAAATTTGGTAAGTTCCCCTTCTATTCTAGTCATTTGTGAAGATATTGAAGAGTCGTGGGCCTAAGACGAAACCTCGTGATACCCCACTGCTTACTTCCCTCCATATAGATGTAGCACCATTAAGGACTACTCCTTGAGTATGCTTTGTCAACCAGTTACAAATCCATCTGATGGTGACGCTATCTATCCCACTTTTTTCTTCTTCTTTTGCTTGTTAACTACGTATATCGAATCCACACTATGAACCAAATTTATTTCACGAATCTCAATTAAACAGAAGGGCCATTTTAAAAATGGTACCCACATCCTGAGATTTCACATCAGACTGCAAGAACTACTTACCACTTAAGGTCTCCTTACCTGTAATTCCAGCAGCCCCATCAACAGGACCTTCCCGGCATGGGTGACGTTGCTTAGAAGGTCTTCCCTTTTTATGACACTGATGACCTCTGCTAGCAGAAGATTCTTGGAAGGCTCTCCAAGCCACGTGTTAAAAATCCTATATGGCTGCAGGGAAAGGCAATCCAAAAGAGAGAAAAGAAGGAGTGGGGGAGGAACAATTAGTTGGCCGCAGAGAAGTTGTCCCAGTAGGCCTACAACTCCCAGAATTCCCCAGCCAGCATTTGGCAGTTGGAAGTCCACAAAGTCTTAAAGTGACCCAAGGTTGAGAAACGGTGGCTTAAAAGCTCTTCAAAATGGAACTTACTGCATTTGCCCGGAATTCCTCCTTGTGGAAAAATCCTCCGGTCATCATCTTCTTGCTGAAAGTCAGGACGTCCGCTGGATCTTCGAGCCCCCAGTGTTCATGGGCCCAGAATTTGCCAGTACAGCCACCTCCCGTTTGTACCTCGTCTAGCAAGAAACCGCAGCCATGCTGTTGAGAAAAGCACACCTCGATTTCAATCCCTTTTAGGAAAGGAGTTGGGAACTGGCTTTGCTTGCTTAGGAGGTAGGAGGTGTCCAAATTTGGCAAGTTTTAAGGCTTGTGGACCAGGGGTGAAATGCTACCGGTTCGGGCCGATTCACCCAAACCCTTTGTAAAAACTGCTGCTGGTTTGCAGAACCGGTAGCAAAAAATACTAAAAAATGTAAAAAAAAAGCAAAAAAAAAAACACGTCCCAACAATCGCACATCACCCACCTGAGCTTTGGAACTTTAAAAAAAAACTTTTTAAAGCGTTTTTTTTACAGGTTCTCTGAAAACGCAGGGTGTGGGGGTCTGTTTTTGCTCCCAGCAAGCTTCCCTGAAGCCTGCTAGGGGGCGGCGGGTGCTGAGAAAAAGAAAGGGAGAGAGAGAAAGGGAGAAAGAAAGGAAAAAAGAAAGAAAAAGAAAGGGAGGGAAAAAGGAAAGGAAGGAAGGACTACTAAGGTGGCACTAGACACAGGATAATCCAGGGCTGGAAGGGATCGTGAGGTCATCTAGTCCAATATACCCATGCAACGCCAGGTTAAAAGCTAGTTAGAACTAAATGCAGATGTTCAATTTCGTAGGATTCCTCCTGGGTTTTCCCAGATCAGCTTGGAAGCTGCTACTCGAAGATTAGATAGACTTATTGCTCAGGAGACAAATCTTAGGCTTAGAAAACGTTCTGTTTTATGTCGAAGCTCACCTTTCTTGCGATGTTTCTCAATTTCCTAAAAAAGTCATCCGATGCGTGATTGTCCCCCCCTTCGGACTGAATGGGTTCCACAATGATTCCTGCAACAACTTTATTCTTTTTCCTGTATTTAACAATCAAATCCTCCACCTGCAAATTAGAACATAGCAAGATTTTGCTTTTAAAGAAAACAAATACCTATTCTCCATTTTATCTTCTTCTGATTTATTGAAACAATTTATTAAATTCCAGGGAGCAATCAAGGAGGATTGGTGACATTTTTGCACCACTGAATAACCTTCTCCAAAAGGGAAATTGCCTCCAGATGAAGGCAATTTTTCTCCTATCTGGCTTGGCAATTACGGAAGTTGAGATCCACACATCTGGATGGGATCCAAGGTCGGAAAAAGATGACCCATGGGCCAATTAGTAAGGCAAAGGTAAAGGTTCCCCTCGCACACGTGGTAGTTGTTCCCAACTCTAGGGGCGGTGCTCATCTGTTTCAAAGCCAAAGAGCCAGCGCTATCCGAAGACATCTCCGTGGTCATGTGGCTGGCATGACTCAACGCCGAAGGCGCACAGAACGCTGTTTCCTTCCCACCAAAGGTGTTTCCTATTTGTCTACTCGCATCTTTACCTGCTTTCAAATTGCTAGGTTGGCAGAAGTTGGAACAAGTAATGGGAGCTCACTCAATTACGCGGCACTAAGGATTCAAACCGGCAAACTGCCAACCTTTCTGATTGACAAGCTCAACGTCTTAGCCACTGAGCCACTGTGTCCTTTATTTTCCCTTAATTTGTTAGTAAAATCTGGTCTTAAATAAAAGAATCTCATTGATGGCATACCCTTCTGGTTAAAGTGAATGATATACATGAAATAAATGAATCAAACTAAGAAAAAAACCTGAGTGATATTAATAAAGGGAGACACATGATTATTAGTAATGTTTTATCCAAAGCAACTGTTCCAAAAACAGAAACCAAACCACACCTAACTGAGAAATGCCAATTTCTTGGGGGATCGCTCCCAAATTCTAATCTTGACAGTTTCCTTCCTCCATTGGTCTGTTTTTTAAAAGAGCATGAACCATAGTGCATTTTGAGGAGATTATTATCTTCAGCTTGAGTTTCAGCTTCCGATCCAATGGAAGCATTTCTTCGGTCTCCACAGAGATCTGATAAATCAAGTCCTACCCTAAGAAGCACTCAACTCCTTCAAACCCAACCAAGGCTAACTTGGAGAATTAGGACATCCCATCAACATGGTCTTTCTTCAACTTTGTTTTTCATTCTCTGATGAGCTTTCTAGGCTATTCTGCCACGTTTTGCCCTAAACCCAAACCACACCAATATCAAGAAGGTCCATAATCTGCTTTCTCTAACTTAGCCTCTGCAAGAAGGTGGCTTCTTACAGTGGTTTGACTTAGCCTCCTTGTGATGTCAGTTGTAATGCATTCAAAACTAAACCTAGTTTAGCGTTGTTGGTGAATGTCAGAATATTCATGAACAGACAGAGAAATGGTAACAAGGTCAGCCAATGAGGGCTGTTTAGAAACTGAAACAGTATTTGCTGGAGACAGCGAGGAGTCTGGGCGTGGCTTAGGCTAAGTTTAACTGCCCTGTATAGAGGAGATTCTCTTTGTCTGTATTACGTTCTGTGCTGGAAATGAAACTAATCTGGACCTGCTGTCCTGATCTGAAACTGAAGAACCACCCTAGCAGGAGTGGGTTCCTGCCAGTTCTAACCTCTTCTATAGGAGAGGTTCCACAAATCTACCGTGCCGTTTAGAACCGGTTCCAGCTCCCTCCCCCACCCGTCCACACCACACTTGCCCCGCCCACCACTCACTGATTGGTTGGCTCACCAATCTCCCTGCTCGCCTCTAAGAGTCCTATCTAAACCTTAAAGTTTGAACATCCCTGGGGTTTTTTTCCCTAAAGGTTTAAGGGTGCCAGGGTATTGTAACTTGACAGCTTTAAGACTTGCACACTTCAATGGCAGAGTTCCTGAGCCAAGATGACTGGAGGAGGAATTCTAGGAGTTGAAGTCCACAAGTCTTAAAGCTGTCAAGTTTGAACACCCCTGGGGTTTTTTTTTCAAAAAAGTTAGGGATGCAAGGGTCTTGTAACTTGACAGCTTTAAGACTTGCGTGCTTCAAATGCCAGAGTTCCTGAGCCAACATTTTGGTTGCTAAGCAAGAGCGTTGTTAAGTGAGTTTCACCACATTTTACGTTGGCCATGCCCACCCAGTCACATGACTGCCAAACCACTCCCACTCAGTCACATGGCTGGCAAGCCACTTCCACAAAGCAGGCGACACCTACAAAAGAGGTTCTAAAAAAATTTGAAACCCACCACTGCACTCTTGGTATTGGTACACTTACTCCTGTGCTATGTATGTAAAGAAGTTAATGAATCCTGCTGAATCATTTATCTGTGTATGCTTTCTGGATTTGATTTTTCTGCAACAAACTCTTTACAGTGAACGCAATCACCGCCTCCAATTGCCAGGGCCTGCGGCATTTTGTATCTGAAATCCTGAAGGGTTTGGATCAGATGTCCATCCATGATGCACCTAGAATTTCAGAAGACTAAACCTCTGGTCCCAGTGTCCGATTGGATCTTGCAGCATTATCCTGGGACATCTTTATTTGCTTTCATTCGTGAGGCTGATTAAACCCAAAGGTGCTTTTTTTCAAGAGGCAACTGGACTTTCTGGTTTTTGTTTGAAGATGTTTCACTTCCCATCCAAGAAGCTTCTTCAGCTCTGACTGAATGATGGGGAATGGAAGGATTTAGACTCCTTGCAGAAAGCTGGTCATTTGCATTCTTTTAGCATGTCATTAAGGTCAGCTGGAGGTTTATCTCTGTCCTTAGGGTAAATGGGTGTGGAGCCTTCTTGGAACTGCTGAAAGGACTGTGTTGCAGATCAGAAATAGATGATTGGTCATATCATTCCCCTTCTGTTGAGAGAGAGCTGTCCAATTTTGACATAGATGGCCCCTTTGACCCCTTTTTAAAACCAGTGGTCATCTCTGTCCAAAATATGGACAGAGTCTTTCAAACGCAAGTGGGCTGCTGAATCTAGTCCTGATGTGTTTGTTCTCCAATCTACAGCACAGTCCTTTCAGCAGTTCCAAGAAGGCTCCACACCCATTTGCACCACTCAGGCGACTTTAATGACCCTGATAAACCTCCAGGTGACTTAACAACTCACTAAAAGGATGCAAATGACCAGCTATCTGCAAGGAGTATAAATCCTTCCATTCCCCACCTTTCTGTCAGAGCTGAAGAAGTTTCTTGGGTGAGAAGCGAAACGTCTTCAAGAGAAACAAGAAAGTCCAGTTGCCTCCTGAAAAAGCAACCTCGGGACAACCAGGACCTAGATGACTCAGAACTTCCATAGACAATGAGGCCGATTAAAGTTAACTTGGTTTGCTCAGGGCTGAACTAAGTGAGGATGAAGATGTTTTGCGAGCGTCTTCTCTCTTCCAGGAAAGACAAAGGGTGAATGTCTCTTGTGGTCCTTCTCCTCCATCTTATGCTTGATCTTTCTGTGCTGGGTTAATTGAGCGAAACAAACTCGCTTTCCGTTAGCCAACACTGTTGCCCGAGGCACCTCCTGCACTCTGAAGATGAGTTGTCCTCACCTCCTCTAAGCAGCGTGCTTCCTCCTGCTCGTTCTCCCGCACAAAGTCTTCCAAAGGGTACTGCAGCCTTGGGAAGGGAGCGATGGGCCAGTCAAAGGATGGGATGTCCAGCTTGTGAATGGCCTTGGAGTGCGTAGTGGCCAAGCAGCCTAAACAAAGAGAAATGAAACCATGAAAACCAGAGGAAGCCTTCAAAGATAGCACCTCGTTCTGGATAGATAACATCCCTGCAGAAAAATGCTTGCTCAACTGGATAGTAAGTTCCTGTCAAGCCTGCAGCCATCTTTTCTTTTGGATCTTTGACCTGCCTACACTTTTTATTATTCTACTATGCATTTTCTATTGTGGGAAAATGGGAGGGGGGATTGTAAGGAGTGAGATGCTATGTAGCCATAACCACATGCTTTCTAGTAAGCCAAGGTCATCCTTTGTCTTTGCACCTCTGCATCCGACTGGAACTGAATGGGAGGAACTGCCAGCATGGCAGTGGAAGATTGGACGATGTGATGGACTTGTGCGTGTGTGGGGGCAAGATATAGAACTTTCAACTGAGTGGGAAAAACTGGGAAGCTTTCAGATTCGGGTTTTCCCAGATGTGCCAACATGGCTCTCTTAATAAATTGGAACTTTGAGGAATACTTTGCCTTGGACTCTGATTTACTTTTGGATGCTACTTTGAACCCTGACAGTTCCTTTCACTGAATTCAAACTTGCTTTCTGAAGCTAGATGATAGAAGTTACAGATCTATCTCCTTTCTGTGCAAAATTTCTTTGGCAGCCCTTTGTCTGTATGTTAATTATCCCCAATGCCTGCACACAGCATCACGGATCTGTCAAGTTCAAAGTGTGATTTTTGTTGAAAAGTCATTGCTGCTTTGCAGCTTGTCACAAACTCCGGGGGAAAGGGAAGCCACTTTGGGAATGCCAGTTCCAGGCACCCACAAGAAACCATCCTATGGGAACCAAGGTCATCTAACCCAGGGGTGTCAAACTCAATTTCATTGAGGGCCACTTCAGGGGCTGTGTTTCAACTCAGGGGGCCAAGTGACCAGCGCACAGCCCTCTGTCAGTGTGCAGCCCTCCTGAGCTCTGTTTTCAGCTGGGATGGCCTTCTGCAGCCCTCTATCAGAGAAAACAGAGCTTCTGAGACCAAGCGTGGCCTTCCTGGGCTCCTTCAGCTGGACAGCCTCCTGCAGCCCTCTGCCAGCAAAAATGGAGCTTCTGAGGCCTTCCTGAGCTCTGTTTTCGCTGGCAGAGGATTGCAGGAAGCCATACCAGCCAAAAACGGAGATCGGGAGCCCGTTTTCACTGGCAGAGGCACTGTGTGCTGGTCCTTCACTCTTTCCAGGGCGGCCCCACAGGTCAGTTCTAAGCACTCTGTGGGCCAGATTTGGCTCACGGGCCTTGAATTTGACATCCGTGATCTAATCAGATGTTCAATCAAGGCTCAGACAGTTTCCATAACAGTATTTAGACACCTGATTGGACAATGTGACCTGTGCAAATGGGGGGGGGGGAGGAGATTCAATTCTTTAATTCTGTGAAAACCACGGAAATTAAACAGAGTTTGTTTTGCTTTCAGTCTGTGGCAAAATGATGTACTCAATAAAGCTTTGCTTTAAGAGATCGGATTGTCTCATCAGTGCTGGCTCAGTTGGGATGAAAGCTCTTGAAATATTAGGCCTTATCTGATGTCACCTTGATGGCCTATAATCAATCAAGCCAACTCATTGATCATCTAAGCTTGTATTAATGCTATTTGCAACAACAACAATAACTCTTTCTTACCCATGGTTCTCCCGTGAAATGCACCCATAAAGGAAAGCATGCTGTATTCCGGGCAACCCGGGGGCTGAAATGCAAAGAGGAAATGAATATTTATTCATTAGTTAATTAATTTTCAAATTGGGCCACAAGGAGGCAGCCTCTTCCCCACAGCAACGCTAACTGGAATGACCAACTGAATGATAAAATCATTCAGGTGGAGAACTTATTATATTTTTTTCAATTCTGCTGTGCTATTAGGAGAAAGTTCTCCTCTATTATGAATCTTAATTCAGAGGGCTGGCATTCAAATCCAAGCAAAGCAGAGTTCCAAAACCAAGAAAAAATTATCCCTCAAGATTGCAGTTTTATTTCACTCTTCTTCAAGCCTTATCTTCACAGACCGCATCTTGGGTTAGGCTAGGAGTGATTGGCCCAAAGTCATCCAGAGGACTTTTTGGCTGAGCAAAAGATGAGGTGTAGACCCTCCCAAGTCCTAGAGCTCTGACCCAGCACCACAAACACAACAGACCCTCTGCATTTAAATCAAGGATTCCTTTATTGGAAGAACCAGCAGCCCCGGCAAAAAAGTTTCTCTCTCACTGCAGGCTAACAAGTTTGTCCGGCAGGGAAATGAATAGTTCTCTGCTACATCTATTCATCTCTACCTCCTGCCTTTGATCCCCAGAGCTAGGGTGGGGCTTCACTAGCAGTGGTGGCTCTTCTGTCTCAAGGACCGGCCCATAGATTTCCACTGCTCTCCTCTCCTCTCCCCTGCCTTCGGCACATCAGGCAGTGGACCTAGCTATTCTTCTTCCTCATCAGCTACATCCAGACCTGGGGGCTGTTGACTCTCCATCTGAGGGCTCCCTCCCACCCTCCCTCTCTCCCTCTCCCTCTTTCTCTCTGACAGCTCCATTCCCTCTTCCCCCTCGGAGTTCTTAGATTGCCTTGATGCTGGCCCTGATTTCCATTCCTCCTCCTCCTCTGATTCAGCTGCTGGAGGGGCCAGTGGTGGACAGGCGACAACACCTAGGTTGACTTTGATCATTAGCTCCTTTGATGCGACCAATCACGTAGGTAAGAAAAAACAAATGTACAGGTACATATTTGGTGAAACTTGGCTTAATAGCAGCTCACTGCAGAAGGGATCTTGGAATCCAAGTGAACAATCACTTAAATAGGAGCCAGCAGTGTATAGCAACAGAGAGATAAAATCAAGATCACATAGAGTATTAGTACCGCTGTATAAGGCATTGGTAAGACCACACTTGGAATACTGCATCCAATTTTGGTCCCCACAATATAAAAAAGTTGGTGAGATTCTAGAAAAAGTGCCGAGAAGAGCAATAAAGATGATTAGGGAATTGGAGGATAAAACATATGGAGGAGAGTTGCAGAAATTGGGCCTAGTCTAGTGAAAAGAAGGACTAGGGGTGACACAATAGCAGTGTTCCAATATTTGAGGAGCTGCCACAAAGAAGAGAGGGTCAAATTATCCTCCAAAGCAACAGAAGAGCTAGACAATAAGCAATGGATGGGAATTAATCCAGGAGAGAAGCAACTAAGAACTAAGGAGGAATTTCCTGACAGTGAAAACAATCCGCCAGTGGAACAGCTTACCTTCAGAGGTTGTGGGTGCTCCATCACTGGAGGTTTTTTTTTTTTAAAGAGACTGTGCAGCCATTTGTCTGGAATGGTATTGGGTCTCTAACGCTTGAGCAGGGGGTTGGACTAGAAGACCTCCAAGGTCCCTTCCAACTCTTGCTATTCTGTTCTGTTTTTTGTTTCAGTCAATTAGTCCTTTGCTTTCTGTTAAAAGAAGCTGCTGTCTCTGTGGGAAGTGACTGGGCTGCCCTCTGGCCTGCATATCTGGGTCACTGCATCACATCCCAATTTGGGGAAAGCACCCCTGCCTGTCCAGAGTACTTGACTCTTGCTGAAAACATCTTTGATTTTCAACTATAAAAGAAACAATTTGCAACATTCATCCACCCTCTTGTTCTCTAGCTGGCTCAAACCTTATTGTGGACATTGTCCAGCTTTTAAGAACATCAAGTATGGAAATAAAACAAGAAAACCAAGATAAGATAAAATGAAAGTAAAGGTCAATAATACTAATAGATAAGGCAACACATTGCAACTTTTAGATAAACTACACTCCTTTAAAGTGTGGCTTATCTAAAGGAGTGTTCCAGTTTCAGTGGAAGGAGCACCAGACATAAAGCTAGAAAGAAATAAAGCGGGGAACCATTTTTATGAGAAAATATTTATTTGAAATGTATTCTCGATTAAATATCTATAGAATATAGAATTAAATATCTATCAAATATAGAATGGAATGGAATATGGAATGGAATGGAATAGAAGGGACCTTGGAGGTCTTCTAGTCCAGCCCTCTGCAGAAGCAGGATAACCTATACCATTTCAGATAAGTGACGATCTAGACGACTCTTAACCTCCAGTAATGGATGTCCCAAAAGTGCTTTTTCAAGTGGCAACTGAACTTTCTTGTTTTTCCCTGAAGACATTTCACTTCTCATCCATGAACTTCTTGGATGAGAAGCGAAACGTCTTCAAAGAAAAACAAGAACATCCAGTTGCCACTTGAAAAAGCTCCTTTGGGACAAACATGACCTGGATGACTGAGAATCTCCATGGAAAGATGTACAGAAATGACAAGTTTGCCCCAGATACAAGACAGAATGAATTTGATTTAGTAATAATGAAGGAAAGAGAACTAAGACTATCAAAATGAAACGGTATAGGGTTTCCTGCACAGGCAGGGAGTTGGACTAGCTCCAAGGTCCCTTCCAACTCTGCTATAGTATTGTATTATTAAAATGATCTCTTGTTTTATCGCATCTGTTTTGGCTACATAGCTAATGCTCTAACTCATGGCTAACTGAACCATGGTGTACAGAGTCAGAAATCAATAGAAATAAGAATAGAATAGAATAGAAATAGAAAGGAATGAAATGGAATAAATATAGAATAGAATTAAGAATAGAATAGAATAAATATAGAATAGAATTAAGAATAGAATAGAATAAATATAGAATAGAGTAGAGAAGAGTAGAGTGGAGTGGAGAGTGGAATGGAACGGAACAGAATAAATATAGAACAGAACAGAATTAAGAATAGAATAGATCAGAACAGAATATATATCTGTTCTTATATATATATATATATATATAAGATTTCAAATATGGGAGGAAGATCACTACTTCCATTCTCATTCGGCTCGTCACAAGAGACCATCCAGGCAGAAACCCAATATTTTCACTGTTGCCTTTGTTACACATTTTGTGTTATATTTGTGCTGGTAAATAAATAAAGGGAGACTAGTATAGATCTATTTCAAGCTATTTAGCTCTCATCAGCTAGCCATACACTTATTGGGATTCGAACCTGTGCTATATTACATCTTAGGCAAACGTCTTAGCCATTAAGCCACAAGTTATCCTCCTTATCAGCTGAAGCCAGGGAAGAAGGTATATATTAGTGTCACAACCCCTGGTAAGTCCCAATTATGGGAGGAAGCTAACAGCCTCCACTATCTGTCAATCAGCTTGTCACAAGAGTCCATCACGACAGAAACCCAATATTTTTACTGTTGCCTTTGTGTGTATATATATATATATATGTGTGTGTATATGTGTATATGTGTATATGTGTATATGTGTATATGTGTATATGTGTATATGTGTATATGTGTATATGTGTATATGTGTATATGTGTATATGTGTATATGTGTATATGTGTATATGTGTATATGTGTATATGTGTATATGTGTATATGTGTATATGTTGTATATGTTGTATATGTTGTATATGTTGTATATGTTGTATATGATGTATATATGTGTATATGTGTATATGTGTATATGTGTATATGTGTATATATATATATATGTATATATGTATATATGTATATATGTATATATGTATATATGTATATATGTATATATGTATATATGTATATATGTGGAAGCTAACTGCTTATTTATCAGCACAAATAAAAAAACACAAATATAACAAAGGCAACAGTAAAAATATTGGGTTTCTGTCGTGATGGACTCTTGTGACGAGCCGATAGACAGATGATGGAAGCAGTTAGCTTCCTCCCATAATTGGGGCTTACCAGGGGTTGTAAAAAATCTAATAGATACCTTTCACCCTGGCTTCGCTGATAACGGATAAGAGCCTGTGGCCTAATAGTTTCGCTGATAACGGATAAGAGCCTGTGGCCTAATGGCTAAGAAGTTTGCCTAGGATGTAATATAGCCCAGGTTCAAATCCCAGTAAGGGTATGGCTAGCTGATGAGAGCTAAATAGCTTGAAATAGATCTATACTAGTCTCCCTTTATTTATTTATCAGCACAAATAAAAAAACACAAATATAACAAAGGCAACAGTAAAAATATTGGGTTTCTGTCGTGATGGACTCTTGTGGCGAGCCGATAGACAGATGATGGAAGCAGTTAGCTTCCTCCCATAATTGGGGCTTACCAGGGGTTGTAAAAAAATCATATATATATATATATATATATATATATATATATATATATATATATATATATATATATATATATATATATATATATATATATATATATAGTGTCATAACCCCTGGTAAGCCCCAATTATGGGAGGAAGCTAACTGCTTCCATCATCTGTCAATCGGCTCGTCACAAGAGTCCATCACGACAGAAACCCAATATTTTTACTGTTGCCTTTGTTATATTTGTGTTTTATTTGTGCTGATAAATAAATAAAGGGAGACTAGTATAGATCTATTTCAAGCTATTTAGCTCTCATCAGCTAGCCATACCCTTACAGCACAGGTTCGAATCCCAGTAAGGGTATGGCTAGCTGATGAGAGCTAAATAGCTTGAAATAGATCTATACTAGTCTCCCTTTATTTATTTATCAGCACAAATAAAACATATATATATATATATATATATATATATATATATATATATATATATATATATATATATATATATATATATATATATATATATATATATATATATATATATATATATATATATATATATATATAAGATTTATCTAATGTAATATATATATTAGATTTTTACAACCCCCGGTATGCCCAAATATGGGAGGAAGATCACTACTTCCATTCTCTGTCTTTCGGCTCGTCACAAGAGACCATCCAGGCAGAAACCCAATATTTTTACTGTTGCCTTTTTGCAGAAATACAACACACACACACACACACACACACACACACACACACACACACACACACAGATAGATAGAAAGATAAATAGATGGATGGATGGATGGAAAGGAATAAATATAGAATAGAATAGAATAGAATAAATATAGAATAGAATAAATATAGAATAGAATAAATATAGAATAGAATGGAATGGAACGGAATAAAAATAGAATAGAATAAAAATAGAATAGAATAAAAATAGAATAGAATAAAAATAGAATAGAATAAAAATAGAATAGAATAAAAATAGAATAGAATAAAAATAGAATAGAATAGAATAAATATAGAATAGAATAGAATAGAATAGAATAGAATAGAATAGAATAAATATAGAATAGAATAGAATAGAATAGAATAGAATAGAATAAGGCATTACTTGCATAAACACAGAAAAATGGAGCAGTGGCATTTACTATAAGTTTGCAAAACTGATTTAAAGGATGATGAAACGGACTATCAGTTGCTATGAGGAAACTGAGTTGTGAAAGAGATTAGAGAACCAAGAGAATGACGTTCTCTTGGGACTTTGTTGGGAAAGGTTTGTTGGGTTTAAAAAAAAAGGGCTGATTTTTTAAATAAAAGGGACATCCACTCTACAGGAAAGCAGGAGTGAGGGTTGGAATACAGAAATGTTTGTAGTCAGAAAATTAGAATAAAAACAACAAAAGGTGGCAAGTGTTGTGCTGACCACTACTCAGTTCACATTGTCCTTTTAGTTGCCAGTCCTCTGAGGTTGCAAAGTGTGTGTGTGTTCACATTCTAATTTAGGTATAGGTAGTCCTCAAATTATGACCACAATTGAGGCCAACATTTAAATTGCTAAGTGAGAAATTTGCTAAGTGAGTTTTGCCCCATTTTACGAATTTTCCTGCCACATTTGTGAAGTGAATCACTGCAGTTGTTCCATTAGGAACACAGTCGTTAAGTGAATCTGGCTTTCCCATTGACTTGGCTTGGCAGGAGGTCGCAAAAAGGGGATCACATGACCCCAGGACACTGCAACCGTCATAAATGTGAGTCAGTTGTCTTTCCCCTTTTCCTTTCCCCTTCACTGGCCTCTTATTTGCTTCTGTATTTTGTCTTTTATAATACTTTATAACTTAATAAAAAAATATATTTACTAATTTGTCAAGCATCCTAATGTAAATCCTGCAACCAGGGGGATGCTGCAACAGTCATAAGTGTGAAAAATGGTCATAACTCATTTTTGTGTCATCGTAACTTCAAACGGTCATTAAGTGAACTATTCTTTAAGTTGAGGACCAGCTCTAGGTCTTATGCTGCCTTGCTGGGCAGGTGAACCTTGAAGCAAAGACCCAGAATGTAATTTGACATGGGCTTTTTGCTCTGCCGAATGAAGGAATGTCCCTTACCTGGTTAATCATGCAGGTCTCCAACTCTTCTTTGGTAACTCTGTTGTCTCCCCTTTCTTTGTTCTGGAAAAGAAAAGTTTCCCATCATCATCCTAGTCAAGAATTGCCTTCCAACCCATCTGAAATGGAGATGAACAGCGCCCCCTAAAGTCGGGAACAACTAGCACATACACTATATTGCCAAAAGTATTCGCTCACCTGCCTTTCCTCGCATATGAGCTTACTGTAAGTGACATCCTATTCCTAACCCATAGGGTTCAATATGATGTCGCTCCACCCTTTGCAGCTATAACAGCTTCAACTCTTCTGGGAAGGCTGTCCACAAGGTTCGGGAGTGCGTTTATGGGGATTTTTGACCATTCTTCCCAGAAGCGCATTTGTGAGGTCATACACTGATGTTGGACGAGTTTATGTGGCCTACCACTTCATGGCTGAGTTGCTGTCATTCCCAAACACTTCCATGTTACAGCTGACAGTTGACTGTGGAATATTTAGGAGCGAGGAAATTTCACGACTGGATTTATTGCCCAGGTGGCATCCTATCACAGTTCCACGCTGGGATTCACTGAGCTCCTGAGAGCAACCCATTCTTTCACAAATGTGTGTAAAAACAATCTGCATGCCTAGGTACTTGATTTTATACACCTGTTGCCATGGAAGTGATTGGAACACCTGATTCTGGTTATTTGGATGTGTGAGCGAATACTTTTGGCAATATACTGTGTGAGGGTGACCTTTACCTTTATCTTAAGGGTCAAAGAAATTCTATGAGGGAGGGGGGAGAGTTGGATCATTTGTGGCAACGTAAGGACTCTAAAGTGATGACATGTTTAACTCCACCCTCCAGCTCTGTCTGCCCTTCTCCTACATGGACACAAAGATTTTGAAATTGAACTGAGGGTCTCCTCACTCTCTATATCCCACTTTGAGCAAAGACCACCCTCCCAGAGCATCCATATAGCTTTTACTCACCCTGTACCACATAAATATAGTTTTAAAAGCGTTTTCATTGGAGCAAGATCCACAGGACATGGTTACTACTTGAGAGAGGCCTTTAGGAGCAACCTGGCAGCGGAGAAGAAACACAGATCTTTCGATTCAAAGAGCATGTAAGGCTCGTCATAACTGAGCATTGCAACAAAATGATGCTTATTTTAACCACCACCCCGCAAATGTTTAAAATTAGCCCCAGTGCTAAAGGATACGGTTATGGAATCTTAAGGGTTGGAAGTGCCATTTAGCCTACTGACTAAACCGTAAAGTCTACAAACTTGAAATTTGGCACTTATGTTCCTCTTGACTTCTAGGTGCTCGCTAAGAAAGGATTTTTCAAAATGAGAATCAGATCATTAGCTTTTCTTATACAGTAATTAACACACTCCGATGCTAAGAAGTTCTACACCCCCTCCCCACCTGAAAAGAACTCTGTTCCAACTGCCAGTTGCCTCACATTCCATTACCTCATTTCAAACTGGCAGACATTCCACTCCTTCACTCAGGAGCGGTCTGGGGCTCCTTAAAGTACTAAACATTGGTACATCACCAAAATGTCTACGCCTTCTACCTATGGAACTAATTCCAGACTCAAGGTGGCAGGAGCGATATTCCCTTATATGTTTCAATCATCGACTACCACTGAGCCAACGGATTGAACCGGAGTGAACCAGATTTCTCCTGCATTGCCCAATCACATAGTTTCATTGCGAAGCATGGGTATCTATAATAGAGAACTCATAATGTTCCATGTTGCATCTTTTCAGGTGTTTGGGCTATCATTCCCTTATCCTTTTAAAATGCCAGACCTATCCAGTTTTCTCAGCCTCTCCTTGTATTTGCCAGTCCTGGAATTCTTCGCAAAACCCAATGCTGGATGTCAGTTTCACTGCTCCTTCGGTGCTAGATTAAAACTTACCGAAAGCAAAGATTCCTTTAGCTTTTCAGCAAAATTTTCTGGAGGCAAAATTCCTAGGGCAGGTCTGTTGACAAAAGTGCTCTGAATAAAGAAAAAAGAGAGAGAACAGAGGAAGGGAAGGAGAAAAAAGGAAAGAGAACAATGAAAGAAGAAAATAGAACAGAGAAAAGAATGGGAGAAGAGAAGAGAAGGGAAGAAGAAAAGGGAAGAGAAAAATGAAAGAAGAAAATAGAACAGAGAAAAGAAAAATAAGAGAAGAGAAACAAGAGAAAAGAAGAGAACTTTATCATGAATAGAATACAAACTTATCAAAGGGTCAACCAAAAACAGTGCATGAGGTGACCTTAATTGCCTTAAACAAAGAACACCCCCAATTTTGAGGCTTGCAACCACTCTTCCCCCAACCTGTAAGCCAAGCAAGCTCTTTCTGGTATCAGAATTTAGCTGGAGTGGAAACTATTTGAGAGTATCTGCAGATGGAAGATGCTACTTATTACTGAGACGCTTTGGTGTCCTCTAGATTTTGAACAGATTTCTTTTCTTTGTGCCCTCTAGATCAGTGTTGCTTGACCTTGGCAGCTTTGAGATGTGTGGACTTTGACTCCCAGAATCCCTCAGGTGGAGAACCACTGCTCTAAAAGATTGCTTGGGTTTAACTTATGTCCAAATTTCTAAAAAATAACCAGGTTTTGCTGGTTTTGCCTTCAAAACTATTCCGTTGGTGATCCATCCTTGGCTCATCAAGAAAGATCGATCTTGTCATGGACATCCAGAGAAAAAGCTTATAATCAGTCTACATGTAAGAGGAGTTTACACAACATGCTAAAACCATTCATGCTAATAACACAGTTGTCTAGAGGGCATGTGGTTCTGTTCATATTACATGCCAGTCTAGCACTTGGGGTTCCCCAAACACCGAATTATAAGCTACCAAACCAGGGATGGGTTTCGGCAGGCACTACTGCTGGTTCACTCATGTGCATGCTTCATGCGCATGCACAGTGCAATTAAAATTGTTCTGCGCATGTGCAGAACTAAAAAACAAGGTGGTGGTGGCATTACCCGGGGAACTGGTTTGGGGGCGTGGTAAGCCTGGGTCGCTGCTGGAACTAGTACGAACCGGTAGGAACCCACCACTGTACCAAACACATGTTAGCCTAGTCTAGTTTGCTGCGAGCATCCTCCATCCATTTCTGATGCTTTGTGGGCAGCCTTGTCCAGCACACACATTAGCTTTGCAATGAAGAGCAGTGGCGATTACTGTCAGAATATTCATGAACTGGAATGGGCCATAGCAAGAGGTCAGCCATTGGAGACTGGCTGGAATAGGACAGGGTAACAAGGTCAGCCAATCCATAGGCATGGGAACTGGGTCAGCCAATGGGAACTATTTGGTGACTGAGAGCCATGCCAGACAGCTCAGAGCCTGGGCGTGGCTTACCTATGTAGTTCTGAGACTGTGCAAGAGAACTAATCTGGTCCGCTCTCTGAATTGAAACTACTTACAGCCTCTCCTCTCTACCATGTTGGAAGAATCTGCTGTTGGTATTGTACATTTATTCCTGTGTTATTATGTCTATAAAGAAGTTAATGAATCCTGTGGAATCCATTATGTTCTGGATTTGATTTTTCTGCAACAAACTCTGACAATTACACAGAGAATTTAAATTATGATGGAGATTAGTAGCCCCAGGGCAACACAACCCCAGGAAACCTTGCGGTAGCTCTTCAGACTCTCTCTCTCTCTCTCTCTCTCCCATTTGGCTGCCAACCAAAAGATGGTTGATATGAGAACCAACCCAGAACCAATCAGGGAATGAGTTCCTTTGGTCTCTCCTAGCTCAAGAGAGCAAGACAAAACCGTTCATGCCAACTCCTGTCATTCTCAGCCATTCCCGTAAAAATGGCTTATTTCGGAGACTCACCCCCAAGTAGGTGGGGAGGCTCCTGGTTCCAGCCTCAGAGACCCTGAGCAGTGGGTGAACGGCCCTGGGAAAGGACAGGCAGACACTCTGGGATCTTGGGGAGAAGAACGGAAGCTTCACAAAGAGGCAATTTATGCACTGTTTTGGCAACTTGGTACCTTCAGCAAAAGGTCACTTACCAGATTCTGGGGCTGTTGTAAAAGTTTGATCAGAGATGGGTGGCTGTAGCCTAGAAGGAAACACAGAGACCATTGTCATCTGCTTTCAAGAAATTTCCCATTAAATTGCTCCCCAGGCAACTGGATTTTGTTTTTCCTTGAAGATGTTTTCTTCTCACCCAACAGGCTTCGTCAGTTCTGACTGAATGGTGGAGGATGGAAGGATTTATATTTCTTGCAGTGATCTGGTCATTAGTGCTCTCTCTGAGAGTTGCTGTGGCTACTTGGAGGTTTATCTATGCCCTCAGGGTCACCTGAATAGTGCAAATGGTTTGCCAATTGCACAGTGGCAAATAGGAGAGTGCTCCAGAGGGTCAACATCATTGCCCAGAGGATCATGGGTTGCCCTCTCCCCTCTTTGGAAGAGCTCTATAGCTCCCACTGCCTTAAGAAACTTCAAAACATTCTTAAAGACCCATCTCATCCTGGGCACCCTTTTTTTCCAACTATTACTATCTGCCAGACGGTACAGGATAATAAAAACAAGGACAGACTGAAAAACAGCTTTCCAAAGCAATAACTATACTGAATTCTACTGTATAGTGCAATATTGATGCAATATCAGGTTTTCAATTATATAGCATGTGAAGGATGTGTGTTTGTGTTTTATTTTTATAATTATAATGTACACTGAAGATGTCATTTAATTTTGTTGTATGAGGTGCAATGACAATAAAGTAAACTAAACTAAATGAACGTGGAACCTTCTTGGAACTACTGAAAGGGATTGTGTTGTAAACAGGATGTAGGTGGTATCCTGTACCCCCTCCCCCTTCAAAAGAGGGAGGGCTGTTCAATTTTATTTATTTTTTAAATATATATTTTTAAATTTTTAATTTAAAACAAATACAGCATCCTTCTTTACATGCTATAGAAAGTGTATCAGTTGGTTACAAAAAAATTTTTTCGTGCATCTCTTCCACAGTCAACAAACATAATTCATATTAACTTAAGTATTTTAACTCAAATATTTGTACATGTCACCATCATTATTATATCTCCATTTTCATTTGACTATAATTGTTTAAGGGTCCTTCATCATAAAATATACCAAAATTAAATTTTTGTATAGATGTCTCTTAGCAACTCCTTGCTTATAAGATCTCTCATATAATCTTGATGCCTTCTTTCTGTTTCCTTATTCAGCTTATCTTTGATTGTCAGCAGTGCTATCAATGCTTTTGCTAATAGAATTTCTTTCTTTAAGTCCATAGATTCTTTAGTTTTTTCTTCTTTTGTATCTTGCCCTCTGGAATAGATTTCCTCTCCATTTAATTCCTCTTTTAGTATTTCATTCTTTCCATTTTCAGGAACAAACCAATTACCATAAACATCAGCACATTTAATCTCTTTATATTCATTTTCCACTTCATTTTTTGAGTTTCAATCACCCTGTTTTGCATTTGATAAACATCCTCATTTTTTTCATCATATTTTATTGTTATGTGCATATATATTTGATAATTTCTGTATTTCTGAAGGTATCTTTTGCAAATTTGAGACTTCTATTTTCTTTTGAAGTTGTGCCATTCTAACAAACACGGCTGCTCTAGCTTGGAAGGTTAATACAATTAAAGCATAGATTCACAAAGAAAGTTATTTCCACTTTTTCTGATTAGAAATATACTTCAAAGGGACATCTGTGTGCTTCCCTTCTTATCACTCTCTGTAGCCAAGCAGTAAAACCTTGTAGTGCCAAGTTAAAAGAATCCATGAAGAACAAAAAAGTGTTCCGTTTTCAATACACAATGCTCCAATCAACAAAACCTCCCAGCCTCCGAGCAATGGTAACCCTGTTAAAAAGTTTCCTTTTGTATCTTTTTTGTATTTCAAGTTAAAAAAAAGAGTCCAATTTTTAAATGAATTAGAAAAATACCCACAGCAATGAAAGAGGAAAACTTTAGTCTATAGGTTACAGAGAACAATAAAGAAAAAACAGAAGAAGAAAACTTAATCCATCCATTTCAAAAGGCTTACATAAATTCCATCCATGAAGATAGCATTTTAAAAGTAAGATAACCACTGTCCAAAACCATTCCAAATTTAATTCCGCTGCTTGATTCTTCTATTCTTCAATTTAGATTAATTTTTAAGTTTTCATAGGCAGTCTCTTTTTAAAACAGTAAAAGTTCCTCACCAGCTAGAAACACTTTCTCATTCCGTATCCTTCCGTTCTGGAGCCGCCCCGACTTTGTCAGCCGTGGCTGGATTTTTGTCGCCGGCTTGAAGAACTTCTCTTGCTTCTTTCAGGGATTTTGCGATATCCCTGAGATCAGCAAGACTTATTCTTCCTGTTCACCATCTCTTCGGGACGGTTTAGGTCCGTTTGGACCACCCAGCGGCAAAAGTATTGGCTGCGGTCTCAGAGCATCGAGACCGCACAACCATATTGTTGCAACATTGGCTCCTCCTCAGGGATGTTCAATTTTAATGTAGATCTTTGATCCTTTTAAACCAATGATCATCTCTCTCTCTCTGTCCACTGTCTTCAAAGGTGTGACCTTTGTTTTTCAAATGCATATTTCAAATTAAATATGGCAAACTTTTTAGAGCGCAGAACTGTACTTCCAATCAGTCCTGAAAAGTCACATTTGCAGCAGGACTGAAGTATGATGTGCGCTAATATTTTTCTTGAGTGGCAGGTCAAAAGTGGCTGAAAAAAGGACACCTGGCATCATTCCAGAACTATCCTATCCTTAGAAGAGATTAAAAAAATAAAGTTGTTGTGTCCCGTTGGCTGCCAGCAGAGCTAACAGCAGAGTCAGACAAGGAGGAGGTTGGGGGGGGGGGAAGGCTCTGATAAGGAAACAACTTCAGAAGTCAGAGCCCAGCCCTTCCGTCCTCCCCCAAGTGGAGAGCCAGCTGTCTTCAGGGCCTGAGCTGAGTGAGGGGGAGGAAGAGATGGGGCCCATCCCAGATGCACGTATGCACAGAGAGGAGAGGAAAACAAAGGAAATCAATAAGCCGGCTCTCAGGGAAAGGCAGACGTGGATATTAGCAGCTGGGAAATAAATAGTAGAGGTTTGGGAGTGGCCAGTTGTCACAGTCAACTGTTCACTTTTAGGATACAGCAAGCAATTAGGATTTCTTGGCCCTGTCTGTTGGGACTAATTACGTTTGATTTTTTTCTTTATCCATGTAAAAAGACTTCCTATCCTGTTTGAAAAGGGGTTTGTTTGTACTCGCGAGCAAGCGGCTTATCATTACTTGGCAAGGCTGAGTCAGAACAAAAGCTACCTAAAATTGAAGACTTGCTGGTTAAAAACCTGGTAGATTCAAAATACTCCCATTTAGTTTCACCTGAGTTGCCTCCTTTTTCCAGAAGCTCAGATGAAGCTTTTTCCCTTAGATTAGGGGTCAGCTCTGGAGCCGCATATGGCTCTTTCATCCCTCTGCTGCGGCTCCCTCTCGCTCAAAATAGGCATCATAACCACCAATGTGCGACACCTGCCAGCATGAGATTTATTGAACTTTTCGACACTCCCCCTCCCCCTATGGTCGGTAGGCCAACCAAGGATAAATCCAAGAAAAGAAGTTTCAGGAAAAAAATTAAGTTTAATTCAACTACATATGCTAGTTTTGTGACCGCTGAGGAAATAGTCAGGCACAGGAAGGGTTTTGTGACTTCCAGTGTTTTCTTTTCTGTGGGAAATGGGTCCAAATGGCTCTTTGAGTGTTTAAGGTTACTGACCCTGGCGTTAGAACAAGACTCTCCAAACCAGGTGACTCGTTCAGTGCCATTCACACAACGAATGTCAAGGACTATCTGTACTCTTTTTCCTGCCTGTACTCCCAATTTGACATACGGAACTTTGGTGTGGCTCTTGATGCTGAAAAGGAGCGTTTTGGGTGCTTGGCTGCCCACTGTTGCTCCAACCGAGATCGGAAATTCTTGCAAAGACTCCAAAAAATTCTTACCAATTGGGATGGATGAAATCTGAGAGTAGAGATCCAACATCCGGTTCCCATCAGCATCCACAAGATAATTTCCTCGGCTTTCTTCGTAGTTGCAGAAAAAGTGGACTGCCTCTGCATTCTGAGAGAAACAGATGAAACAAGCTGAGATTTCCTGGTGTGATGCCAAAGTTGAGAATCAAGCAAAATAAGCCACAATTTAGGCTGGATAGGAAGGAGAATAGGAAATTCTGGTTGGTTTCCCATTTCTGTAAATCGTTTTTCTCTAAACATGCTTATCTTGGAAAGACAAGGGAATTCTGATAGTTTTGGCATTTGGGGACTAAAAAGGGGGAAAAGTTTAGGATGACAACTACAGTTGTACAATTCTGCTTTTCTTTTTTTCAGGTTCTCTCGGAGGTTTTATTGCTTAGTTTCTATCTTTGTTTTTGTTTGTTTTGTACATTTTATTATAGTGAAAAATTATATAGTGAAGGTAAGGGGATTCTAGGATTGTCTTATTGTTATGTGAGTCCCGTTTACCGAATTTTCAAACGGAAATGAATTTGAAAAGATCAGTAATGCAGTAGAGTGTCCATTTTACAGAAGCGGCTAGCTGAGGCTAAATGCAATGAGCAATTGTGCGAGACCATCCACTGCATTTTTCATTGAGCTCACTGAGCCAAGGAATGCACTGGGCATGTGTGTTTCTGTCCCCCGCCCCTTGTCTTGCATCTGTTTGCGTTGGGGTGCACCAGGAAACAGGGCAGGCTTCATTCATTCATTTTCTGGGCCATGTGACCAAGGATCCGGGGCACTTGGAATAGAGCAGTGGCCAATATTCCAAATCTATGCCCAAGTGCCCTTCCCATCAGGAAGCATTGGGGAATTTTGGCAGGATTATTTATTAATTTTTAGGTATTTATTTATTTAATTTCACCCACACATCCTCTTTTTTTTTTTTCCTGTAGCACCCAGTTATATCCAGATTATTTGTCTGCCACCAACAAATATGCTCCCATTCTGTTTAGCTTCATGGCCTTGCTGATTACAAAACAGGCATACGTATGTCGCTTAGCAACCTGCCATTCACACAATTTTGTGATTCAGCAGCCAATATTTGAAGGGTAGAAGATCTGGGATGTTTTTCAAGTGGAATCTGGAGAAATTACCTGAATCCCATTCAACTGTTTCATTAGTTCCTGAAAGAAGAAGAATGAATATTATTATACAGATTGACCAATCGAAAAACCAGGAGGTGAAATGTTCCTGTACAACCTATTCAACTTTTTTTGGTTTCTCTTTTTTATTTTTTATTTTACTTCATTCAACCCTAGGAAGTACAAAGGGCATCTAAATGTCATGATTTAACCAAAGAGCCAGTCCGGCCCAGGGGTTAAGGCCAGGGGTGGGATTCAGACGGTTTGGACCTGTTTGAGTGAACCGGATGTTAATTTTAATCTGGCCACCGAACTGGTAGTTGCAAGGACTGGATGGCCCTGCCCACCCCAACCCTCCCCTCCCAGGAGTCTCCACGTGGCCCGTTTTGGATATGAGGTAAGTGCTGGACCCACACGGAGGCTCTTGGAGGGCGAAAAAGGGCTTACTGGAAGTACCGGAAGTCTGAAAAGGGACCGTTTTCGTCTTCCTGGAGCCTCCAGAGCCTGGGCTGAATGAAAACTCCCTCCCTCTGCCATGGTGCAGGATGCTGACTAGGCCATAACCCCCCCCCCCCAATGGCCACACCTACCCAGCAACCGGGCAGAGAACTGGTTGCTAAAAAATTTCAATCCCACCCCTGGTTAAGGCACTAGGCTAGAAAACAGGAGATGGTGAGTTCAACATCTACCTTTAGCCATGAAAGCCGGCTGGATGATTTTGGGCCAGTCACTTTCTCTTAGCCCAACCCACCTCACAAGGTTGTGGGGAGAATAGGAGAAGGAAGGTGGGTTGGATACATTTGCTGCCTTGGGTTATTTAAAAAAATACAAGATAAATAATAAATCTAAAGCATAACAAATAACAGAGCTGGAAGGGACCTTGGATGTCTTCTAGTCAAGCCCCCTGTTCAAGCAGGAGACCCTACACCATTTCAGTCAAATGGCTGTCCAGTCTCTTCTTGAAAGTCTCCAGTGATGGAGCACCTATAACTTCTGAAGGTAAAATCCATTTTATCCCAAATCCATAAGCACTAGAAGTATTTTTTTAAATAGGAATGTGTATTAGATCTTCGCTCCCTTGAGTTATTTATAAAATAATAAAGGCAGGATATAAATAAAATCATAAAATAATAAACTAAAGTACACTAAATAAAAAAATAAAAAATAAAAAATAAAATAAAAAAAATAAAAATAAATGAATAAAAAATAAAAAATAAAAAATAAATAAAAATAAATAAATAAATAAAATAAAATAATAAAATAATAAAATAAAAAAATAAAAAATAAATAAAATAAAAAAATAAATAAAATAAAAAATAAAAAAATAAAAAAATAAAAAAATAAAAAAATAAAAAAATAAATAAAATAAATAAAATAAATAAAATAAATAAAATAAATAAAATAAATAAAATAAATAAAATAAATAAAATAAATAAAATAAATAAAATAAATAAAATAAATAAAATAAATAAAATAAATAAAATAAATAAAATAAATAATAAAATGAAATAAGGATTATAATGATAAAACAGTATTCCAGAGTTTGCATTCATCTCCATGCAATGGGAATTAAAGTCCAAGTAGACTGATTGGAAAATTGGACTTTTTTTAAACAGAAAAAAATAAAATAACTTTTAGATTTGATGATTAGAAAAAAATTGTAGAGAATAGAAAACAAGGAAAGCAGTGATATTAATTTAGCATAAGAGTTTCATGTAAATTTATACTTGTTTCTGCTGTAAACGAAAGTAGGAAATAGTTCATACTTGTTTTTCTTTCGTTTTCTGTCTGCACTTCTGGCTTGGCTTTTCTCTCTTTTTTATTTTAATTATTAGTTTGTGTTTTTCTTTCCTTATTTGAAAATCTAATAAAGTTATTTTAAAAAAAGGAATTAAAATCCAACCACTAAGTCAAGGAAGGACTTTTAAGGTATGTTTAATCTCTTGTGTCCCCCACCCCCCGCCCCAAATATTTGGAGATAATGATAGTGGAGTTGAGGAGTATTAAGGATGGGAGTCCTCATCTTGACTTACCCTGGATCTCGGCCCAGGGACTTCGGTCTTCATCAGTGGTCCATCATAGTCAAATTCCATGTCTATTTTAGCTGCCACTTGGCTAATTCCTCGGAATCCTGAAAACAAACAAACAAAAATAATTTAAAAAGTGACTCTAGGACAGTGATGATGGACCTTTTCGGT
Organism: Thamnophis sirtalis; assembly: GCF_051295495.1. Taxonomy (NCBI): domain Eukaryota; kingdom Metazoa; phylum Chordata; class Lepidosauria; order Squamata; family Natricidae; genus Thamnophis; species Thamnophis sirtalis. Next base: position 17,851,810 of record NW_028261394.1, on the reverse strand, counting down.
ACCGAGTTCCCAAACCAGAATGTGCACACATGTGTGTGCTTATGCATGCGCTGGACCACCGGAAACTTAAAGACCAGCTGGTCTTTGCCTAGTTTGGGGCCATTTTTCGGGCTGTTTTCAGTCTGTTTTTTGGGCTGTTTTCAGGCGAATTTTCAGTTCGAGAACAGTCTGGAAACTAGCTTGAAAACAGCGAAATGTGTGCAAAGCAAACCGGTAGTAAAACCGGGAGCAACCCACCTCTGTGTTAGGGGTGTCTTACCCCCACAGTATTTTTTTCCAGAGAGTAAGTTATCTGTGTACCAAGTTTGGTTGAAATTGCTTGAGCCGTTCCAGAGTTATGCTGGAACACACAAACACGTACACAGACAGCCATTTTTATAGGTAGGTAGGTGATAGATTAGATAGATAGATAGATAGATAGATAGATAGATAGATAGATAGATAGATAGATAGATAGATAGATAGATAGATAGATAGATATAGCTAGAGAGATAGCTAGAGATAGCTAGATATAGAGAGCTAGAGAAATACCTAGAGAGAGAGAGAGAAAGAGAGCTAGAGAGCGAGGTATGTATGTATGTATGTATGTATGTATGTATGTATGTATGTATGTGTGTTGCATTTGTGCTGATAAATAAATGAAGTGAGACTAGTATAGATCTATTTCAAGCTATTTAGCTCTAATCATCTAGCGATGCCCTTACTGGGATTTGAACCTGGGCTGTTTTTACATATTAGGCAGTTGTATTAGCCTCTACGCCAGCAGATGAGAGCTAAATAGCTTGAAATTGATCTATACTAGTCTCCTTTTATTTATTTATCAACACAAATGCAACACAAAAATGATTTTCTGCCTAGAAGGCTCCTAGGGTGGAGCTGAAAGGCAAAAGGGAAGCAGTATGCTCCCTCCCATATTTGGGCATACCAGGTGTTTTCACATACACACACCTTTGTGTGTGTGTGTGTGTGTGTGTGTTTGTGTATATGTATGTGTGTGTGTGTGTGTGTGTGTGTGTGTGTATATATATATATATATATATATATATATATATATATATATATATATATATATATATATAGAGAGAGAGAGAGAGAGAGAGAGAGAGAGAGAGAGAGAGAGAGAGAGAGAGAGAGAGGGGGGGGGCGCTAGAGCTAGATATATGTATGTATGTATCTATCTATGTATGTGTGTGTGTGTGTGTATGTATGTATGTATGGAGAGAGAGAGAGAGAGAGGGAGGGAGGGAGGGAGGGAGGGAGGGAGAGAGAGAGAGAGAGAGAGAGAGAGAGAGAGAGGGAGGGAGGGAGAGATACACAATTCTTTTGGACACATTTTATGTTTATCAAATTGAATGCCCTTAAAATAAAAGAAGGAAGAGACCAAATGCCCCCTTGGTCCCCCCAGGAAAATAAGGAAGAGGAGAAAATTTGTGGGCTTTTCCAGGAAATTGCATCATCAGCCAAATGTGCTCGGTCATTTGAACAGCTAGAAGAACAGCCACTGGGCAGGAATCTTCTCAGCAAGTAAACAACTCTTAACACGCAGCCTGGGAACGGGAGCTTTATTTATAAAATGCTTCCAGGGTTTCAGTCATATGTGATTGAGGGCAAACAAGATGCAGGAGGCTCCCACCCACTCAGAGGTATGCTTTCTCTACCACGGGGATACGGATGCCAAAATAATAATGATGATTATCTAAACTGCAACGAACCGTAAGCATCCATGGGAACCAAATCGGGGCTGCTTGCGCAATGCTGCACGCATTCCTTGGGTGCAAGGCAGGACAGCTACAGGAGCTGAAGAGAAGCTCCCAAATCCTTCAGATGTGCAATGAAGGCTTGCTAGCCAAGGGGAAGAGTAAACTGGGGCCGGATCTCCTTGAAGGATTTTCAAACGCGAAAGATCTGGGGCAGGAGGAACCATGTTTTGAGGCAACCGTTCTGGGGAGTCACCTCAAAGTGGTTATGTCTTCAGTAGCTTCCGCTAAAATGATCAGAGCAGGGCTCAGAAAGTTTGCTTGAAGCCCCCTAAAAGAGGTAGACAGAGGATGCGCAGAAGGCATATTTAATCACCAACATTTTTTAAAATTATAAGCGGCCTAGAGCAGTGATGATGGCAAACCTGTTCTTCACCAAGTGCGCAAACTGGAACATGTGTGCATGTGCGCACTGGAGAGCAAGAAACCTGAAGACCCGATGGCCGGTGCACGCATGCCTGTTTTGGGGGCTGTTTTCAGGCCAAAAATGGCCCGGACAACGGCCCAGAAAACAGCCTGTGTTTTGGGGGCCATTTTCTGCCGCTCCAGTGCCCACAAAGACCAGCTGGCTAGCGTGCATGTGCACGCCAGAAGTCAGAAGAGCAGCTGGTGACGGCGCATGTGCCCACAGAGAGGGCTTTGAGTGGCTCCCCTGGCACCTGTCCCATAGGTTTGCCATCAGGGGCCTAGAGTCATTGATTGAGGTGGGCGGCTAAACTGAAGATGGATGGATGGATGGATGGATAATAGGCAGACAGATAGATAATCTTCCCAAAGCACCAGAAGGCAAGACAAGAAACAATGGATGGAAACTAATCAAGGAGAGAAGCAATCTGGAATTCAGGAGGATTTCCCAACAGTGAGGACAATCAACCAATGGAACAGTTTGTGCCTCCAGAAGTTGTGGATGCTCCATCACTGGAGACTTTTAAGAAGAGACTGGACAGCCACTTGTCTGAAATGGTATTGGGTCTCCTGCTTGAGCAGAGGGTTGGACTAGAAGACCTCCAAGGTCCCACCCAACTCTGTTATTCTGTTTTTTTAATTTATCTCACCTGGAATCTCCCAAAATGTTATTGGTGCCTATAATTTATTTTACTCCTGCATTTGAATCATGTTGATGCCAGATGGTTTTATTGCTGATTGTGTCAGCTAATTGCTCTTATAGAAAATTTTGTCCAGGGCTCCTTTCAGTGGTACAAAAATAAATTAAGCTGATTTATCTTCATTTCGTTCTGGGGATCTGAAGGACTGGGAGTACTCCATGGACTCCCATATTTATAGCTACTGCTAATGCTTTTGAGGGCCACATATGATATTTTTTCTTCATAGCCCAAGGATTGCAACATCAAAGGGTTTTAATTTCATGTTGACCTCAATCCTCTGCCAAGATAGCTACTCATATATGCAGAGAACCGAAGTCTGGCTGAACAGGCCAGGTGCCCCACTGTGATTTAGAGTCTAAGGCCATGTTTCTCAAGTTTTAAGATGTGTGAACTTCAACTTCTAGAATTCCCTAGCCAGCATTTGTTGAAGTTCACACATTTCAAAGTTGCTAAGGTTGAGAAACACTAGTCTACAATAACGGAGTAAACAACTCTAGGTCTAAATCAACTCCTGGTGCTCTCTTCTTCAGAGCTGAAGAAGCTTCTTGGATGAGAAGCGAAACATCTTCAAGGGGAAAAAAACGAAGTCCAGTTGCTTTTGAAAAAAGGCACAGTTGGATCATTGAATAGAAAATAATAATAATCGTCCAATCCTTTCGTTCATGCAGGGTTTCTTTCTTTAATAGCTTTCTACTTTGATTAATCCCAAGGTCTTTCCCACAGTGCAGTTTAGAAAATAAGTGTGCTAGGCTATGAAAACTGTAAAAATCTATTTTATGTATATATTATTTATATGTATATATACACAAGTCAGGAAACAATGGATGGAAACTAAGGGTGGGTTGCTGCGGCATTACTGCCAGTTCGGTGCATGTGCAAGTTTGCATGCACACCTGCTTTGCTTACACGTGTGCATAATTGCCCATAAATAGGTCTACACATGCGCAGAACATTAAAAAATGGGAAAAATGCCACGCTGACCAAGGAACTGGTTGAAAGGCATGGCAGGCCTGGGTCGCTGCTGGTTCTTGCGACCCAGGCTGGCAAATCACTACCCGTTCAGCAGAACCGGTCCGAACTAGTAGGAATCCAACACTGATGGAAACTACCGTATTTTTCAGAGTATAAGATGCACCAAGATTTTGAAGAGGCAAAAAAAAAAGTTTTTGCACTCTACAGACCTCCCCAAAACGGCGCATTTTTCATGAAAACAGGCCTATTTTTTGTCAAAAAAGGGAATGCATAGCCTTTAGAAGGCTTATAGAGTGCTCCTGGGGGCTGGGGGGGGGGGGGGCAAAAACAAGCAAAAGCCCCAGGAGCAATCTGGAAGCCTCCTACAGTAAGGTGACCAGACATCCCGCTTTTGGCGGGACAGTCCCGATTTTTAACAATTTGTCCTGCATCCCGCGGCGTTTTAAAAAAGTCCCGATTTTTGTATAAATAACCGAGTTGCATAGAAGTCACACACCTTGTTGGAATGGCAGCCTAAGTAAGTAATCCGAAGCATCGGGCAGGAAAGGGCAAGACTGTTAGCTGTGAAAGAGGGCCAGGGAGGGAGGGAGAGATGGGGATGAATGGTCATACGCGATTTGCACCGAGTGGCGCTCACCCAGGGTACTTTAGTAGGAGCTGGGTTTTTCCCCACCTTTCAGTTGTATTAAAATAATAATCCTGGGAGACTTTTGAGGGGTTTGCAAAACGGATAGCAATTTGCTAGGAAGAGGGGGAAAAAATCCATCCCAGATGGCCCGATCAGCAGAAGGCTGGTTCACTTGCAAGCCGCGATCATTTTGCACCTGGGAGGAAGTGCTTGCTTGGCTTATGTGCCGCCGGCAAAGGGTGGGTGGGTTCCGTGGGCGGAGAATGGCCAAGCGAGCAGCCAGGTGTGCGGGATGTCGGCCGCGTGCCTCTAATATCCTAGGCCAGTCCCACACAGGTGCGAGGAGCACAAGTGTGGTGCGAGGAGCACAAGTGTGACACGATTGCCGGATGTGCCGGGCGGAGTGAAAAAGGTGTGCGCGGGAGCGGCTGCTTTGCCTAACTCGCTTGTTAAGGAGTAGGCTTGGATTGTCTGGGACTCTGCCAAGTTCAAGCTTTGGTTGGGGCTTTTATCAGGTTAGAACCTCGTCGAAGTGGTGGGGGGTGAAAAGTGGGTGGGTGGAAGGAAGGAGGGGAGACTGGTTTGCCACCGCCTTGCAGTAGGCTATGAATTAGGGTATAGTACTGCAGACCACTTCAGCTGACTGTTATCTGCAGTTCAGTGGTTCAAATCTCACCGGCTCAAGGTTGACTCAGCCTTCCATCCTTCCGAGGTGGGTGAAATGAGGACCCAGACTGTGGGGGCGATATGCTGACTCTGTAAACCGTTTAGAGAGGGCTGAAAGCCCTATGAAGTGGTATATAAGTCTAACTTCTATTGCTATTGCTATTAGCCAAGATAGGACTTAGTTGGTTTTCACATTTTCTTGCGGCGCCCTTTTAACCGCAATATAGTCTGACTTTTTATACTTTCTTTTCCAGGGTTCCTGTAAAAAAAAAAAAAAAAACAACTTAAAATGTAGGGGGTTGTGTAGGTAAAAACCTAAGGGCATCTGTTGTGCTAAAGCCGAGGACCGTAGGCATATTTGGGTGTGGTGTGTATGGACCATGGACCATATAGACCAAATTTTTAATCAAGACCCCCCCCCCCGGTCAATGGTGTCCTGCTTTACCAATGTTAAAATCTGGTCACTTTATCCTAAAGGCTATGCACGGCCATTTTGGTGAAGGGGACAAGGTTTTGGGAGGCCAAAAAATGCTATATTTAGTGTATAAAATGCACCCAAATTTTCACCCTCTTTTCTGAGGGAAAAAGGTGCATCTTATACACTGAAAAATATGGTAATCAAGGAGAATCAAAGAGAAACTTCCTAACAGTGAGAACAATTAACCCGTGGAACAGCTTGCCTTCAGAAGCTTTGAGTATTTTGTCACTGGAGGTTTTTAAGCAGAGACTGGACAGTCACTTGTCTGAAATGGTATAGATCTCCTGCTTCAGCAGGGGGTGGAGTAGAAGACCTCCAAGGTCCCTTCCAGCTCTATTTTAATTGAATATGTTTCTGTGTCCTTTTTTTTTGATGTACATATTAAAATATCTTGTTTGAGTTTATTTTGTCAGCGTGCACACATTGTGACTATTTTGAGACAACCCAGGAGCAAAATACAGTAAACAGGTTTGTCTTTCAAACAGTGGTTTATATACAAGGAATATATACATACATGTACAGGGGAAAGTCAGGCAATCAATCATCAACTATAGCACGGAAGCACACGAGAGAGACCATCAAACCTTTCTTATAATACAGTCTCTTAAAGTGGTCAAATAACCCTGCTGACTCATTACTACCATTGCATCATCATTACAGCAGCTGGCCAGCTATTAAATCATTAAATCATCATTGCCTTGACATATTTTATTTCTGTAAAAACATTTTGTTTTTGTAGTTTTATATTTTAACTTTTTTTGAATAAAAAATACACATCTAGCTATCATCTACCGATATAAATAGATATAGATATAGAATATATGGATATATAGGTAATTCCTGACTTACAACAATTCATTTAGTGACTGCTTAAAGTGACAATGGCACTGAAAAAATGACTTATGATCATTTTTCACACTTACGACCATTGCAGCATCCCCATAGTCATGTGATCAAAATCCAGGTGCTTAGCAACTCATGTTTATGATGGTTGCAGTTTCCTGGGGTCATGTGATCCTCTTTTGCAAGTTTCTAACAAGGAAAGTTAAGTGGGCAAGCCAGATACACTTAACAACCCTGTTACTAACAACTGCAGTGATTCACTTAACAACTATGGCAAGTAAGGTCATAAAATAGGGCACATCACACTCAATAACTGTCTCAGTTAAGAGCAGATATTTTGGGCCCGTAAGTTGAGGACAACCTGTACAGATACTGTATAAGGTAAAGGTTCCCCTTGCACATAAGTGCTAGTCGTTCCCAACTCTAGGGGGCAGTGCTCGTCTCTGTTTCAAAGACGGAGAGCCAGCGTTGTCCGAAGACGTCTCTGTGGTCATGTGGCTGGCATGGCTAAACACCGAAGGCACATGGAACGCTGTTCCTATTTTTTCTACTTGCATTTTTACATGCTTTCGAACTGTTAGGTTGGCAGAAGCTGGGACAAGTAATGGGAGCTCACTCTGTTACGTGGCGGTAGGGATTCGAACTGCCGACCTTTCTCATCTTTCTGATCGACAAGCTCAGCGTCTTAGCCACTGAGCCACCGCGTCCGTAGATACTGTATATAGATACATAAACTCTTTTTCTGTCCCACTCACCTCCTGCAAATATCCTGGAACTCTGTTGCAGTGCCCATGCTGTGTGCCGATTGAGCAGCATCAGGGCCATTGTATTCAATGGGATTTTTCTTCAGTCACAAAATGAATTTTTCTTTACGCCTCCAGCTAATGACCTGGAAAGAGAAATAGACAAAACTCAATACTTTTACCATGGAAGACCAGCAAAACAGGACTCCTCTTAAAAAACACACCAGGAAGCCTCTAGATCTCAAGAGCCTGGTTTGCAAAACCAACGAATCAGCAAATGGAGCATTTGTGGCCAAATCCCTCTCAGGTTGCAATTTCCGAAGCTTCAGCTGGCTACTGAAATGTTTCTGGCTTTGGCCAAAGCTTGAACTATCAATTAACCAAACCAGAAGGTTAATGTATAATAACATAATGTACCACACCTAGAGTACTGCATCCAGTTTTGGTCACCATACTATAAAAAAGATGTGGAGACTCTAGAAAGAGGGCAGAGATGAGTAACAAAAGTGATTAGGGGACTGGAGGCTGAAACATATGGAGAATGGTTGCAGGAACTGGGGATGTCTAGTCTAGGGAAGAGAAGGACCAGGGGAGGCAAGATATATATTTTTATAGAAATCAGTGGTGTAAAGTTATTTATTTTTTCATTTTCATAACATATAATCACATATATACTATTACATAGCCAGCATCGTATTGTATTATTAAATGTTTACATCAATTCATCTTAAATGAAGATGAACTCCCATCAACTCCCAAAAAACAATAATTGGCTCTTATTGGAGAAACAATTTCTCCATACACCATATTTGTACCTTATCCATCACTTTCTTCTCCCTCTTTCCTCCCTCCCATCTCCTTTCTTCCCTCTGTCCTTCTTCCCTTCTCTACTTCCCCTTCTCCTCTCTCCCCTTTCCACTCCTCCTCTTCCCCCCTCCTTGCCCTTTCTCCTCTCTCTTTCTTCTTCCCTCTCTCTCCTCTGTTTCCTACTCTTAATCTCATTTACTTTAAAAAGAAAAAAGAAAGAAATCAGGGATGGTATTCAGCCAGTTCAGATCAGTTTGGGAGAACTGGTAGTGGGAACCTGTTGGGGGGGGGGCTGCCCATGTGCCCCAACACTATGCCGTCCTATTTAGCCCTGTTTTCTAAGCCTTGTGCATGTGTGCAAGCCACATGTGCGCAAAATGCATGCATGGAACGCTGTGCATGTGTGTGGAAGGCGCATGCTCACAGTTTCGGTGCGCAGCACACCAGTGGTAAAATTATGTGAAACTCATTTCTGATAGAAATGGCTAGTGTATATTATTATGGGAAAACAAAAAGTTGTGGTTTGATGTTAATGCTTTTTTTAACACTGCAACAGAGGGAGTCGGAAGTCAACATTTATTTTTCTTTTTTTCCTTTTCCCCAGTTTCTCCTCACTTTTCTCTCCCCTCCCCCCGCTGTGTCTTCCTATTTACTTTTGTATATTATCTTATAACCTAATAAAGATGTTAAACATGGAAATATGGTTTTCGAAACTAACTCTCATCCAGCTGAATGAGCATGAAAATGTTCAGCAGAGCAAGGCCGTTTATCTCCTTTTGACTTGTTCTCCATATCGCAGGGGGCCCAGGCAAGAAACAGTGGGTGGAAGATAACAGAATAATAAGATCATTAAAGAAAGATCCAATCAGAAGGAAGGAAAATATTTTCTGACTGTGAGAACAATTAATCAATGGAGCAGCTTGCCTCCTGAGTTGTGGGTGCTCCATCACTGGAGGTTTTCAAGAAAGGCTGAACAACTGTTTGTGTCAGTTGCTTGCTTGTGCGGCAACAGCCTGCCATGAACTGTGGAGAGGATTGAAGGGGGAAGGCTTGGGGAAATGAAAGTAAATGCTATGTTTCCTGAGATGATGCCTTAAGGTCACCTAGCTGGGAGAAGGAGGGGAGCTGCACATGAAATTGTGCTTGGACTGACCATTATGAAAACATCTTGCCTGAACCTGATTGGTGATATTGGGGTGGGCAATGAGAGGCAGTGAAGGGAGAGAAAAGTAGAACTTTGGGATTTTGGCACGCAAAGTGGTATAACAGAAAAGTATACATATATAGTCATTGTGCTTTTAAACACCCCCCCCCCCCAACCTAATTTTGGTCAAGCTGTAGACTGTTCCCAGCTATTCTCATCATTATCTTTATATAGATCATTATCTTTATATAGTTGTACATCCGTTTGTGATTCTGTCTTTTTATCACAATAGTTTCCCATTGTAGGTATATTTCATGTTCCCTCTCCATTTTTCTATGCCTTGGATTAGATTACCCTTAATTATCTCTAGATGACAATCTTCGCTGGTCAGTGTTCATTATACTTCCCCGAATGTATTATATAAAGTAACATGCAGTAAACATCTCATTTTGTTCATTATCTTAAAGGTTCTATATATGTCCATGTTTCATAGATTTTGACCCATGCTTAGCTGTTCCTCTATTGTCATATTCACTCAATTCGCAACTCAATTTAATTACCATGTCAAATAGGTAAATCACAAACCTCTGCTTTACAAGCTTGAGTGGGATGACATGAGGTTTCCTGCTTTGAGCAGGGGGTTGGACTAGAAGACCTCTAAGTTCCTTCTATCCCTATGATTCTATGTGCTATGTTGAAAACAACTGTCCCCAGGATTCTTGGAAGAAAATACAACACAAATAAATATAGAACATAAATAATCTAAACTGGTTGGCTGAGAATCTCCAGGACCAGAAATGCAAAAGAGATTTCAAACCCAGCTTTCCATGCAGGGAACGTCTGGTGGTTTTCATGTTGTTTTTATGATTCTACATTGCTAGTGTTTCATCCAGAGTTTAGATGGGAGGCGATTCCAACTTTCGGCTGCAGCGTTACCTCATGTTCTCAAAAAGCCTGAAATTAAATCCGTTGCTCAGCTACAGGCAATTTTCATCATTTGAAAATCCTTTGGCTGCTGCTGTTTAAAACCACTCAGGCTTGGATTAACATCAATACAAGGCAGTGAATTTAAAACACTTAATTAAAATGCTGGAAACATCCCCCGGTGCTCCTCTCTCTACCCATTTCCTTTTTTTAAAAAGCGACCGCAAGCAAAATTCAGTCAACAAGTCCAGAGCCAAATTCAAAAACGCTCCCGCGGACTCCGATGACAGATAAGCAAGTTCAAAACTTCCTCCTTAAATAAAACCTAGATTGAGGACACCAATTTAAAGGCTAGCTTGGGTTGTTTCTTTGCTTTTTATCTTCTAAGAAAATGCGGCTTGCTTCAAACAGTTAGAGTAGTCCTGAAAATCCAATACAGTACTGTCAAAGCAGAGGTGGTATGCTCCCAGTTCGCACCGGTTCGGGCGAACCAGTAGTGGTGGTGACGTGAGGCTCCGCCCACCTACCCAGATGTCCTCAAGGATCTTCTGCGCATGCGCTTCCGCTACCGAACCCATAGTGAAGAAGATAGAATACCATTACTGTTTCAAAGCACATTTTCTGGTTGAAGAACTGCAAGCCACATTAAGCACCAGAGGTGGGTTCCTGCTGATTTGGACCGGTTCGGCCGAGTAGGTAGTAATTCAGCTAGCCACGCCCCCGAACCGGTTCTAGTAGCAACGGACCTTGAATGTCTTCTAGTCCAACCCCCTGCTTAGGCAGGAAACCCTACACAATTTCAGACAAATGGATAGCCAACATCTTCTTAAAAACTTCCAGTGTTGGAGCATTCACAACTTCTGGAGGCAAGTTGTTCTGTTGATTAATTGTTCTGACTGTCAGGAAATTTCTCCTTAGTTTTAAGTTGCTTCTCTGTTTGATTAGTTTCCATCCATTGTTTCTTGTTCTGCCCTCAGGTGCCTTAGAGCAGTGGTCCCCAACCTTTTTATCGCCGCGGACCAGTCAGCCTTTGATAATTTTACCGTGGCCCGCTGAGCGCGTCGATGACCAGCACTAGTAGCGTAGCCTTGCGCAGGAGCAGTTCAGTATGGCTAGCGTAGATAGCGTAGCACAAACTGCGCCTACGCAAGGCTACGCTACTAGCGCTGTCTACGCTAGCCCTACGTAGCTGCGCAGGCGCTCTTAGGTTTTTTTCAGGAATCGGCCAGCGCTGAAGCGCTGAAAAGGAATGAGAAGGGCGGCGCTGGACACAGGGGGGCGGTGGGCCGCTGGTGACGTCAGAGTGCCACCAGCGGTCCAGTAACACCCCTTGTGCCAGTTAGCCCTAATTTGCATACAGAAAGAAACTATGGCTCCCGGCCGCTGCAGCGATCATGGCCCCCGGCCGCTGCGCGGCCCGGTGCCAGGTACTCCACGGCCCGGCACCGGTCCGCGGACCGGGGGTTGGGGATCACTGCCTTAGAGAATAGTTTGACTCCCTCTTCTTTGGGGCAGCCCCAGATATATTGGAAGACTGCTATCATGTCTCCCCTAGTCCTTCTTTTCATTAAACTAGACAGACCCAGTTCCTGCAACCTTTCTTCATATGTTTTAGCCTCCAGTCCCCTAATCCTCTTGGTTCTGCATTCTTTCCAGAATCTCAACTTCTTTTTTACATCGTGGTGACCAAAACTGAATGCAGTATTCCAAGTGTGGATTTACCAAGGCATGATAAACTGGTACTATCACTTCACGTTATCTTGATTCTATCCCTCTGTTTATGCAGCTTAGAACTGTGTTGGCTTTTTTGGCAGTTGTTCCTCAGGATTGCATAATTGTGGTCAGACGAACAAATGCATTAGCCTTCCATTCAATCATGTCCAATTCTTAGAAACCAACTGGACAACTCCCTGCGGTCTTTCTGGCAAGATTTTCAGAAATGTTTTTGCCACCTTCTTCCTAGGCTGAGAGAAAGTCAAGGTCACCCAACTGGCTTCATGCCCAAGGTGAGACTAGGTGATGTCGGGTCTCCTTGCTTCTATCTAACCACTACACCCAAGGTAGCTTAGTTGATGAATGTTCGGTGTTAGTTTGTTAATGTCCGTAGCCTGAAACATCCTCAAATAATGATACCCATCCAAGAACAGACAGCTCAAGTCTTGAGTTTATTATCTGCACCTCTATAACGGTCTGGTTTGGTTCTGCAGCCCAACAAGACAGACACAGACTTCAGAGGATAATTAGAACTGCAGAAAAAACAATGGCTACCAACCTGCCTTTCATTGAGGACCTGTACGCTGCACGAGGCAAAAAGAAGACTGTGAAAATATCTACAGATCCCTCACATCCAGGGCAGAAATTGTTTCAACTTCTATCCTCAAAACAACCATATAGAGAACTGCAACCAAGATGACTAGACACACAAACAGTTTCCCCCCGAATGTCATCACTCTGCTAAACAAATAATTCCCTCACCACTGTCAAACTATTCACTAAGGCTGCATTACTATTACTATTAGTCTTCTCATCGTTCCTATCACCCATCTCCTCCCACTTATGACTGCATGACTGTACGTTTGTTGCTTGTATCCTCATGATTTATATTGATATTGATTGTTCCTGATTGCTTATCTGTACCCTATGTACATTATGTATTGTACCTTACGATTCTTCATGAGTGTATCTTGCCTTTTTACACTGATAGCATCTGCACCAAAGACAAATTCCTTGTGTGTCTAATCACATTTGGTCAATAAAGAATTCTATTCTATTCCTTTTTAGAGTTACGAAGGTATAAGATGAACGGAAGAGATTCAGGCTTAATCCCAGGCTGAAGTTAGAGTAGTTCAAACTTCAGAAACCTACTGCAGCTGCATATAAGGAAAACTTATATAAAATGTGCAAAGTTGGCAAAGTTGTTTATATTTCCTCCTTTGGGTTTGTGCGCCGCCCTGAGTCCCGCCGGGAATAGGGCGGCATATAAATAAAATGAACCTTGAACCTTGAAACTTTCCAACATTTAGTGGACATGTTCTTAATCAGTTATTGGGTTTATGTTATCATATGTGGTGGACATGCCCCAAGGCAAAAAATATTGGACAAAAATACATACATGGTTAGGAAAAAATGGTAAGGCAACATATAGATTGAAAACCAGAAATATTGTTGTTGGGTATCTTACCAGAAAAATATAATAAAGGGAATACATTTTTAATTTTACACATGTTAACAGCATCTAGAATTGTGTTTGCACAACAGTGGAAAAATGAAGAGATCCCTACAGATGACAATGTGATAAAAATAAAAATACTAGAATGTGCAGAAATGGATAGATTAACACTTAAAATGAAAGAGAAGTAAGAAACTGAATACTTTTTAACATGGGATTTGTGTTATCAGTGGCTAACTAACAGAAACAGAAGTTAGAAATTTAAAAGCATAAAAGAATGACTAATTATGTAAGGAAGGTTCACAAAGAAGTATAAGTAAATACTATTATTATTATGTAATCATTATTAATGTTATGAAGATTAGTTGTTGTTATTGTTATTATTATTATTCCAAGTCTGGTAATCTGTTGAAGAGTCTAGTCCTTCTCTTATCCACCGTTTCTCCAGTCTACTTCTGAGGCTTGTCTATCAAAATTTCTAAATAAACTGACAGCAAAGGGGTCAAGCCACAGATGTCTGTCACATCTGCTTTCACTCTCTGCAGAGATCTGGGTTTGCACACAGTTGGATCCTGATTTAACCCCAAATCTCAGCCATTCTGAGATGCAGCTGGCCGCTGAAGAGATCGCCCTTTAGTTATGCCACAGCTGAAGGCTGAGAGCAGCCTTCTCCAACCAGATGCCCTCCGAGTGAATTGAAACTACAACTCCCATCACTCCTCACTAGATAAATGGGCTGCTTCAACAGAGCAAGGGGGATTGGTCTTTGCATGCTACATTTTGGCAAACAGGTGAAACACTTTCCAGACTGAAGGGGTAAAGCCCCCGCCTTCCCCCAGAAGAATGAAATATTTCGGGGAATATTAAAAAGAGGGTAGAACAGATATGGGTTGCTCCCAATGCGGCCAAACTGGTAGTGGAATTCAGGCCTGGGTCACAGAACCAGCAGCGACCCAGGCCTGCCACACTCCTGAACCGGTTCCCTGGGGTGCCATGATTTTGTTTTTTAGTGACTGCGCATGTGCAGTTCGCTGTAAATTGTTCTGCATATTTGCGCACAACAATTTACATTGAACAGCACATGTGTTGCAGGCGGGTTGCAAACCAGTAGTAAAACTGGTAGCAACTCATCCTTGGGGTAGAACATTTCTCTAAAGTAGAAATAGAGAAACATGATTTTAGAGGCAGAAAGCTGCCCCCAAGTCTTTCTTAATAGCCCACAGCAGATGCCAGAGATAAAGAGCTTATTGAAAAAGGAAGACAAGTATCTAGATAAAGGTAAAGGTTCCCTTCACACATATGTGCTACTTGTTCCTGACTATAGGGGGTGATGCTCATCTCTGTTTCAAAGCTGAAGAGCTAGCGCTGTCCGAAAATGTCTCCATCGTCATGTGGCCGGCATGACTAAACGTTGAAGATGCACGGAATGCTGTTATCTTCCCACCAAAGGTGGTTCCTATTTTTCTACTTGTATTTTTACGTGCTTTCAAACTGCTAGGTTGGCAGAAGCTGGGACAAGCAATGGGAGCTCACTCCATTATGTGGCACTAGGGATTCGAATCGCCGAACTACCAATCTTCTGATCAAAAAGCTCAGCGTCTTAGCCACCGAGACACCGCATCCCTAAGTATCTAGATAGTTCTATTCACAAGCAAATACTGCAGGCAGAAGTCCATTCAAACCAGGATATTCCGAAACTCCTTGCAGCAGATCTAACAAAGGCAGAATGGCAGGATTCGAAAGCAGACCCTCACCCAAGATCCAACACAGGACGCAAGGCCATTAGCCACAATAGGAATTGCCCAACACCCTTTCAGAACATAAGGCCCTCCGTTGCACCCCCCACCCCACCCCAGAAGAGCTCTAACTTCAAAGTCACAACAACCTATAAAGATCCATCCACTCTTTCAACCATTGGATCAGCTGACCCAGAACTGCACCCTGTCTTTGTGGTTCTGTTCAATAAACCAATTTTCCAATCAGCCTCCAATGTTCTTCCCAGCTTCTTTCTCCCGGCTTGGAACTGGAACTGGATATTTCTTCCAATGGCCCTTTGAAAAAATCCCATCGAATAACAAAAAGAATCGGCTGGGTGAAATTTAATGAGAGATAAAATAATGAAGCATTGTCCCATTTCTGAGCTGGGATGGGGGACATCCTGGAAGTGCTAATCCAATATATTTTAAGAAATCCCTTTAAAATATCCATTAGAGGAAAAGGCCCCTTTTTTCTCCTTTGTAAAGACTTCTTAGTTGGCTATTGAAGAAAGTTAGCACCCACTCCTCTTAGAAGAATGAAAGCAGAGTATTATATTTCCCTGGATGAGAAAAGGAGAAGCATGTTTTTAAAGAAAGCCAGGGAGCAGATATTTGGTGTCCATTGAGAAGGACTGGGCCAGCCTATCTATAAAACAAAAGACCTCCAGCTCCAGGATGATGGGATTAAGACACAACACCCATCTAGCAGCAGAGCTCACCACATGGCACAATCTAAGGACATTGCATCAGCAGTCCAAACTTCAACCAAACTTAGCTCAGACAAACATGACCCCTGCAGGGCCCCATGGGAGTCTGACAACAGCCAATAGAATACATGCCCTTGCACAGGAACAGGAAGCTCACGTGCAAAGTCCAAGAGAGGGTATAAATAACACTCACTCTCCACCCAGAACACTCTCTACCCAGAATGAAATGTGCTTGGTGCAGGGGTGGGTTGCTAATCCCGTTCCAACCGGTTCGGGGCCACGGCGTCCTCGTGCACGGGCACAGTTCACGCATGCGTCTTAGCGCCTGCACGATGCTCCAGCTGCTTGCAGAGACTCGCACAGGCGCTGTATGTGCCATCCAGCTGCTTGCGTGGAAGCGCAGAAGCTTTCAAAGACTGGTAAGGAGCGCGGGCGGGCGGGTGGGCCCTTCGCCGTTCCCGGAAGTTACTTACTTCCGGGTTTGCCGACCAACCGGTTCGCGGGGACCGCCGCGAACCGGTTGAAACCCACCCCTGGCTTGGTGGCTCCGCTTCACCATTAAACCATTTTTCCAAGCAGCCTTCATGTTTCCAGGGTCTTTCTCCCCATTGAACCCAGATGGATATTTCTTCCAACACTATGGTTTTCCTCTGCCCTGTCCATTTTTTCCTCCATCCTTTTAAGTACCTCTCCAATTACATAATTATTATTTCCATCAAAGTCCATTGCGGGGTGCTTTCTAAACAACTGTTTCCTTGTTGGACTAAATCCATGCCCAGCCTCACAGCCAACCCTCTGGATGCATCAGTGCCCAAGAAAATTTGGGCGGGGGGGACCAACAACCCCAATCATTGGTGGAAAACTGTCCACTGTGGGAGATGAATTTGGCCATATTTTGCAGAGGGACCATTTTCACTATTGACGAAATATGAAATATTAGCAACCCAGAGGAAGGTTTAATGCACTTTAAACATTGCCTTGTGCTTGGTTTTGGGGTGCTATTGTTGTTGCTGCACGCGGGTGTTGTGTTGTGCAAACACACTGAACGCAGCAAAATATGGCTGAGCAACCCGCAGACATTGTTGGAGCTGGGCCGGTTGAATGCGCGTGGGTGAACCGACCAACTGGCTTCCTTAAGCATTCCTCCCCCCTTCCCAAAATGATGCTGAGATTGTTGCTGTCTCCTGGTGCTGCCCAATGCGCCAATGGAGGTGTGACGTGCCAGCACCATGGTCAATCCAGGGCCCAGCATGAAATCCGGGTGCAAAACCTCTTTTCTTTGCGCAAACATTCAGCACACACAGCCACTGTTGGGTGCCAACCTTTGTACACAATGCGAGTCCCTGCAGCGCCTCTCCCTCCCCCCCTCCCCTTCCTTCCTTCCATAGGAGGGGGGGAGGCTGGCTTATTCCAAGGGAGTTGCCATGGCACCCATAATAGGACAGGAATGGGAGCAAGGGATGGGGGGGAGGAAGCAATGAAGGGGATGCAAAGGGGAGCTGTGCACCATCAATCTCCCAGCAACTGCTTCATCTCAGCAATTACCCGGTTGCTGTAGTAACCACCCAGAAGAAAGTCAGGCAGGAAATTTGCAATTCTTCCTTCTAAAGATATTGGTGGAAAGAAACGAATGGGGCAAAACAGAATTTGGAGATGGTTAAAATTAGACCTTGTCCAGCTCTGCACAGAGCTATTTCTAAAAGGAAGAAATGCTCCTGCCCAAGTAAAGTTTGTCCTCCTTATTATGACTATTTGTTGTTGTTAGTTGGGAAGTCGTGTCTGACACATTGTGACCCCATGGTCAATGTTCCTCCAGGCCTTCCTGTCCTCTACCATCCTCTGGAATCCATTTAAGCTCACGCCGACTGCTTCAGTGACTCCATCCAGCCACCCCCTTCTCTGCCGTCCCCTTCTTCTTTTGCCCTCCATCTTTCCCAGCATGAGATTCTTCTTCAGGGAGTCCTTCCTTCTCATTACAGTTTCCTCTTCAGGATCTGGCCTTCTAAAGAGCAATCAGGGATGATCTCCTCTAGGACTGGCCAGTTGGATCGCCTTGCAGTCCAAGGGACTTGCAAGAATCTTTTCCAGCACCAGAGTTCAAAGGCCTCCATTCTTTGGCACTCAGTCTTGCTTATGGTCCAACTTTCACAGCTATCTATTGTAACTGGATGCAGTATATCACTCTATAAAGCCTTAATAAGACCATACCTAGAATACTGCAACCAGTTTTGGTCACCACACTATAAAAAAGGTGTTGAGACTCTAGAAAGAGTGCAGAGAAGAGCAACCAGGGTGATTAGGGGACTGGAGGCTAAAACATGATTGCAGGTGAATGATTGCAGGAATTGGGCGTGGCTAGTCTAGTGAAGAGAAGGACCAGGGGAGACATGATAGCAGTGTTCCAATATTTGAAGGGCTGCCACAGAGAGGAGGGGTTCAAGCTATTTTCCAAAGCACCCGAAGGCCAGACAAAGAATAATGGATGGAAACTGACCAAGGAGAGATTCAACCTGGAAATAAGGAGGAATTTTCTGACAGTGGGAACAATCAACCGATGGAACAGAAGTTACCTTCAGAAGTTCTGGGAGCTTCATCACTGGAGGCTTTCAAGAAGAGCCTGGACTGCCATTTGTCAGAAATGATGTAGGGTCTCCTCCTTGGGTGGTGGGTTGGACTAGATGACCTACAAGGTCCCTTCCAACTTTGTTAATCTGTTAAAGTATCGCTGGACCAGTATTTCTCTTGCTCTGTTTTAAAAACATCCCTCCCTTTCGTGAAAGCGACACTGTGATTCTTCTCTAATCTAAGAAGGCTTGAGAATGTCTCTTGAATCTCTCCTGGCAGCCTGTGCAAATGTGTTCTTTGCTTGGGGGATAGCAGAGATATTTCTGCCACCGTTCTGCTTTTTACAACGTATTTTTTACTGGTGTACAAACTGAAAAATTCCTCCCAACCTTCCCCTTAGGATTTCCTGGCAGGCTGAAGGAGCTACTGAGACAGTGATCCACCGAAGATTGCACAACGAAGGACATTTGCCTTCACCAAGAAATTCAGGCAGAAACATTAAACTCCCATCTGCAGGGGCCTCATCCAACCCCCTTCCCTGGAGACCGATTGTCAATGCTACAGTCACTCTCTTTCATGATAATAAATGAAAAGAGCTGGAGAAAAAAGGGTTATTTTTCTGCACTGGACAAGTTCAAGCTGCAGTGGACAATTATGGACAAAAGGATTTCTCTTCCTTCCATTTTTCACGATGCTGAAATTTCAGGGCATTCATGGGAATCGACAAGCAGAAACACAAAAGGAGCCATTTCTGCCTCATTTCATAAGGGAACAAATGCATATTATTCAGATTTTGTTTATGTCTTTCATTCGAGGCTAATTTGGACAACAGCCTTCACTGTGTTTATGAAAAGGGCCAGATATGTAGTGAAAGAAAAAAAAAAAGTAAATGGCTAAATAAAGAGAGCAAGGAAAATGATCTGGTGGGAGAAATGCAGGAATCATGATATGGACGTGTAGGAAGTTATCACCCAGCCCTCTCCCAGAAAAATGAAATATCCTAGGAAATATTGAAAAGGCAGAATATTTCTCTGGATGTGAAAAGAAAGAAACATGTTTTAAAAGACAGAATAGCTGCCTGTAGCTTCCTGCCCATCCCCACTTTGTTAATGGGCCATTAAGAAGGCCAATCTAGTCCACTTTACATAATAAAGACTTCTCCACTTCAGCTACAGGAAAGCATGATAATATTGGCCCCAACTGACCACATGGCATCTGAGAACTCAACCAAACCTGGATTCAAAACACAGCCCAGAGAGCTGCCCCTGCATGGCCCTATGGGAGTCTCACAACCAATCAGAATACATTTCTTACACAGGAACAGGAAACAGAGAGGTGGGACTGAACAGGTTATAAAAAGCCTAGCAAGCCCCTTCCTCAGCTCTTCTCTTCTTCTCCACCAACATTGAAGCATGTGATCACCTTTTCTGTTCAGGGCTCAAGCCATGTGATCCTGTCCAACAATAAAGCATCTTTCCAAGCAGCCTCTATGTCTCCAGTGTCCTTTTCCCCACTTGGAGCCGAACCCAGAAGGACATTTCTTTCATCAGGCAAAAGTAGCTGAAGCATTTTTTAGTCCAGAAAGAATGGCTGCAGGGTTTGTGTTTGGCTAGTCTAAAGAAAAGAAGAATTAAGAGTGACATGATAGCAGTATTCCAGTATTAGAGGGGAGGCCACAAAGAAGAGGGGGTCAAATTATTCAGAAGTTGTGCGGGCTTCGTCACTGGAAGCTTTCAAGAAGAGGCTGGACTGCCTTCTGTCAGAAATGGTGTAGGGTCTCCTGCTTGGGCAGGAGGTTTGACTAGATGACCTACAAGGTCCCTTCCAACTCTGTTAATTTGTATCTATTCTCTAAAGCACTAGAGGGGAAGACAAGATACAATGGAAGGAAAGTAATCGAGAAGCAACCTGGAATTAAGGAGAAATTTCCTAACAGTGATGACAATTAACTAGCAGAACAGCTTGCCTTCAGAAATCGTGGACGCTCCCTCCCTTTTAAGAAGAGATTGGACAGTCACTTATCTTGAAGGATCAGATGGCATGTATGTCCAGATGATGCCATGGGGATCAGAGGAGATAGGACCCAGGTATGGATGGAATGGACATGAGAGTGAGGAATATGAATTCTGATAAAACATTTTCTCTTGACTTCATTTCTTTGCCTTGACAATTAAGAGCTTTGTCCTTTCCTGTCTCTCTCCTGTCCTGAAAAGGGAGGGGGAGGGTCTCGGGGGGGGGGGGGGGAGCTGCCTCAGATAAAATCATTTGTTCTTTTATTCGGCTCTGCAATAGGAAGGGTGGGGGCTGCACATTAACAGTGAGACAGAAGTTAGCACCTTAAAACCACTAGCCAGGATATTCGGGGCAAGAATAGCTCCCTTATAAGAAAAAAAACCCAAACCCGCATAGCTGGCATACTTTGCAAGATACCGGTGACCTGGGGTGAAAAACAGGTGACTTGACATTTAGCTATTTAACATAACAAAGTGTAAAGTGGTTTAGGAGGGCTGAAATCCAAATAGCCAATCAATATTATCTGTTATGCATGGATTATTAAGGGGAAGAGCAAAGGGTTGAATGCAACCATCCCTTGACTATAAAAACTGCTGTAAGATTCTACTCTTGGCCCTTGTTTGGCTTTTCAAACCGGGGTCCTTATATCTTGGTACCAAAATAAAAGTATAATTCTATATCACACCTTGTGTCCGGTAACTTATCAGCTTCGACACCAAGCAAGAGCCCAGTTTTGGGGACAACAATCTGAAATGGTATAGGTCCTCCAGCTCTAACAGAAGGTTGGACTAGAAGACCTTCAAGGTCCCTTCCAGTTCATTCATTCATTCACTCACTCATTCATTCATTCAACTAGATAAATTCAGAAGTGATTTCTAATTTACTAAATCATAAGAATGGGGAGGAGATGCAGCACAAGCAGATTTGGAAGTTTCTGTCATTATAGCCAGTCTCAATTTAAAAGTAGTTTAAGAATTCCCTCGCCAGTATTTGTTGAGGCATGTGGATTTCCATTCCCGGAATTCCTCAGCAAGCATGCTTTAAGATGGATGGACTTCAACTCCCAGAATTCCCCACCCAGCAAGTTCTGGTTAGTACTTGGATGAGACACCACAAGGAAATCCCAGGCCTGTATAGGCTGGACTCGGAAAGGAAAGAAAAATACCTGTTTCTTGACAAGGGGAAACTTATTGGTGTTGTTGCCAAGGTAACAACGTGAAGATGTTGAGCTCAGCGGTTCAACATGTTTTTAAAGAAAAAGAGGCTTTGTTGTGATTGAGAACCTCTGCAGAAGTTCAGGCAGGCATTTTCCCCAGCCTTTCCTGTTAAAGCACTAGTGATTCATCTCTGTAGAAAAGTAGGGTGGATAATTTGGTGCTTTCTATCAGGTTGCAACCTGGGAATAGATTTCCAAGTTATGCACAAAGTCAATCGGTCTTCTCTCGTTTCTAAGCTATGCACACATTCTGGGCTTGTGTCCAAACAAAAATAACATTAACCCACATAATAAGAAAGTCTAGCTCGTCGGCGTGCTTCCTTGATCCTGCAAGGAAAAATCAACCCCCATTTTCTCCATCAAAACTGCCTCAAAAACGGAGAGGATCTGCTCTGTATTTCTGTAGTTCTGCCTTCAGAAGGTGTGGCTGCTCCATCCATGGAGCTTTTAAAGAAGAGCTTGGACAGCTGTTTGTGTGAAGTGATATAGGGCAGTGATGGCAAACTTTTTGGGCACCGAGTGCCCAAACCGGAACATGCATCCATGTGTGAGCAGGTGCACACACTGGAGTGCTGGAAACCTGAAGACAAGCTGGCCTGTTTTTGGGCTGTTTCTTGAGCCATTTTCAGCTATTTTTCAGCCTCAAATCAGCCCAAAAGTGGCTCAAAAATCAGCTGAAAAAAAGGCCCTAAAGTGGCCTGTTTTTTAAACAAGAAGAGCAGCTGATGACGGCATGCATGCCCATAGACAGGGCTCTGTGTTCCACCTCTGGCATGCGTGCCATAGGTTCGCCATCATGGGTATGGGAATCCTGCTTGAGAAGGGAGTTGATGCCAGTCCATGGTCCAGGGGTTGGGGACCCCTGGTTTAGAGTCTCCTGCTTGAGTCGGGGGTTGAACTAGAAGACCTCCAAGGTCCCTTATCCTTATCCCATACCATTGCATCCCATCCTACTTGACTTGTTCTCAACCTGTGGTCCATGGACCCCTGAGAGGCATAATGTTGTCATGCTTGAAGAAATGGTATGATTTAAATCTTGAATTAAGTCTGGTTGGTCCATGGACACAAAAGGTATTTAAAGGGGGGTCTATGGTAAAAAAAAAAAAAAAGAGAGAGAGAACTGAACTTTTTTGTTCTTTCTCCAAAAGATAAAAACCAGAAAGTCCAGTTGCCTCCGGAAAAAGCACCTTTGGGATAACCATGACCTGGATGCCCGAGAATCTCTACAGACTTTTAGCTATTCAATTTGGGATGGACACCCTTTGAATGGTCCAGGAATAGGAATGGATTTCCAGAGGAAAAGAAATTGCAGACTACAGGAACCAGGAGCACCAACTCAGGTGACCCCGAGGACACAGACAAACCTCCAAGTGGCCTCAACATTCCTCTAAAAGGATGCAAATGACTGGTTGTCTGCAAGGAGCATAAATCCTTCCATTCCCCACCATCCAGTCAGAGCTGAAGCAGCTTCTTGGATGAGAAGCGAAACGTCTTCAAAAGAAAAAAAACAAGAAAGTCCAGTTGCGCTTTCAACAATGGAAGCATCGACACATCCAAATATCAGTAGCATGAAGAATATTATTAGATACAAAGATATCTTAACAGAAAGGGGGGAACTTAAACAAAAACAGGAATTAGAAGAATAAGGGATTGATATAGGTTGGTTTTCGCAATTGTAAATACAATCAAGATATGAAAAAGATAAAAGGGAGTATGGTTTTAACCTGGGACGTTCAGGGTTGGATAAGATACTTACGGAAACAGAAGAAATAATAATTAAAAAACTATATAGCTATTTATTAAGAATTAGACTAGAAGAAGAAGTGGTTAAAGATACAATGTTAGCTTGTGCAAAAAAGTTTGGCTACACAATTGAGTTAGAAAAGCGGCAACAACTATGGGAAAGGAATTATAAACTAACCATGTCAACGGCCTATAAAGAAAACTTATACAAAATGTTTTATAGATGGCAGATGTCACTGGAAAAATTAGCAAAGATGTTAGACTGTGCAGAGATGAACAGGTTGACTTTGAAAATAAAGGACAAAGGGGAATCAGTGTATTCAAGACATGGGGAAGATTTTATGATTGGCTAGAGAAAGGAATCTAGAAAAGAAAGTAAGGGGAAGATACAGAAACCAGATGATACACTATTAAATGAGAAAGCAGGGGTGAAGAGGGGGAAAACAGAAAAGAAATACTAAATATGCAAATTTATATTCAAGAGTAAGATATAAAGGGGAAAAAACATAGTTGGGATAGATTAGCGAAGGGAAGGAAATAAGAAATGATACTAAACTATATTTGGGTTTACGGTAATACTATCCCAAGAAAACATAAATTGAGATTTGAAAGAGATACCTGTAACAACAGAAAAACAAAGGAGAGAGGAGGAGAGGACGAGAGGAAGAGGAGAGAAGGAAGAAAGAGGTAAGGAGAGGAGAGTGGGAGAGAAAGAGAAGGAGAGAGGGTAGGAAGGGGAAGAGGAGGAAGGAAGTAAAGAAGAGAGGGAGGGAAAAAAGAAAGGGAAAATAAGGTGGTGTTAAAACAGGTGGAAAGGATGGTAAATAAAGCAACTCAAATTGTATACGATAACCTTTTAAATGGAATAACAAATGCATAAGAATGACAAATGTAAAGAAAAAGAATAACTATGTGAATGTATACCTATAATTGTAAGAGAATAAAAAATAAAAAAACTTTTTTAAAAAAGAAAGTCCAGTTGCCTCCTGAAAAAAGCACCTTTGGTGCTGTATTCTATTCTACTCTCTTCCGTTCCGTTTCATCAGCTCTGGCTCAAAACCGAGAAGGTCTCCTCTGTATTTTTGGAGCTTCTGACTGAACCCTGCAGTCACAGCTGTGAAAGGCAGAAGCTCGTTGTGGTTGTCAGAGTCCTGAGATTTAATTGTTGGCATTTCTGCTTAAAAGGCTGGGATAAAAAGGCCAACCGTCCTCAAGGCAGCACCTGTCAATCAAGAGAGAGTGGCAGGCTTTTCCAATATTCACACTCATCAACTCTTGGTGAAAACTTCTCAGGTGGCCCATTGGGATCCACCAGAGTGAAGGCAACAGCAGGGAGTTGGCCATCAATCGCTCCTTCTTCCACTCCCATGACAAGGGGCATTTCTCCATTTTACAATTTCAGGCATTTTTTCCACCCTTTTGCTGTCTTAAATTTCCTCTGTTTTCTCCTGTCTCCCATAACATTGGCCCAGCTGAGATTGGTGCCTTCCTGGTTCCTTCGATCAATCAGTGTCATTAATTGGGATCCAGGAAATGCACAGCATGTGTATGCCGGCCAACTGATTTTCTGCCTTCCGGAGGGCCACAGGAAGCCGCTTTCGCCCTCCCAAGGCTTCAGGAAAGCCTCCGGAGCCTGGGGAGGGCAAAAAACAGGCTCAATGGCTCAACCAGAAGTTCTGTTTGGGCTGTTGGGCCTGTTTTTTGCCCTCCCCAGGCTCCGGAGGCTTTCCTGAAGCCTTGGGAGGGTGAAAATCTCCCCCCGCACAGGGGTCGCTTGTGCATGCGCAGGCAGGTAGTTTTGGCACACCTTTACAAAAAGGTTAGCCATCACTGGTGTAGGGTCTCCCGCTTGGGTGGAGGGGAATGGACTAGATGACCTATTGTCAGCCGGCTCTCCAGCCTCGGTTTTTCCTCTGATGCATGCTTGCTATCGGCTGTCATAGTAATGTGGGGGGGGGGGGGGCGGGGCGGGGAACATGGTATTTGGATTGGGGAAATGGGCTGGTGAGGTGAAGGTCCATGTGAACAATACAGGAGCTTTGCTCTCAAGAATCACTGCACTGCTGAGTGGAGTCGTTTTCACCCAGTCAAGGCCAACCGTCCTAGAACTCCAGATGGGTGAAATACCTGAGGATGAGCTTCACTTGGCATTAGGCAGGACGTGGATTGGACACTCAGTCTTGGACCCTGGAGGGGGGGAGACTGGGGAAACTTTCAACCCGTAACTTCCTTTTGAAGCAGACCTTGCCTTGCTTTCACTGTGATCGTTTCAAACTCAGTACAAGGACCTCTTCTCTAGCACAATGGAGTCGGGGCAGGGGTGGGATTCAGCCGGTTCAGACTGATTTGAGCAAACCGGATGCTAATTTTATATCTGGTTCTCCGAACTGGTAGTTGCAAGGACTGGCTGGCCCCACCCACCCTGCCCCACCCTTCCCAGGAGTCTCCACGTGGCCCGTTTTGGATGCCAGGTAAGTGCAGGGCGCATGCAGAGGCTCTGGGAGGGCAAAAAATGGGCCTCACAGAAGTTCTGGAATTTTGGAAATAGGCCTGTTTCAGGCCTCTGGAGCCCGAGGAAAGATGTTTTTGCCCTCCCCGAGGCTCAAAGAAAGCCACTGGAGCCTGGGAGGTGAAAATGCCCCCATCCCTGCTGTGGTGCAAGAAGCTGAGTAGGCCATGCCCACCATGACCACGCCCACCCAGCAACTGGGCAGAGAACCGGTTGCTAAAAATATTGAATCCCACCCCTGCGTTTTGAACCAGAGGTGGGTTCCGGCTGCTGTACTGCCAGTTTGCTCAGGGATGCGCTGTGCCCGCTCGCGTGCTTGATGCACAGTACTTAAAAAAAACAAGATGGCATTGCCGTAGGCGTGAACCAGTTCAGGGGCGTGGCAGGCCGAGTTACTGAGTTACTCGGTTGAACCAGTCCAAACTGGTAGGAATCCACCTCTGTTTTGAATGGAGGCAGGCCTGACACCTACAAGGTCCCTTCCAACCCTGTTAATCCATCTCTCTCTCTCAAGCTGCAGGCAATCCTTGCCTCTCATATCTTCTCCAGGAAGATCCTTGGTAGCCCCTCTGCTCCAAAGGCCACAGCAAAAGCCTCCATTATCCTCACTCAAATCACTGACCAGTGCACCAGGCTGGGGCCATCAACAAGAGTCGTGCAGGAATTTATGAGCCCCGTCACATGCTCCCTTAATGAACTGTGGGATCATGCCAACCACAACTTGCACGGCTGGGGAAACGACAGTTGCCAAAAAAGAGCTTTCTGCTCTTTTTCAGAAGAAGAACTCAGCAGCTGTTGGCAACGTAACACCTGTTTGGTGGAAATAATATTTGGGGGCTGTTAGTCAGCGGGGAGCCCACCAGCACTGAAAAGACTTCCTTGTTATCACAGCGTAGCAAATTCTGGAAGGTGGCTTGCTTCTCCTCCGTCTTCCCCAACTGCACTGCCAGACGTTGCAAGCACAATAAGTGAAATCCCCTGCCGGCAAGGCTAGTCAAACCCGATATCTATGGACTTGGAACAGGGTTGGGTTCTGGCTTCTGCTACTGCTGGTTCGCTCAGGGATGTGCTTCATGCGCGCTATGCACACATGCACAGTAGTAAAAAAATGCTTCTGCGCATGCATAGAAGTAAAAAACAAGATGGCAATGCCTATGGTGGCACCGATAGAAGCGGTTCGGGGGTGTGGCAGGCTGAGTTACTACTTACTCGGCTGAACCGGTCCGAACCAGTGGGAACCCACTTCTGACTTGGAAGACAGTAACCCTAACCCTAGCCCTAACTAAGAACCTGAGCTCAAGGCAGGAAGGCTTCGAAAACTCCAAAATTAGCATACACACAAAAAATGTTCAATATTTTGCATCGCTTCATTGAAAGCATAGATGAGACTCTTCCCCAAGAAATTTGGGCAAGGAACAAAGCAGAAAGCAGAACCGATCAGAGCTGGAAATATGAATTCATAGATTTGTGCTTGCAAAGCACAAAATACCCATTTCAGGGAAATGAATATTCTACTTGTTTATTTATAAAATTTATAGGCCGCCCATCTTAACTCAAGATTACTGGAGGTTTAAAAGACGGCGGCAGATGGCTAGAGAAATGCACACAAGGATATTTGCTGCTCCAAATAGCCATACCCTCAAATTAAAGATAATGCCGGGGAGGGGGGAGAAGACCACAATATTACCTGAACCATTTATCTGATTCTCCCCCTCAAAATTTGAATAGAATAGAATAGAATAGAATAGAATAGAATAGAAGATGGAAGGGACCTTGGAGGTCTTCTAGCCCAGCCCCCTGCTCAAAGCAGGAGAACCGATGCCATTTCAGATAAGTGACTGTCCAATCTCTTCTTAAAAACCTCCAGCAACAGAGCAGCCAACCCTTAGATATCACACTGCCTAATCACAAAACTTATTTTTCCATTTCCTGGCCATTTTCAAGGCCTTGTTGTTTACAGCAACAGATAACATTCCTGGACTTGCAACGTACATTCATCTAGCAACTGTTCCAAATGACAACAGCACTGACGGAAGTGACTTACGGCTGTTTTTCACGCTTACGACCGTTGCTACCAGGGACGTGCAGTCACTAGAGGCAAGGGAGGCGGGGCCTCACCAGTCTCCTCAGGGAAAGGAAAGACTTTTAAAGAATTTTTTTAAAATAATTAAAGCCAGGATAGTTGCTACCAGATATCAAGTTACAGTGGCTTGGTGTCTGCGCTCAGTGTTAACTATGGGAGGAGGCGATAGATAGATAGATAGATAGATAGATAGATAGATAGATAGATAGATAGATAGATAGATAGATAGATAGATAGATAGATAGATAGATAGATAGATAGATAGATAAGGTAGGTAGGTAGGTAGGTAGGTAGGTAGGTAGGTAGGTAGATAGATAGATAGATAGATAGATAGATAGATAGATAGATAGATAGATAGATAGATAGATAGATAGATAGATAGATAGGGTGGGTGGGTGGGTGGATAGGTAGGTAGGTGGGTGGGTGGGTGGGTGGGTGGGTGGGTGGGTGGATGGATGGATGGATGGATGGATGGATGGATGGATGGATGGATAGATAGATAGATAGATAGATAGATAGAGATAGAGATAGATAGATAGATATAGAGATAGATAGATATAGAGAGATGGGGATGGATGGATGGGTGATAGATAGATAGATAGATAGATAGATAGATAGATAGATAGATAGATAGATAGATAGATAGATAGACAGACAGACAGACAGATAGATAAAAGAAACATAACGGATATCTAAGAGATGTAGAAGTGTTGCAAAGACGATATAAATGTATATTATTTTTAAAAAATAAATAAATAAATGTAAACCAATTTAGTTGCATACATGATGTAAAATGGCCATAAAGGCTATTATTATTAAACCAAGCCTTGAATCGAGATTTAAATCGAGTTGACTTTAATCATATCCACACTGGTTCAGGGCATGGGTTTTAGTTGCTCTTCTCTGCACTTTTCACTGAGATTGCAACCTCCGTTGGCTCCTTTTCCTTCTCAGCCCCAGTGTGTCCCTTGACACCTGCCACAATCAGTTGTGACCCCTGGCTTTGCTCATCCAGAGAGCTCAGGCGATAAACGACAGGGAGAGATCTGGCTGCTCCCTCCCGGATTACACACCTGGTGCAATCAATACCGTCATTGGCCAACCTCCCAGAATTGGCTCAGGAGGCAATTGTATAATCTTGACATCTTCAGCTGAGTCATGACTAAGCAAAGTTCTCTTGGCTGTTGCCACACATCATGATTACCTCATGGTACAGAGAGATCTGAGGGAAGACACATTGCTTACAGTGCAAAACTCCCTGCAGGGTCGTAGGCCAAGCTAACTAACGAAACGGGAGAGGAGGTTCAAACCAGATAAAGGTGATTTAGCTTAACGGTACTACTGTCTACATGGAGGGAAATAAGCAGTGGGGTACTGCGAGGTACTACATCTTAGGCCCAGTACTCTTCAATATCTTTACAAACAACTTAGATGAAGGGGAATTGATCAAATTTGCAGATGACACTAAACTGGCAGGAATAGCCAATACCCTAGATCAGGGGTCTCCAACCTTGGCAACTTTAAGACTTGCGGACTTCGACTCCCAGAGTTCCTCAGCCAGCTTTGCTGGCTGGGGAATTCTGAGAGTCGAAGTCCGCAAGGCTTAAAGCGTCCAACGTTGGAAACCCCTCCCCTAGATGATAGGCTCAAGATCCAGATGGATCTTGACAGACTTGAACCCTGGACACTATCTAACAAAATGAAACTCAATGTAGAGAAAAGTAAAGTCCTACACTTAAGCAAGAAAAACCAAAAGTACAGAAATAGACTAGCTTAACAGCAGCAACTGTGAGAGGGATCTTGGAGTCTTAGTGGACAACTAGCTAAATATGAGCCAATAGTGTTTGGTGGCAACCAGAAAAGCCCACACAATCCTAAATTGCATTAACAAAGGGATATAATCAAGATCAAGGGATGTACTAATACCACTCTATAAAGCCTTAGTAAGACCACACCTAGAGTGCAGCATTCAGTTTTGGTCACCACACTATAAAAAAGATATTGAGACTCTAGAAAGAATGCAGAGAAGAGCAACCAGGATGATGAGGGGACTGGAGGCTAAAACATACGAAGAATGGTTGCAGGAACTGGGCATTACTGGTCTAGTGAAGAGAAGGACCAGGGGAGACAAGATAGCAGTCTTCCAATACTTGAGGGTCTACCACAGAGAGGAGGGGGTCAAGCTATTCTCCAAAGCATCTGAAGGAATAATGGACGAAACTGATCAAGGAGAAATTCAACCTGGAAATAAGGAGGAACTTTCTGACAATGAGAAAATTCAACCCATGGAGCAGAAGAGCTTCATCCCTGGAGGCTTTCAAGAAGAGGCTGGACTGCCATTAGTCAAAAATGGTGTAGGGTCTCCTGCTTGAGCAGGGGGTTGGACTAGATGACCTACAAGGTCCCAACTCTGTTAATCTATTAAAAGACTGACTAATGACAATGAGAATCAGAGGAACAACTTGTCTCCAGATGTTGTGAATGTCTCATCAATTGAGGTTTTCCAGGCATGTTAGTGACTCTTTTCAGCACTAAATGCCAAAATGGGAGTGAACGCACACATGGGCGCACATGCATACCGGTAACTGGTATATGTACACACCGGGGAGCTGCTCTTCCGGTTTCTGGTGCATGATAGTAAGGATATTGCAAAGGTCCTAAGCCACATTTTTCAATGCAGCTGTAACTTTGAATGGTCACCGCATGAGGTGTTGTAAGTTGAGGAGTACCCGAATTTACAACAGTTGCAGCATCCCAGGGTTACATGAGTGCCATTTATGACCTACCCAATTAGCTTTGGACTAGCATACTCAATGGGAGGAGTCCAATTTGCTTAACAACCAAGTGATTCACTGAATAACTGAGGCATGAAAAGTTGCAAAATGGATGTGGTTCACTTAACGACTGCATTGCTCAGTACCCAGAGTTCCATTCCCAAGTGTGCTAATAAACTGAGGACAACCTGTGATCTTTTTACTGCTTTCATCCACCAGATCGGCACATTCGTTTCCTGAGATTCCCTCTTTCAATTCACTGGAATGTGCACATTTCCCCTTTCAAAGCTCAGGAAAATAGCTTGCAATGACAGCAGCTTGACAGATCCCTACTGCAAACCTGGTAGGAAAAACAGCATTTGAGGAAAGGGTGATGTGGTGGGATGGGGAATAAGCCTGGATAAATTGCAGGAGGGAGACATGTAAAGAATGTGGGGGAACTGTTACCCAATGGAGATTCCGGTGGAAAGACCTTACAGGAAAAAGCGAGGTAGATGGAGAAGCAGACAAAATATTTAGATTAAATAGGAGTGATGTCAGGAGATCTAAGATCCCAAGGGAAGAACAAGGGAGATTGGTCAAAAAGTCAGTAAGAGTTGAAATACTAAAAAGAGCAAGATATGACGGATAGATATAGAATACTTCTTAATATAGGATTTGATTGATTAAGAGTTAGAAAATAAAGGGTATAAATTAGAGATGGGGGAAATATGATGTTGTACACCGCTATATAAAATATTATAATTACCACTTAGACATAAATGTTAGAAGTTGAAAGATTATTACTACGTATACCTGAATAGTATTACTATTGTTATTTGTATTATGTAGAAAGTAAATTGACCCAGACAATACACTGTTCACTAAGTGCTTATGTATGTTAAAGAAAAAAACTATAAATAAAATTTATAGTGGTGGCTCAGTGGCTAAGCTACTGAGCTTGTCAGGCAGAAAGGTTGGCAGTTCAATGGTTCGAATCCCTAGGGCCGGGTAACTGAGTGAGGTCCTGTTACTTGTCCCCCGTTTGAAAGCATGTCAAAATGCAAGTAGAAAAATAGGAACCACCTTCGGTGAGCAGGTAACAGTGTTCCATGTGCCTTCGGTGTTGAGTCATGCCAGCCACATGACCACGAAAACATCTTTGGACAGCGCTGGCTCTTTGGCTTTGAAACGGAGATGAGCACTGCCCCCTAGAGTCGGGAACGACTAGCACATATGTGCGAGGGAATCTTTATCTTTAAATTGATCCAGACAATACACTGTTCACCAAGTACTTATGTATGTTAAAGAAAAAAACTGTATGTATGTATGAGAGAGAGAGAGAGGAGGGGGGAGGGAAGAGAGAAACTGAGGCTTGAAAAAGCAGAGTGAAGGGCGGTGGGGATGCTGCATGGCCAGATCTGAGCCAAATCTGATAGCATCTTGTCATCAAGATGAATTGGGGGTATTTAGGAGAAGAGCAACTGGAATTTCAAAATGAATCCCTTCTCGTGGAAATGAGCTTTGGGGATTCAGCTAGGAAGTGCAGCTTCCTCACTTCCCACACTGGTCGACCAGATCTTCCTGCCAAACAGAACTGCACACACTTAGTCCAGAAATAATAAAAGGAACAGAGGGGATGTTGGGTTGAAATTGGATGGATCCGGTTGCGTAACACCTCTGCAAAAGGAGGAAACATTCAAGGGTCGGAGGGATTTTTATGTCTCAGCAACAGAATTCAGCATCCCTCCCCTCCAGCAAGTTAGGTCTTAGAGAACACAGAACATGCTTTAGGATCGTAAGGCTGGAAGGGACCTTGGAGGTCTTCTTGTCCAACCCCCCCCCCCGGTTCGTATAATGGCGAATCAAACGGGAAAATACCAAAAGTTCACCAGAAGCTGCTTTTCTCCGGCCTTCCTGAAACACATTATTTCTGTAAGCCTTTGAAACAATCTGGCTGACATGGGTTGACCCAGAAAAATTATACATCTCTATGGTGCACATATCATTCTAGATCAAAAAGGTGAACCTAACATCTCCTTGGCCTTTTGAGACATGGAGAGGTCTTTCTTGACCCCCCCGCGCCCCCCTCTGGGAATGTATTCAATTTTCCAGTCAGGCCAACAGCCCCAGGTTTCTTAATAATGCCTCATCCAAGCACCAACCAAGATTACACATGCTTAGCCTAATCTTGAAGGACCAGGGCAGACATGATAGCAGTGTTTCAATATTTAAGAGGCTGCCACAGAGAGGAGGGGGTCAAACTGTTTTCCAAGGCACCTGAAGGCAAGACAAGGTATAATGGATGGAAACTGATCAAGTGAGATGCTAATACCACCCTATAAAGCTTTAGTAAAACCACACCTAGAGTACTGCATCCAGTTTTGGTCACCACACTATAAAAATATGTTGAAACTCTAGAAAAGTGCAGAGAAGAGCAACCAGGAGGATTTGGGGACTGGAGGATAAAACATAGGAAGAATGATTGCAGGAACTGGGCATGGCTAGTCTAGTGAAGAGAAGGACCAAGGGAGACATGATATGAGTCTTCCAATATTTGAGGGGCCACCACAGAGAGGAGGGGGTCAAGCTATTTTCCAAAGCACCCAAAGACCAAACAAGGAACAATGGATGGAAACTGACCAAGGAGAGATTCAACCTGGAAATAAGGAGGAACTTTCTGACATTGAGAACAATCAACCCATGGAACAGAAGTTGCCTTCAGAAGTTGTGGGAGCTTCATCGCTGGAGGCTTTCAAGAAGAGACTGGACTTCCATCTGTCAGAAATGGTGTAGGGTCTCCTGCTTGAGCAGGGGGTTGGACTACATGACCTACAAGGTCCTTTCCAACTCTGTTAATCTATTAAAAGACTGGCTAATGACAATGAGAATCAGAGGAACAACTTGTCTCCAGATGTTGTGAATGTCCCATCAATGGAGGTTTTCAAAAGTAAGTTGGCCATCCATTCTTGCCTTGAGCAGGGCGTTGGACTAGTAGACCTCCAAGGTCCCTTCCAATCTTCCCTTCCCTTCTGCCATTCTGTTATTCTGCTACGATACAAACACTGCCCAGCCGGTGCCCAGGGAGTTTTTGGAATCAAACACTGGACTGTTACAGCTTGGGCAGAAAGAGATGACTCAGCCTTTCAACTCTCTGAAGCTCCGATCCATCTTATCTCTAATTTGATAAGACTGACTTTTTAAATCACTGCCTTAATGATGCCTAGGTTTGCAGAAGAGATTTTATGATCTATTAACAGAACTGTGAAAGTTCTTGTTATTTTGTTAGCAGGTTGTTAATTATTGTTGGGTGGAAAAACCATCTTAGGTCGGATGGGTAAGAAAATAAACCTGCCTTGAAATGGGTAAGCCTTTAACTTTAAGCCCTAATTATGAAAACTGAAGGGCTCTTAAACATTTGTCTTCTCAATGTCCTCTTTTTCTTTTTCCTCTGGGATTAAAAACTAGGTAGGCTTCTCATCTTGTCTTGCTTTTAATGTTTTTGGGTGGTGGTGGTTGGTTGAATTTTTAGGACAACTTAAATAATATGTTTGTTTTGGGAGAAGCAAGTAGCTTCAATTAGATAGTCAGAACAATGAAATTCCCAATGAAGCAGAAGTATTAGTACCACATTAAGAAGCCTTAATGGGGCCACACCTAGAATACTGCACCCAGTTTTAGTCACACTACAATAAAGATGTTGAGACTCTAGAAAGAGTGCAGAGAAGAGCAACAATGATTATTAGGGGGCTATAACATAAAAGCACAGTTACAGAAATTGGGTGTGTCTAGTCTAGTGAAAAGAAGGACTAGGGGACTTGATAGCAATCTTCCAATATTTGAGGGGCTGCCACAATGAAGAGGGGGTCAATTTATTTTTCAAAGCACCAGAAGGCAAGATAAGAAATAATGGATGGAACCTAATTAAAGAGAGAAGCCACCTAGAACTATGGAGAAATTTCCTAACAGTGGGAATAATAAACCGATGGAATGGCTCGCCTTCAGAAGTTGTAGGTGCTCCATCCCTGGAGGTTTTTAAGAAGAGACTGGACAGCCACTTGTCTGGAAGGGTGTAGG
This sequence comes from Thamnophis sirtalis, assembly GCF_051295495.1. Taxonomy (NCBI): domain Eukaryota; kingdom Metazoa; phylum Chordata; class Lepidosauria; order Squamata; family Natricidae; genus Thamnophis; species Thamnophis sirtalis. The sequence goes on along the minus strand of NW_028261394.1, from coordinate 17,817,150 downwards.
GTCTGCTGCTTGAGCAGGGGGTTGAACTAAATGACCTTCAAAGTCCCTTCCAACTCTGTTACTCTGATCCAAGATAAGAAGTCAAGTTTCATAATTGCAGGATGTATTGCAAAGCACATGAACATTGAATGCAGCTAGAGAGCTGTGAGCAATGTCTGAGAAACTGCATCCAGTGGCCAGGGGAAATAGCAGACAGAGCTGAAGGACGGAGAGGCTCAGAATTATCCAAAAAATTGGAGAAGAAGCCAACTGGCAGAGCAGAAGAAGATAATGGCCATGTTCTGAGTTGGAAGACATCCCCCAAATAAACCACTGGGCTGGGGGGGAAAAAGCAGAGTGATGTTTGTCCAGAATATGGTATCCTGCTCGAGTGAGCGGGTTGGACTAAATGACCCCCAAGTCCCCTCCAGCCCTATGATTCTACGGTATATTCTGTTTCTTTCTTTTAAAAAACCAGAGAAACAGGCGAACACAGAATGAGAACCTCCCAGAAGGGATCGGTTGAGCCACAATAGCTCTGACCCATCAAAAGGATGACACCTGGATGCTCTAATTTACAACAACCCTGCAAGGCAGACCGAGGGGAAATGAAGGCAATCCATACAGAGGTCCTGGAGAGAAATTTTGGGGGATTCCCCCCCCCACATGAACGGATATTAAATGGAGGGGTTTTTCGGGGGAGGGGGTTGAAATAGGCAAGGAGGAGCTAAGGGAGCAGCTGAGACCTAGAGGGGTTTGGAGCAAGAATGTCTCCCCTCCCTAGAAGAAGAGGGGGTGGGCTGGTGGGGAGGGGATGAGGGTGCTTGAGAATGAAGAGATGAGCTGAGGGCCTCCAGGGGGCTTCAATCTCCCACCTCCCCAAAAGGTGGAAGGGAAAAAAATTCACCAGTCTGAATGAATTGGGGCTAGAAGGGGTCTTCTCAGAAAGCCGGTTGGGGGGGTGGGGAGAAGGGGAGGGGGAGGTCACTATGGGTGAGAAAGATGGGAAGGGCTTCTCAGAAAGCCAGGGAAGGGATGGGAGAAGGGGAGGGGGAAACTATGGAAGAGTGGGATGAGAGGGGGCTTCTCAGAAAGCTAGTGGGGGAAGAGAGAAGGGGAAGCAACTATGGGGCAGAGGAATGAGAGGGAGTTTCTCAGAAAGCCGGTGGGGGGGAGAGGGGGAGGGGGAAACTATGGGGCAGAGGGATGGGAGGGGGCTTCTCAGAAAGCCACTGCAGCAAATAAACGGAGGGGGAAGCAGGTCCCAAGTTCGCGTTGCCCGTTTCATTGATGGGTGGTCCAAGGAAAGGAAGACGGAGGGCAGCCGCGGACCCTCGCCCGCCCCTTGATTCCGCGGGGGGGGCGTGCAATACCTCCACCCCCTCCCCACTCACCGCGTCCAGGCGACCGGCGTTCTCGGCTTGCGACCCCTTTCGCCCCGGCGTCTCCCGGCGCCGCCACAGCCGCCCCTGCTACAACTGGCGCGGCCGAGAGCAAAGCCAGCAGCTGGCTCGGCTCGCCGAACGCGCCGCAGCCAATCCGAGGGCAAAGCTCGCCGCCCTGCTACGGCCTTGGCCAATAGCATGGGCCGCCCAGGACACACCCCTCTCTTCGGAAGGGAGGGGCGGCGCGGGGAAAACACTGACGTCTTCTGCTTTCTCCGCCAGAGGTATGGGACTTGAGCTCCCATGGTTCCCAGCCGGGCAGCCAGAGGAGAAGTGGAAGGCAGGCTGAGGTTGAGGGCGTGGGGGGGGGGGGGAAGACACTTGGAATTCGTTTTTCTCCTGATCAGGGAGAATAGAGCCGCAGGGGCAGATCAGGGACCCCCATCCTGGAACAATGCACGCCTGACATGCTCAGAGATATCTTGGCCTTGCTCCTGTAAGTGAGGTGTTAAAGGTTGGTTTTCCTAGTTGCAATGGATGGCTGTGAAGGTTGGACCTTTCGGCTGAGTGCCAAAGAAACGCCTGGTCCCAGCCACCCAGCATTCATGGTCAAGATTCCGCTTGCTCCGTTTTGACTTGAGAAACAAAGCAGCTCTGACGAAGGTCTCTTTAAAAAAAATCACCACTTACCATCTAAGACAGGGGTCTCGCTGGCTGGGGAACTCTGGGAGTTGAAGTCCACAAGTCTTAAAGTTGCCAAGGTTGGAGACTCCTGATCTAAGAGATTGTTGTTTCCTGAACTCCCCAAATAGTTTCTCTGTTTCAGATAGTTCAGAAGGTATAACTTCAAACTTTCACAGTTTGGGCTTGCGGGTGTGGTGGGAATGGAACAGCCCACCTTAATTGTTGCATTTATATGCCACCTGTATTTTAGTGTACATATTGTTCCCACCTCTTATTTTTTCCAACAGCGGCCCATCCTGATTACTGATGGAAATTCCTGTCCTTAACTGTGGATTTAAGTCAAGGACAGCCTGTTCTTTCTTCTCTGGTTAACTCATCTTGACATTATTAGATTTTTATCTTGCCTTTTATTTAAAATACACACGCGCACACACGCATCAACTCAAAGTGACAATCATAAGAGAAAGAGACTGGCCCAAAGTCACCCAGGCAGCTTTCATTCTTTCATGCTTTACAGCCCTCTATAAGTGGTTTAAAGAGTCAGCGTCTTGCCCTCAACAATCTGGGTCCTCATTTTACCCATCTCGGAAGGATGGAAGGCTGAGTCAACCTTCAGCCGGTCAGGATAGAACTCCTGGCAGTGAGCAGTGAATTAACCTGCAATACTGCATTGTATTGAACTATGGTTCTGGAGAAGACTCCTCCGGAGTCCCTTAGACTGCAAGGCCATCCAACTGGTCAGTCCTAGAGGAGATCAACCCTGACTGCTCTTTAGAAGGCCAGATCCTGAAGAAGAAACTCAAAGACTTTGGCCACCTAATGAGAAGGAAGGACTCCCTGGAGAAGAGCCTCATGCTGGGAAAGATGGAGGGCAAAAGAAGAAGGGGACGACAGAGAAAGAGGTGGCTGGATGGAGTCACTGAAACAGTTGGCGTGAGCTTAAATGGACTCCAGAGGATGGTAGAGGACAGAAAAACCTGGAGAAACATCCATGGGGTCGCAATGGGTCGGACACAACTTTGCAACTAACAACAACAACTGCATTGTAACCACTTCCCCACCAAGGAAGGAAGACTAGAACTCAGGACCACCTGTTTTATAGTTCATTGCTTTAATCCTACCATTATACTGAATCTCGGGCAGCAACAAAAATCAATTCCTGGGACATCTCTCTGGATATTAGGAAGAAACCTCCAAATCCACCCACTTAACCTGGCTCCAACTCCAGGGCTTTACTTACCCTACTCACCCTAAGTGTGATGCTTAGTTCACCAACAAGCTTAATTAAGGATGAAGTCAGCCTTTCAGGTAGACATTGTGGGATTATTTTTAGCATTCAAAGCCACTCAGGAGCCAAGAGGCTGTTGGAATATCTTACAATTGCAAGCCGGGAAGTAGAACAGAGGCTCCATATCTGGTCATTTTTCACTAGGACCATTTGACGTAACAGATTCCTGCACGATCTGGTAGTTGCCTCAAAGGAAACAAGGGAGCAAAGGGCAGCCGATCTACAGGCAGTCCTAGACACATGATCACAACTGAATCAGAATTTCTGTTTCGCTAAGCAAGGCTGTTGTTAAATGAGGTGCCCAATTTGATCACCTTTTTTTTGCCAAGGTTGTTAAGTAAATCACTGCAGTTGTTCAGTGAAGCACACATTCAGGTAAAGCCACATTGGTCCCCACACTATAAAAAGATGTTGAGACTCTAGAAAAAGTGCAGAGAAGAGCAAGCAGGATAATTAGGGGACCGAAGGCTAAAACATATGGAGAACAGTTGCAGGAACTGGGAATGGCTAGTCTAGTGAAGAGATGAAGACAGGAGAGCACTCTTCCAATATTTGAGAGGTTGCCACAGGCACCTGAAGACAAAACAAGGTATAATGGATGGAAACTGATCAAGTGAGGTACTAATACCCCCCTATAAAGCCTTAGTAAAACCATATCTAAAATATTGCATCCAGTTTTGGTCACCACACTATAAAAAGATGTTGAGACTAGAAAAAGTGCAGAGAAGAGCAACCAGGAGGATTAGGGGACTGGAGGATAAACCTTGGATGGTTGCAGGAACTGGGCATGGCTAGTCTAGTGAAGAGAAGGACCAGGGGAGACAGGATAGCGGTCTTCCAATGTTTGAGGGGCTGCCACAGAGAGGAGGGGTTCAAGCTATTCTCCAAAGCACCTGATGGCTAGACAAGGAATAATGGATGGAAACTGATCAAGGGATGTATTAATACCACTCTATAAAGCCTTAGTAAGAGCACATCTAGAATACTGCATCCAGGTTTGGTCACCACACTATAAAAAAGTTGTTGAGACTCTAGAAAAAGTGTAGAGAAGTGAAGAGCAACCAGGATGATGAAGGGACTGGACTGGAGGCTAAAACACACGATGAACGGTTGCAGGAACTGGGCGTGGCTGGTCTAGGAAAGAGAAGGACCAGGGGAGACAGGATAGCATGTTCCAAGTTATTTTCCAAGGCACCAGAAGGCCAGAGAAGGAATAATGGATGGAAACTGACCAAGGAGAGATTCAACCTGGAAATAAGGAGGAACTTTCTGACAGTGAGAACAATCAACCCATGGAACAGAAGTTGCATTCAGAAGTTGTGGGAGCTTCATCACTGGAGGCTTTCAAGAAAAGACTGGACTGCCAGCTGTCACAAAGGGTGTTAGGGTCTCCTGCTTGGGTGGGTGGGGGTTGGATTAGATGACCTACAAGGTCCCTTCCAACTCTGATAATCTGTTAATCAACTCTGCTTGTCAGAAACCACAAGGTCATCGATGGTGATAGCATGACCCCAGGATGCTGCAACTGTCATAAACACAGTTGCCAAGTGCCCATATTTTGAACACACAACCATTGGGGAGGGTGTGTACTGTAATGGTCGTAAGCGTGAAGACTGGTCATAAGTCACTTTTTTAAGTGTTCTTGCAACTTTGAATGGTCGCTAAATGAATAGTTGGAAGTCAAGTATTTTGTACAGGTGATCCTTGATGTACAGCCACAACTGAGCCCAGAATTTATGGGCCTGAGTGAGAAATTGGTTAAGTGAGTTTTGTCACCGCTTTACCATTTCTCTTGCCACGTGTGTTAAGTGAATCAGTGCAATGATCAAACGAGGTTAAGTGAATCCGGTTTCCCCATTGACTTTTCTTGGCAGAAGTTCCCAAAAACATGTTCACATGAGTCGGGGGTGGGATTCAACTGGTTTGGACTGGTTTGGTTTAATTTGGTTCGCTGAACCAACAGTTGCAATGACTGGCTGGCCCCACCCACCCCTCCCCTCCCAGAAGTGTCCACGCAGCCCGTTTTGGATATGAGCTAAGTGCAGGGCTCATGCGAAGGCTCTGGGAGGGTGAAAAATGGGCCTCCCGGAAGTTCCGGAAATCCAGAAACAAGCCCATTTCCGACCTCCGGAGGGCCTCGGGAGCCCAGGGGAGGCCATTTTCTCCCTCCCAGAGGCTTGAAGAAAGCCTCTGGAGCCCCGGGAGGGTGAAAACGCCCTCCCCGCCATGGTGCAGGAGGCTGAGTAGGCCACGCCCACCCAGCAACCAGACAGTTTGATGAAATTTTTGAAGCCCACCCCTGCACATGACTCTGGGACACTGCAACCGTCATAAATAGGAACCAGTTGTCAAGCATTTGAAGGTAAATTGTGGTACATGTGAAAAATGGTCCTAAGTCACTTTTTTAAACGAACCGTTGTAAGTCAGGGACTACCTGTAGTGTGATAAATTCTTTGGCATCCCAAACAACTCCTGTTGGTAGCAAACTAATTCTGATGTCCCTTTCTTGCTTTCTCTTAGGTGCTGTGTGTGGGGGCAGAGATTGGAGTGTGCTTACTTCAGCAGAAATATCTCTAGATAAAATTTAGCCGGGAGAGGACTTGGCTGGCTAACAAGGAAAGGTCATCGTGATCAGAGAGTTACAGGACTGATCAACCAGAATTTCTGCAGATCAACACTTGCAATTTAACGGGTTTAACAGATTAACAGAGTTGGAAGGGACCTTGTAGGTCATCTAATTCAACCCCCTGCTCAAGCAGGAAACCCTACACCGTTTCTGACAGATGGCAGTCCAGTCTCTTCTTGAAAGCCTCCAGGAATGAAGCTTCCACAGCTTCCGAAGGCAACTTCTGCTCTATTGGTTGGTTGTTCTATCAGGACATTTCTCCTTATTTCCAGGTTGAATCTCTCCCTGTTCAGTTTCCATCCATTATTCCATGTCCGGCCTTCGGGTGCTTTGGAGAATAGCTTGACTCATCCTTATTTCTAGATTGAATCTTATAATTAATCTCAATTAATGCAGATGATATCCCCGGGGGATGATCTGAGAAACTACCCCCAGTTTATGTCTATGGAGATTCTCAGTCACCCAGCTCATGGTTGTCCCAAAGGTGCTTTTTCTTCCCAAAGAAGCTTCTTGGATGAGAAGTGAAACGTCTTCAAGAAAAAACAAAGTCCAGCTGCCTCATGAAAAAGTAACTGCTCTTTAGAAGGCCAGATCCCAAAGAGGAAACTCAAATACTTTGGCCACATAATGAGAAGGAAAGACTCCCTGGAGAAGAGCCTAATGCTGGGAACGATGGAGGGCAAAAGAAGAAGGGGACAGCAGAGAATGAGGTGGCTGGATGGAGTCATTGAAGCAATAGGCGTGAGCTTAAATGGACTCCAGAGGATGGTAGAGGACAGGAAGGCTTGGAGGAACATTGTCCATGGGGTCGTGATGGGTCGGACACAACTTCACAACTAACAACAACAACAAAGCAGTGGCTAAGATGCTGAGCTTGTCACTTAGGTTAGCAGTTCAGCAGTTCTAATCCCTAGCGCCATGTAACGGAGTGAGCTCCTGTTGCTTGTCCCAGCTTCTGCCAACCTAGCAGTTTGAAAGCACGTAAAAAATGCAAGTAGAAAAATAGGAATCACCTTTGGTGGGAAGGTAACAGTGTTCTGTGCTGTTGCCATGACCACAGAGACGTCTTTGGACAGCGCTGGCTCTTCGGTTTAGAAACGGAGATCAGCACCGCCCCCTAGAGTCAAGAATGACTAGCACATATGTGCGGGGAGAACCTTTACATTTACATCATTTGACCCATGCTAATGTTTAACAATTGTCATTCAATTGGTGGTCATAGGAGATGGTGTATTAGCCTCCCAAAGCAAACGTAAACATTTGGAGGTAAAATTTTGTATAAAAATCTCAATGGTTGGGGGGAGAAGGAAAATTTTGCAATAACTGCAAAACAGGCAGTTGCTTTCAAGTGCCAAATAGATTTCTTTTCTCAAATTCTCGAGTTGAAAGCATTGTCCCATTTTAATATTGAGTAATGGGTGCTTTTGCTCTTTTGATGCAGCAATTTTCCCGTATCTCTAATTCCCCTCCTCTCCCTCTTATTATCTTTATTGTTCTAAAGTCGTCCTTCCAATCTCTCCGCTGAGTCATGAATGCTCAAGGGAGTTGGCATTTTAATTACAGTGCACCAAGGCAATCGGAGGCCAACAGGCAGTGGATCAAAGCTCTGGTAGAAATGGGCCTTTTCTGCTGAGATTTCCATGTATAACGTTCAAGAGGGACACAGAGAAAATAGTCAGGACTGGAGAAAAAGATGGAGTGTTTTCTGCAGGATTTGACAAAAGCACATTGTAAGAAGAAGAATTATCGGCAGAGAGAAAAGTGCAGGAATTGGGTATGTCTCTGTCTGTTGATATAGGGACGCGATGGCTCAGGGGCTAAGGCGCTGAGCTTGTCGATCAGAAGGTTGGCTGTTCAGCAGTTCGAATCCCTAGAGCCGCATAATGGAATGAGCTCCCATTCTTTGTCCCAGCTTCTGCCAACCTAGCAGTTCAAAAGCAGGTAAAAATGCAAGTAGAAAAATAGGAACCACCTTTGGTGGGAAGGGAACAGTGTTCTGTGTGTCTTCGGCATTTAGTCATGCCGGCCACATGCCACAGAGACATCTTCGGACAGCGCTGGCTCTTCGGCTTTGAAACAAAGATGACTGCCACCTAGCGTTGGGAATGACTAGCACATATGTGTAAGGGGAACTTTTACCTTTATGTTTAAGTCTGGTGAAAAGAAGCACTGGGGGTGAAATGATAGCAATGTTCCAATATTTCAGGGGCTGTCAGAAAGAAGAGGCAGGAGAAAAAGCAATGGATAGAAAATTTATGTTTACTGAAAAATAAATAAAGGGAGGCTAAAGGTAAAGCTTCCCCTCACACATATGTGCTGCCCCTGACTCTAGGGGTGGTGCTCATCTCCGTTTCAAAGCTGAAGAGCCAGCACTGTCCGAAGAAGTCTCTGTGGTCATGTGGCCAGCATCACTAAACGCCGAAGGAGCACGGAATGCTGTTACCTTCCCACCAAATGTGGTTCCTATTTTTTCTAACTTGCATTTTTATGTGCTTTCAAATTGCTAGGTTGGCAAAAGCTAGGACAAGTAATGGAAGCTCACTCCATTATGTGGTGCTAGGGATTCAAATCGCCAAACTGCCTTCTGATCAACAAGCTCAGCGCCTTAGCCACTGAGCCACCACATCTAGTATAGATCTATTTCAAGCTATTTATCTCTCGTCAGCTAGCCACACCCTTCTGGGATTTGAACCCAGACTGTTTACATATTAGGTAGATGTATTAACCTCTAAGCCACAGGCTCTCCTCACTTTGTCAACTATACCAGGGGAGAGATCAATCAAATAGAATGGGTTGTCTTCAGAAGTCACAGATGCTCCAACACTGGAGGCTTTAAGAAGTGAATGGACTGCCACTTGTCTGGAAGGATGTAGGGTTTCTTGATCCAAAGTCCCTTCTAACTCTTGTTATACCATTATTAAGAACTGCCTCCTTATCATAGACCCATGAAGAATGAAATCCGCACCTGCCTATGGCAATGAGCGCACTGAGATTTTTGCAAGACAACAGATTCAAATCAAAGTGATAATCTCTTCTTAAACTCTCTCTGGTCTTTGGACTTCTACAAGCCTCTTCCCTCCCATGTTCTCCCCCAGAACAGCCTCTTCCGTCCCATGTTCTCCCCCAGAACAGCCTCTTCCGTCCCATGTTCTCCCCCAGAACAGGTAGTTCTTGAGTTACAATCATTCTTTTAATTTAATGACTGCTGGACTTTACAACCGCACTGATAAAATGGAGTTATGATCACTTCTCACATTTACGATGACTGCAGCATCCCCATGTGTCCAAAATTTGTGGTGCATGGAAAGAGACCTGTGTTTATGACCGTTGCAGTGTCTCGGGCCTATGTAATCACCATTTGTTGACCTTCCCAGCTGGCCTCTGACTAGCCAAGTCAATGAGGGAAGCCAGATTAGCTTAATGACTGTGTATTCACTTAACAACTGCAGTGATTCACTTAACAATCATGGCCAAAAGTTCGTAAATTGGGGCACGGCCCATGAAACAGCTGTCTAGCTTAGTAACAGCAATATTGAGCTCCATGGTGGTAGTAAGTCAGGATTACTTGCATTTTCTTTTCTAAAATTGTCTTTAATTTCTCAGCAACTACCCCACCCCACTTCTGCTCCCCTCCCCCCAAATCAGGACTTCAACAGCAATTCAAAGTGTGTGTGTGTGTGTGTGTGTGTGTGAGAGAGAGAGAGAGAGAGAGAGAGAGAGAGAGAGAGAGAGAGAGAGAGAGAGAGAGAGAGAGAGAGAGAGAGAGAGAGAGAGAGAGAGAGAGAGAGAGATATCACAAAGAGCTTCTTTGTTGTAAGGAGAACTTGCACAGACTGGATTGCCATCTGTCAGAAATGGTGTAGGGCAGTGATGGCGAACCTTTTGGGTGCCGAATGCCCTAAGCGCACTTGCCCTCCCAAAAATGCAATGCGAGCATCCACATGCATGTGCTCCCATCCTTGCATGCATGTGCGTCCTCCGCACATGCGGGCGCTCCACCTATTTTTGGCTTCCAGGTTGGTGTAGGCGGCCTTCCATGCCCAAAACGGGGTGCGGGGGGGGCGCATACACTCAAAACTCTAAAATGCAAGGTGGGTGCCCCCCCACACTCACGCACACACATCCCCTGCATGTGCCCCACCCCCATGCATGCACGGCAGAAACCTGAAAATCAGCTGGCCAGCGGGAGGCATGTGTGCATGCACAGTGGAGCTGGGCTGGGATGATGGCTGGCGTGCCTGCAGAGAAGGCACTGCGCGCCACCTGTGGCATGCGTGCCATGGGTTCCCCATCAGAGGTGTAGGTTCTCCTGTTTGGGCGGAAGGGTTGGACTTGATGACCTATCAGGTCCCCCCCAACTCTGTTAATCTGTTAAATCAGAACTTTAACTTGCATCTGACTCATTAGAAACATGGAGAAATACTTGTTACTGGAACTGGGACTATGCAGAGGTATTCTACGGAGTTTGGAGGATGAGTTGTGAAGTGGTGTGTGTGTCTCTGTGTGTGTGAGACTCACAGAAATGGAGGGCAGAGTTTGGGGGTTCAGACTGAAGATACAGGAACAAGTAGGTGTTCCCAACCTTTTCTTTACCAGACCCCCCCCACACACCTTTAAATACCTTTTATGGCCACGGACCCCCAAGATGTAACTCAAGATTTAAATCTAACATATCTTAAATCTAACATTTCTTCACGTCTTCGTGGACACCGTGTGATGACATTGCCCCCCCCCCCCGCCCCAGGTTCCACCTGGTAGCTCCCTTGGACACAATGGGGCGTTTCAATGGGAAGATGATATCCTGTACATTTCAGATTTGCAACTAGTTGGAGTCGCCATAGTTTTGGAAAAAAAGATCTTTCCCCCGAAGGAACTCTAAGACTCTTGCTTGGGCAGATGACCTACAAGATCCCTTCCGAACTCTGTTAATCTGTATCTGAACTACGGAATGATGAGAATTGGAGGGGACCTTAGAGGACATCCAGTCCAACCCCCTTAGCAATGCTGGATTAAGGGAGAGAGGAGGGAGAGGGAGAGGGAGAGGGAGAGGGAGGGAGGGAGGGAGGGAGAGAGAGAGAGAGAGAGAGAGAGAGAGAGGGAGAGAGAGAGAGAGAGAGGGAGAGAGAGATGGCCTTTTATTTGGCGGGCAAGACTTTTCTAAGCTTAACCAAGCCTCATTTGTACACCTGTATTGGCAATTTTATTGAAAGTACATGTCATGTTTCTTGTCCTCACCAAAAATCAATACCTGGCATGAGAAAGAAGGAAGGATTAGAAGTTCCAGGTCAACGGGGCGATGTTAAGATCAAACAAACTGAACTTTTAGTGACGAAGGGAAAAATAAACGGAGAAATGTTAAGACACTGATAGAAAGGGGTGAATTGTGGAGTCCAGGGTTTATCTAGGTCAGTGAGGGCTAACCTTTTTGTCGTTGCGTTGCACCCATAATGCAATCCACATGCAACACCCCTCCTGACCTTTCCCCCTACAAATGCACGAAACACGCCCCCCCTCCATGCATACACCCCGCACATGCATGGCAGAGACCCAAAAATCAGCTGGCCATGTGTGGTAATGCTGAGCTGGGATGATGGCTCGCATGCCCACAGAAAGGGCTCACACTTGCCACAGGTTCCCCATCACAGGATGTAGGTGGAAGCTAACTGGTTACTCAATAAAGCTCAGCCATCACCAGTTCACAGTGACACCTAGTGGCAAGATTTGTTAATTTCTCTGAGCAGTTTTTTGTTGCTTCTGTACAGTGAAGAAATAGTCTTAAGAGTAGAGAAATGGTTGTAAGGGGTTGTAGAAAACTTAACCCTCATAAAAATCCCAGTATTTATTGTACGGGGGTAATCAGTATGGAAAAGTTTAAGAGAGATGAGTACGTATTGTAAGAGCATCTCACTGCCAACATTAAGCACCGGTGCTTCTATAGATGTGCTTTTTTCTTCTCTGTGCTCCCCCCCCCTTTCTTTTATAAATTTCTTTCTATCGCTGTTCTGCCTAAACATTGGCATTGAGGCTTGGTGATCTGACAGCAGAGAGATGATAGTGAAGAGCCCAGCAGACCAAAGAATCGTATTTATTCTAGGTCTTGCCGACAAAAACGAAGGGGGAAAAAGGTCTGAGCATCAGATCCAGTGCTGGGATTCAAATAATTTAACAACCGGTTCTCTGCCCTAATGACCAGCTGGGTAGGTGAGGCTTGGTGGCCATGTGACTGGGTGGGCGTGACCAACTCAACATCACTCACATCGATGGGCGCTTTGCCTTAGTTAACCGGAGAGGCAGTTTCTGTAAGCAGGGCAATAAAGATTAGCCTAGAAACACCACCAGAATGTTTCCTTCCTGCCTTCCTTACAGGATTAGCCCTGTCAAGTGGGAAAAAATAAATTGAGATTTCTTCCAACAACCTGTTCTCTGAACTGCTTAGAAAGTTAACAACTGGTTCTCCCAAATAGGTGCGAACTGGCTGACTCCCACCACTGATCTGATCTGATCAACGTAGGAAACAAATCTTAGGAAGGCCTGGTTCAATTCACAGGAGGACTGCCATAGTTCAAGGATCTGAATTCTCACAATGCTGAGAAGACATTTCAGTATAGGAGAGAAACTCAAAGCAAATCATTTTCAAAGAGGGTCCAGCAGCATCGACTGAATGGCTGAGATGTCTTCAGCAATAACACTTAGTACTTAAGACTTGTATAGCGCTTCAGTGATCTACAGCCCTCTCTAAGCAGTTTACAGCAGGGTGGGTTGGATTGAAATCAAATCACTAGCAAAAAATCATCACTTAAATCAACTCGATTTAAATCATAATTTTTAGAGTCACTTCAGTCCTGCAGCAGCTCCTTCTGACCTGCTGTTGACTCACCGACAGCCCCATTCACTTTAATGGTGATGTGGCAGGGACACAACAAGGTGAGGGACATGGCCGCAGGTGAGTGGATGCCCGCTAACAGGCTCTGCCAGGATGGATCTGAAATGACAGGTGCTCTTTTAATGTAAGGACTCCTTTTTGCTGGTAGTTCCATGTGTCATAATATTCTGTCTCTCCTTTGTTTTTTTTAATTCTAGTGTTAGTCTATCCTTTTCTGCACTTGTTAATATCTTCGTTATTATCTCCTTTAAAAGGGGGTATTTTCACTTTTCCATTGCTGGGCATACACCATTCTCGCTGCTATTAGGATGTGAAATATTAGGTATATTGACCCTTTGCCTTTTGTAATAATACCCAACAGAAATAAATCTGGCTTGAATTCTATATGTTGTCCAACCATTTTTTCTAGCCACATCTGAATTTGTAACCAAAATCTCTTTGCTTTTTTACAGGTCCACCCCATGTGATAGATAGGAGGTGCCTGGTGATTGTTTACATTTCCAACATTTTGAGGATGTGTTGCTCTTCATGTCTTAATGACAAGAGAGAGACTTTGAGACTAAATCTTCTGGACCAGAAAAATGCCAAAAGTGATCCCTGATGTTCTGTTGTGCTGTGCTGTGGTCACATCTGGAAGCCTGAACAGCCAACGCCCTCTGAGAATACCTTTTCTGCCGACCTTTTGCACTCCCTTAACAATATAGCAATCCCATCATGGCTGACATCATTTGCAAATCACAACCAACGTATTACTATCATGGACACCGTATGTATTTAATCTGTTTTTGACATGGGCCTGAATTCTATCTGCTTCCTTATTCCGTTTAACAAGGCCTTTAGATCGTAAGATCAGTTGAGAGAAGCCACTGTGTCTTCTTTTAGTCTCTTGGGGGCTGAGGATGGGATCCGTCGAGTATCTTCTGGGCACTAAGCTTCCACAGCTCCTACCAAAGGAAAGATATTCAACATCCTTTAGGGCTCTCATACAATTCAGGACTGTACCATTGTTTATGAGGATGGGAAAGCAAGAAGAAACTTCCGCCTCCCCCGAAGTTCTACATTATGTTTCATACATTAAAACAGGATCTGGGATCAGCCTGTTTCTTCCTCAACACTTGATGGAGATGCAATTGCAGCCAAACTGCTGTAACCAATCAGTCCCCAACTCCTTACTCAAATCAGATATGGGCTGCAGCACATCACACACCATTCTGTGCAACATGTTCCAGTTTTACAATAGGCCAGCATGGAAACAATTCATAAGGCTTATTCAATGTTTGTCTTTCTTTGTAGAGCTCAGAAGTTCAAATACAGGCGTCCAGCAGGGGAACGTTTTGTAACTGTCCTTGCTCAATCCAGGTGTTTTTAAGACTGCTTACATCAAACTGGCACAACAGTTCACAAACAGAAGAGTAAAATCTAGTATGTTCTCTGTGTGTGTATTGGAAACAATGGGTCGGGGGAAGATTATACAAGCTGTTTTACCAATGCAGCAAGGCAACGAATACAAAAATAATGTGAATAGCAGAGTTGGAAAGCAATAGAATGGAATAGCGTAACGGAAGGAACCTTGGAGGTCTTCTAGTCCAACCCCCTACTCAAGCAGGAGACCCTATACAAGTGATGGCTATGTCAGGCCTGTGGTTATATTCCTTCTTAGGATCTTTGGCCTGCCACACTCTCTCTTATTTCATTATCCTGTTTCATTAGTGTAGAAATTGGGAGGGGGAATAGAAAGGAGTAGAATTGTGGAATGCATTGTTGTCATTCCTTTCTAGAAGCCAAGGTCATCTTTTGTCTTGGCACCTCTGCACCTGACCGGAACCAGCTGGGTGGAGATGCCAGCATGGCCGAAGAAGATTGGACCATGTGATGGATTTATGGGGGTGGGCATAAGATCAGGAACTTTCAACTGGGTGGAATCCCAGGAAGCTTTTAGATTTGGGATTCCAGAGTTTGTTGCCAACATGTCTGTCTTATTAAATTGGAACTTTAAGGATAGCTCTGCCTTGGACTCTGATTTAATTCTGTAAGATATTTGAAACGCTGACAGGCTAACCTTTTTTGGATTGCGTGCCAAAAGCAGGGGAGTAGTGTGTGGGCGTGCCATACCCATAGTTATGCACCCAGTGTGCATACAGCGTGTCACACACACACACACACACTGCTTCTGGCGTACTTTTTTCGCCCTCTTCAGGCCCCAGAGGCTTTCTAGGAGCCTGGGGAGGGTGAAAACAGCTCCCATACCTCCTGGAGGCCCTCTGGAGGGGAAAAAATTAGCCATATGGGCAAACCAGAAGTTCAGGAACAGACTTCTGGTTTGCTTGTAGAGCAGTTTTTTTGTCCTCCGGAGCCTTTAGGGAAGCCTCCTGAAGGCTCTGGAGTGCAGAAAATGGCCCTACGAGCAAACCAGAAGTCAGTTCCTGGACTTCCAGTTTGCCTGTAGGGCTGGTTTTTCGCCCTCCGGAGGCTTCAAAGAATATACCCATGATGGAGAACCTGTGGCACGCATGCCAGAGATGGCACGAGGAGCCTTCTTTGCGGGTATGCGAACCATCGCCCAACTCAGCTCCACTGCGCATGCCTCCTACCAGCCAGCTGATTTTCAGGTCTCTGCCACACGTGGAGACGTGCATGCATGCATGGGAGGGGGGAGTGCGGGGTGGTGGAGGTGCGGTGCCCTCCCCACTCCAGTGGTGTGTTTTTGGTCCCAGGAGGCTTCAGGGAGGCTTGCTAGGCCAAAACAGGGCACATGGGGGTCATGAGCATGCTTGCGGGGGGATACATGGGGATGGGGGGGGAGAGCACGCACATGTGCAGGGGACAGGGCGCAATGCATTATGGGTGTGGGCCCGTGCATGTGCCCGATTTCAGCATGCAAGGAGAAAAAGCTGTCACTGCCCTACACCATTTCAGGCAAATGATTGTCCCCTCTCTTTTTAAAAACTTCCAGTGTTGGAGCATTCACAACTTCAGAAGGCAAGCCATTATACTGGTTAATTGTTCTCACTGTAAGGAAATTTCTCCCTGGTGCTAGTTTGCTTCTTTCCTTGATTAGTTTCCATCCATTGTTTCTTGTCCTGTGCTTGTTCTATCATCCTGGCTTTCTACCGCTTGTATGATTGCACCAGGGGAGTAGTTTGCCAACACTGATACCCACCAGTTGCGGAACTCGCTCGTAAACAATATGCTGTGGAAAAGACAGCTCTACGGGCTGAACGCGGTATCTCATCTCGCCATCGCTGGTTTTCAGCAGCTCTTCCAAAGTACTCCGGAAGTGATTATAGGCTTCGCACACAACGTCCATTTGTCTTAAAGTGAAGTTGAACCTGGGCAAACACATCCCATAAAGCATCTCAGAACAGTTTCAAAGAGATCTTTTTTCTAAATGTGGCTGCATCTTCGCCCCCAAATGACAGCAAAAGGCATCAGAATATAAAATCAACCTGACAGGAGATGCTGGAGTTACAGAGAACAAGCAAATCGCCTGTACTTGTTCTGACCGAGGCATCCCAAGAGCCTGAAGCAAACTCCTCGTCCCCACACAAAGCCCTTTTATTAATTGACTCTGAATTCTGCTCATTTACATCCACCAAAGTCTTTCAAGGGAGGATTTACAGTCATAGACCTTATCTGGCTTGGAGAGCTGACAGGCCGAACTTGACAAAACTTGACAAGGAGCCCCGGAGAGTCATGAACCAATTAAGCGAACTAATTGTCTCCTGCAAACTCCACTCCCCTTTCTCCCCTCTTTTATTCTGTCTGGGAGGGGCCATTCATTGTCTACCTGTGGCCTTACTCCTAAGTCGACCCTCGTCCTTTAGCTGTTCCCTTCGTCTGGCAACTTTGCACATGTGCACACTGGGAACAGGCTCCAGCTGTTCATCTGCCTCACTGATGTCTGACTCTGAAGGCAGCTGATAACTGGCATACGGCTCTGGCCCCCTCTCTGCCTCCGACACTCATCAAAGCCTTCCCCAGACTCCAGGACAGGCCCATGTTCCTCCCCAACCTCCTCACTGTCCGAATCTGCTGCCAGCTCTGCTGGTGGGCCACAACAGTACTTAGATAACACTGCCAAAGGTGAAGATCCTGCGTTGTTAGTGCCTATTGCTGTTCTGAACTTTTTTCAGGTCAAAACCTCTAGAAAGAGAATGCTTACATGTCCACTTTATTCAGCTTCAAAAGCTGGAATGAGATAAAGTCAAGACAGTGAAGTCAAAGGGAGGGAGGAGAAAAAGGTCAACTCCTTTTGTAGAATTTCTAACCTGCTCATAGTACAGACGCCATGCTGGAATACAGACAATTCCCAACTTACAACCATTTGTGAGCATTCAAAGGTACAAAAGGGCCGAAAGAAGTGACTTATGCACTTACAACCATCACAGTCACATGATCAATGTTTTGGGTTTTTGGCAACCAGCATGCATTTACAATAGTTGCAGCATCCTGGGGTCAGGTGATCATGATTTCTGACCTTTCAAGACAGCTTCTGTTAAGCAAAGTCAATGGGTAAATAGGATTCGCTTAATGACGACTCTGATTCACTTAGCAACTGTGGTAAAAAATTGTAACATCGGGTGAGACTCATTTAACAAACGTCTTGTTTGGCAATGGAGATTCTGGTCTTCAGAATCAGAATAGATCCGGAAGGGGCCTTGGAGGTCTTCTCGTCCAGCCTCCTGCTCAAGCAAGAGTCCCTATACCATTCCAGACAAGTGGCTGTCTAGTCTCTTCTTAAAAACCCCCAGGGATGGGAGCCCCCACAAGGTCTGAAGCTTGTGGTTTTCTAATTGAGGATTATCTGTAAACTAAAGGCCCTTTCTAAACTGGTCCAGAAATGAAAACGATTTAAAATCATTGCTTGGTATTTTTCTACGATGATTGTGATTGTGCTGGAAACTCAGAGAAGCAAATGTTGCCTTAGTTGCAAGCTCTGTTTTTGCTTGGTTTGTGACAAACAAGACGCCCTATTTATGTTATGGTGCATCTTAAATGCATCACCAACCTCTTTTCCATAGAGAAGTAGACGGTGCAAGAATTCCTCAGGTTGCGAGTGATTCGGGACAGTGTTTTGAAAAAAGCATCTGTTAGGTCATCATCATAAAATACTGCAATATAAAAGATGGAATAGTGAAGGTTTTCAAGGCTACCCAGAAGCATTACCCTCCCATCTTAAAGCTGATTTGTGCAATCAATTATTGTTCAGGATACACTGCATTATAATGCAAGCAGTTAACTTCACATTTTAGTAACTAGGACTCCAGATGAATTACGGTCATCGAGCAGAGAGGATTTTTTGCAACTGCAAGAGACAGGCATGGCAACACACACACACACACACACACACACACACACACACACACACACACACACACAGATCTGCCAAGTAGCTACACATTTAATTTTTAATTTCACTGAGAGACTTTTATGCAATAATAGGAGGAGGAAGATGCAGTGGATATAAGTTCATTGTCTTGATGTCTTTGGAGATTCTCAATCATCCATGTCACCATCATAATCACCTTCTTTTAACGACCCCATAATTCCTTGCAAGGCAGAGTCTGTGCAACTGAATGGAGCTGAGTATTTACTGGCCAGATGCCCTTCCTGTCGCCAATGCGGAGTTATATTCAGCAGATAAAATCTCAACGTGCCCAGAGAGAGAAATATCTGTCTCTACCTAGGATTGAATTCACAGCCTCCTGAATGTAAGATGAGAGCTCTATCTCTAGGCTGCCACACCCCTCTTCTCCCTTTTCCTCCCTTATTTCATTTTTTCTTTTATTTTCTTTTATATTATGATAAATTAATAAAACTTTTGGGAGAAAAAAGAAGTTTTCTTTTAAATAATGATTCCAAACACTTCATTAAAAATGTTCTGGGCAAGATCTGTTTAACTTGCACCTGTTTTAATTTTGTATTTTGTATTTTAAACTTCATGTTGTACAGTATGCCTTATCTTAATTGGGATGCTTTTGACATGAATAAACAAATGTTTTTAAAAAAACCAGAGTGTTATCAGAGCTGCACAAATATGCGGTTGTGATTTCATAGCTGTTCCTCCGATAATTTAAATTTCTGAGCCAATTTGAAGCAGAGTGTGAACCTGAGTTTTGTCAAATTGACTGGCAGCCAAGTCTACTGAACTGAAAGATTACTGCACATCCTTACCTGAAGCAACTATCACTTTAAATCACTGAATCAACCTGGTTCTGACATTCCAATCTCGTTAAGGCTGATTAGCATGTTTTTATAGCCTCAATCCATTCCCAAACCTTTTTCGTACCATCAGCAGCCAGTATCACAGTGGTGAGGTCATGCAGTTCAGCAATCTCTTTTTCGGACCAGCTAAAGCAATCCTCAGGATCTACAGCAAAAGTGGGGAGGGGGGGGGAGGTATACAATACTTATTTACTGCATATCCCAAACTGTCTATAGCAGAGTTGTCAAACTCATGGCCCACGGGCCGGATTTGGCCCTCAGGGCTAGCCTGGAAACAGTAAAGGACAGCCCGGGGTGTTGTAGTCCGCTAGGGGCCCTCGGAGCTGGCAGCAGAGTCGGACAGTGAGGAGGTTGGGGAGGAACATGGGCCAGTCCTGGAGTCTGGGGAAGGCTTTGATGAGGGCTGTGTCGGAGGCAGAGAGGGGGCCAGCGCCATCTGGGAGTTATGTGCTGCCTCCGGAGCCTCACATCAGTGAGGCAGAAGAACAGGAGGAGCCTGTTCTGAAGCTCCATTTGACTCTGTGCTCTGTTTGGCCTTGCAAAACTAATTGGCAATTAGGTCTCTGGCAGCATTTCAAGGGAGATAAAAGTGGGTGCTTATCCGCCTTACCCTGAAAGACTTTGGCAGACGCCTGTTGGACTCTTCGCAAACTGTTTGTGAATCATTATGGGCTGTGAATGAACATAATTCACAGCCGTTTAAATAAAAAAGGGGGTTTGAGGACACTCTCTCTCTCTCTCTTCTTTACATGAAGATTTAGGTTTGTCTGTGACAACCTCAATTTTGCATCCTGTTCTTCAGGACTTTGACCTCTCAATTAAGCCAAGCAACACTATGGTTTACTCAATGAAGGGCAGAAATGTATTTTGCACATGCTCAGAGGCAAGGCCTTTAGTGTCATCATCTCAGATAAATCCTGAGTTTTAAATGAGAGATTGGAAAGAAACCCTCAAAACCAGCTGTAGAGAAGTTTTACGCACCAGTGCAGAAATCGTCTTGCTGCCAATCCAGCTTTTTAACTCTAATTTCACTTCCTAAAAATCCGCAAAGGAATAAGTGGTCAAGAAAACTATTAGGATACAAACGATACAAAAAATAAACAAGAACATAGCGGCAATGCTGTTATGATGTGCTTCTTATACAGATGGTCCTCAACTTACAACCGCCATTGTTGCTAAGCTGGTCACATGCTTGGGACTGATTTTACAACCATTTTTACTGTGGCTGTTAAGCGAATCACCACGGTTGTAAATCGAAGCACGTGGCTTTTAAATGAATCTGGTTTTCCCTATAAACTTTGTTTGTTGGAAGCTGGCTGTGAAAGTTGCCAACTGTGATCATGTAGCTGCGGGAGATTGTGTTGTGAATGTGAGTTGTCTGCCAAGAGCCCAAATTGCAATCATGTGACTACCGTATTTCCCCCCAAATAAGACTGGGTTTTATATCAATTTCTGCTCCAAAAGATGCATTAGGGCTTATTTTCAGGGAAATATGGTACTAAATGCATCTTTAGTGAAGGGGGGGGGGAGTCCCAATACGTACGTCACGTAACACTGCTGTGACGACACGAGTTTGACACCCCTGAGTTAGAGGAATGCAGTACATTTTTATTCAATCAAGAGAAGAAAGTGTAGCACACAAATGCTCTGTCAGATATCCACTGGGAACCATGAGGACTGAAGGATAGACAGGGGACTAATATATTTTTTTGGTTCAAAATTTGTTCTTCTATAGAGCTTCCAACACCCAGACTAAAATGATAAAACAATATTAGCCACTTATCCAGAAGCAGGCCTCAAGAGCATACACTTTAAAATAGATTGCAAGTACCATATTTTTGGGACCATAAGACGCACCGGAGTACAAGATGCACCAAGATTTTAAAGAGGTAAATTGAAAAAAAAGTGTTTGCATTCTGCAGGCCTCCGAAATCCTCTGCATGCGTCATTTTTTTGTGAAAAACGGGGCATGGAGAGTTTGAGAGGCCTGCAAAGTGCTCCTGGGGGATGCCCCCCCCCCCCAACGAGCAAAAAACAGTCCATTTTTTTGCAAAAAACAGGGCATGAATAGGCTTTGAGAGGTGCCCCCAGGAGCACTCTACAAACCTCCCAAAGCCTCTGCACATCCATTTTTGTGAAAGGGGCAAGGTTTCAGGAGGTCAAAAATGCTGTATTCAGTGTATAAGACACACCCAGATTTTCACCCTCTTTTTGGGGGGAGGGGGGGGAATGTGCGTCTTATACTCCAAAAAACACGGTTAAGTGCATGAGCTACCTACCACTAAATAATACTTCTCAGATTTGATGCTTGTTTTAGTTTGCTGGATGTGAAAACATTGACCAATCTTGAAAGCACATTGTGATATAATCCTATGTAGGTTTGTTCAGCATCAGACCCCTCTCATAGTCAGTGGAAGTGACTCATTTTTTACCTGTTGGCTCAGTGATGTGTTTGTTTAAGGCTACATTTCGTTCACACATGTTCAGCAGGTCTTCACCAACATCTTTAAGAACAAAAAAAGATGAGATATATCAGAATTCCAAAGAGCCAGTTTGGGGAATGCGCTGCCCTAGAAGTCAGGAGACGGTGAAGTTTTAGTCCCACGTTAGGCATGGAAGCCAGCTGGGTGATTTTCGGCCAATCACCCGAAGAACTGTGAATTCTAGTTCCGCCTTAGGCATGAAAGCAGCTGCATGACTTTGGGCCAGTCCCCCCACCCTCCCCTCTCTCTCAGCCCAATCTCACTCACAAGGTTGTTGTTTTGGGTGAAAATAAGAGACAGGATATTATGTATGTTTGCTGGCGGGGGCAATTGGGAATGGGAAAAGGGAAAGTGCCCCCTCCCCTTCCTTTAATTTGTCGTAAGGGTATCCCTCTGCCTGTGATGGTCAGTGATTTCCATGACCCTTTTCATATGTATGTTTGCCATCTTGAGTTGACCAATGTATGTGTCCTTCAATAAATAAGAGGCAGAATAAGTATCTAATAATAATTTCATGCTGAGTTAACCAAAGTAAAAGGATACCAGGTAGTCCTCAGGTTATGACAATTGGGCTGGGACTGCCACAAGCAGTGTGGTCATCTACTAAGTCAGGATTGGTTTTATGACCTTTTTTCCTTGGGGTCATTAGGCATCCAAATAGTGACCCCATGACAGCGCGAATGCTGTGACAGTCATAAGTCATTTTTTAAGCACTTCTGTGGCCACTAAACAAATGGTTATAAATTGAGGACTATTGTAGGCATTTTAAAACCATGGGACCCCTTTTTGAAATGTTGTTTTGAATAGAATAGAATATTGGAATGAAGAATAGAATAGGAAAGGATAGGAATAGAGTGCAGAATAGAATAGAATGAAATGGAATAGGAATAGAATAGAATGTATTTAGAGTAAAGTAGAGTAGGAATAAGGAATGAACTGAAATGAAATAGGAATAGAACAGAACAAGAAATTAGGAAAAGGAAAGAATAGAATAGGAATAGAATGGAATAGGAATAGGAAAGAATAGGAATAGGTAGAATAGGAGTGGAATAGGAACAGTACATAATATAATTCTTTATTGGCCAAGTGTGATTAGATATGAAAAGAATTTGTTCCAGTGCATAAGCTCTCAGTGTACATACAACAATAGTGATAGATCATTATCATAGTCATTGTAATATATATATTCATTATAAAACATTAGATACAACACTTAGGGGTAGTCATGGAAACTGAATAAGCAATCAACATAAATTATACTAGGGGGAAAAACAGTCCTTGTGTCTAGTTGTTCTGACGGGCAGTGCCCTACAGCATCATTTTGAGGGTGGGAGTATATCCCAAACCACCCAAAGAGTTTTACTAAAGAGATACCTGTGCAGTAAATGGTTTTGGCAGCTTTGGCCACGATGATGCTGACAAGTCCGATTCCTCCTCCAAGCTCCAGCACTGTGCAACCCTTGAACAAATCTTGCTTCCCGAGGATGTAATCGGCAAGCAGGAAAGCTCCTCGCCAGACCTTCAAAACCAGAGAGAAAGATCGTACGTGGGGCGGACTTAAAAAAAGATGGGAAATGGACAGCG
The DNA here is from genome assembly GCF_051295495.1 of Thamnophis sirtalis. Classification (NCBI taxonomy): domain Eukaryota; kingdom Metazoa; phylum Chordata; class Lepidosauria; order Squamata; family Natricidae; genus Thamnophis; species Thamnophis sirtalis. The sequence goes on along the minus strand of NW_028261394.1, from coordinate 17,794,013 downwards.
GACATGCTTCCTACCTGCTTCCCAACATCTTCTAAAGGGGTCGCCATGGTGTGCTCTGGAACAGCAAAACAAACGAAGAATCTTTTCCATTAGTCCAAATTCATTATCCCTCCTCCTCCCAATGTATTCTCCTCAAAACTGCTTTTGCAATAAAATGCGGAGCTGGCGGCAGAGTCAGACAGTGAGGAAGCTGGGGAGGAAGAGTCCTGGAGTCTGGGGAAGGCTCTGATGAGGGCTCTGTGTTGGGAGGCAGAGAGGGGCCCAGAGCCGTCTAACACTTATCAGCTGCCTTCGGACTCAGACATCCGTGGGGCAGATGAATAGCTGGAGCCTGTTCCCAGTGTGCGTATGCGCAGAGTTGCCAGACGAAGGGAACAGCTAAAGGACAGGGGTCGACTTGGGAGTATGGCCACAGGTGGACAATGAATGGCCCCTCCCAAAGGGAATAAAAGAGGAGCGAAAGGGGAGTGGAGTTTGCAGGAGACAATTAGTTCGCTTAATTGATTCGTGACTCTCCAAGACTCCTTGTTTTGCAGATATCGGCCTGTCAGCTCTCCAAGCCAGATAAGGTCTGTGACTGTAAATCCTCCCTTGAAAGACTTTCCTGGATGTGAAGGAGCAGAATTCACACTAAATTAATAAAAGGGGTTTGTGTCGGGACCAGGAGTTTGCTTCAGGCTCTTGGGAAGCCTTGGTCAGAACATAAAGCTCAGAAAAGACAAATACAAAAAGGCAGAAATGAAAAATACTTCTCTTCAGATATTGTTAGGAAAATGCATAATTTGCATTCTATCAGAGTAGGAAGAGTGAGAATCAGAAATGGAGAGAATTGAAGTATGACCTGTTCGCCATTATAATAAAAATATAGAGACTGTCTTCTGCCCAAAAGCGAAAAACGAACCTTGGACAGCAGTGTTTCTCAACTGTGCAACTTTTAAGACGTGGGGACTTCAACTTCCAGAATTCCGCAGCCATATTATAAATGTTGTAAATTGGAGAGGTCATGTAACTGTGGGATGCTGCAATCACTGTAAACGCTGGTCAGCTAAAAGGTAAAGGTTCCCCTCGTACATATGTGCTAGTCATTCCCGACTCTAGGGGGTGGTGCTCATCTCCCTTTCAAAGCGGAAGAGCCAGCACTGTCCGAAGACGTCTCCGTGGTCATGTGGCCGGCATGACTAAATGCTGAAGGCTCACGGAGCGCTGTTCCCTTCCCACCATAGGTGGTACTTATTTTTCTACTTGCATTTTTTACATGTGTTTGAACTACTAGGTTAGCCGAAGCTGGGACAGGGAACGGGAGCTCACTCGATTACGCGGTGCTAGGGATTCAAACTGATGAATTGCCAACCTTTCTGATCAACAAGCTCAGCATCTTAGCCACTGAGCCACTCTGTCCCATGCAGGTCAGCTATTAGTGTACCAATGGGATTTCATGGCTACCCTCCCTCCGCTGTCAGAACTTTGAATTCAATTCTTCAGCACCAGTTCTGTCCTCTGTAATTAATTCTTCCCTCACTTCTGCTATGGCAGCCCAGGGATGTGTTTCAGGTTTTAGCCCTGGGAGATCCATTGCAACTTTGCTAAAGCAATTGGCTATAAGTTCAGCACTATTTGCATGAGAATAAAATATGATGGTGTTACTGACCTATTTTAACGATATTGAAACTGTTGCTCTCGTGTTCTTCTTCTTCCAAGACATCTCCATCCTTAGTCAAAATAATGGGGAAGGACTTAGTCCTTGTCTGACCCTCACCTCCTGCAGGAGGGAGGGGAGCTTTCCGGACCACCTGCAGGTCTCCATCTTCATCCAACAAGGCCTCAAACCCTCGACGGGGGTCACCTTTGTTTTCAGGACTGTCTGGGGAATCGTCAGCACCAGCTCTGCCCTCTGCAATGAATTCTTCCTCACTTCTGCGCTGGCAGCCAAGGGATGATTCTTGGCCTCTCTCTTCTGTCTCAGGGTCCCCCTGGATATTGTCCAAAAGGAGCCTGAACTGCGAGAGAAAGACTGAGAGGCAATAATTTCAGTTGATACATTTCCTTGCAAGCAAATGACCTACACATTTGAAGAAACTTACAAGCAGAATTAGACTTTCGGAGGTTCCAAGGACTGTTTTCCCTAGAACTTTGTTGTACAGTTATTTAGCACGCCTCACCCTTCAATTTAACTGGGCATTTCATGTGTTTTTGGAAACTACATGAAACTGAATTCATAATGATGTATGTAGAGGTTTAAAATTCTTGTATTTAATGATTCAGCTTTCTTCACTTCTATCATCTACCGATCCTGTTCTTGCCCTCTTATATTATTCAGCAATAATTCCAAACAACAATACATTCTGAGGATTTCAAACCAGATATAGGGAAATATCTTCTCTCTCTCGGGCTTTGCAGATGTGTTCCGTTTCTGTTCCCATCAAGCCCAGTCATGTGCTGTCCTCAGGGGTGGGCTTCAAAAATTTCAGCAATGGGCTCTCTGCCCGGTTTCTGGGTGGGCGTGCCCATGGTGGGCATGCCCTAGTTGGCCTCCTGCACCATGGTGTGTGTGTGTGGGGAGTTTTCACCCTCCTCAGGCTCCGGGGAGCCCTGAACTTACCTCGCATCCAAAACGGGCTGTGTGGAGATTCTTGGGGGGGTAGGGGGGAGAGGGGCCAACCAGGGGTGGGATTTGGAGGTTCTCTAAACTGGCCATAACATTAGCTACAGGTTCTCCTGAACCAGCACCCCACCCCTGGCTGCCCTCCTTTCCTTGTACGTAAATGTTCTATCAGCCCCTTCATGGTCCTTTTCTTCCTTGCATGCATTTTGCCAGTCTCTTCCCCCCTCACTCTTCAGTTTCTGTTATCTGATGCATATCCTTCTTTCTCCTTTTTGTCACAGCTAAATTCCTCTTCTTCCTTACTGCATCCTCTCCTAAGCATATGCATTAAACTATAAACCCATGATGGCGAACCTATGGCACAGGTGTCACACGGAGCCATTTGTTAGGGCACGCAAGGCGTTGCCCTGTCAGCTCCAGCGCGCATGCATGCACTGGCCAGCTAACTCCGGACTTCATTTTTGGCCATTTCTCTCCCTCTGGAGGCTTCAGGGACGCCTCCAGACAGGTGGGAAAGCCTCCTAGAAAGCCTCTGGAGCCTGGGGAGGGCGAAAAACGGGTGCATCTTGCGCCAAAAACAGGGGGGGAGAAGGGTCGCATGCATGCGCATGGGGTTGTGTGCATAGAATTATGGGTGTGGGCACGCCCGTGCACAATCCCTCCTGCGCTCTTCCCCCTTTTGCCACGCAATGGAAAGCAGGTTAGCCATCACTGCTGCAAGCCATGGCAGAGACCTGTGGCTGGTTAGGTGCACAATTTGAGTAAGCCAAAACCAAACAACGACACAACAGTCCTGGAAGCTCTGTTGAGTTCAGCACTCTTCCTCTCTCTCAATCAACAGCATCCACTCTTGATGGGGATGGAATTAAATGTTATATTACCTGGCTGGCCAACAGAGTTCAACCTCACCATAAAATGCCTTCTGTTTGCAGTGTGGAGATGAATATCAGAGAGTACTGTATCACTTCGAAATATTGTTTCATCCATAGCCTCTCTCACCTTCTCCAACTAAGATGCGCTGAGGACCAGATCATCTATAATTACAAAAAGCAACATCCCAATTGACACAAAGAAGATTGAAATATTTCACATCTGCTTATAAAATGCAACATGGGTGCATCCCATCATCTTGATGCTGCAATGGTTGTTAAATGTGGAAAACAGTCATAATTCATTTTTTTCAGTGCTGTTGTAAATTCGAATGCTCACTAAACAAATGGCTTTAATTCGAGGCAAGTCCATACTTCACACATCTTTAAATTAACCTATTTTGAAGGTGTGGCACTCTTAGCTATACATTTCACAAAAAAATACAGCTTTCAGAGTGCAATCCTCTACTTATTTATCTGGGAGTAGGCTCCAAAGAGTTCAGCGGAACTTGCTTAACAGCAATAGGATTGAATTAATGGTTAAAAAAGAAAGAAAATAAAATGGATTACTTGCTATTTTACGCATGCTATTAATAAAGGGAGAAAAATCAGCAATCTCAGATATGCGGATGATACCACGATCTAAAGAGCCTCTTGATGTGGGTGAAGAAGGAGAGTGCAGAAGTTGGCTTGAAACTCAACATTAAGAAAACTAAAATCATGGTATCCGGCCCTCTCAATTCCTTGCAAATAGATGGGGAAGAAATAGAGATAGTGACAGATTTTACTTTCCTGGGCTCCAAAATCACTGCAGATGGGGACTGCAGCCCAGAAATTAAAAGACGGTTGCTCCTGGGGAGGAAAGCTATGGCAAATCTGAACAGCATACTAAAAAGCAGAGACATCACCCTGCCAACAAAAGTGTGTATAGTCAAGGCTATGGTTTTCCCAGTTGCAACGGATGGCTATGGAAGTTGGACCAGAAGGAAGACTGAGCACCAAAGAACAGAGGCCTTTGAACTCTGGTGCTGCAGGAGGAGTCCCTTGGACTGCAAGGCGATCAAACTAGAGATCAACCCTGACTGATCTTTAGAAGGCCAGATCCTAAAGATGAAACTCAAAGACTTGGCCACCTAATGAGAAGGAAGGACTCCCTGGAGAAGAGCCCCATGCTGGGAATGATGGAGGGCAAAAGAAGAAGGGGATGACAGAGAAGGAGGTGGTTGGATGGAGTCATTGAAACAGTCAGCGTGAGCTTCAATGGACTCCGGGGGATGGTAGAGGACAGGAAGGCCTGGAGGAACATTATCCATGGGGTCGCGATGGATCGGACACGACTTCACAATTAACAACAAATTTTTTTGAAGGTGTGGCACTTTTGGGTATACATTTCACAAAGAAATACAGCCTTGTGTGCAAAACATGGGAGTTCAGAATGCAATCCTCTACTCATTTACCTGGGAGTAGGCTCCAAAGAGTTCAGCGGAACTTGCTTAACAACAAATAGGATTGAGCCTGCATGGTTAAAAGAGAAAGACAATAAAACGGATTACTTGCTATTTTATGCAGGCTATTAATAAAATTTGTATACGGTATTTCACAGAGTCTTACTGTAGAAAAAATAGTACAGTGTATAAAGAAAGCATGTAGTCTCTAGATAAATTAGGTAGGAGCACAGTGCACAAACAAATCCTTTAAAATCATTTTTTAAGTCTGTTGAATTTGTATGGATGAGCACATTTATAAATGGGTAATATTATCCTCACATAATAAACCATGGCTTTTCTCTCCACTGTAAAAAGTCTCCTTTCCCTTGAAAATATATACCCAGGTACGATGGGGAGCTACAGCTAATCTGCTTATGGGCAGAGACACTCTTTTTCACAACGCTAAACCCAAGAGAGCAGATCTTTCTGCTGGTGGTGGTGGAGGGAGGAACAGGATGACGACGGCACAAGGAGGGGAGGAAAGCAAGCAAGCTCACAGAGCTATACAGATGAAAACTTATCAAGGGAAAATCCAGTTCAGAACTAAGGAGAAATTTCCTTTTTTTTTAAATTAAAAGTTTTTTTAATTAAACACACATTAAAACATTGGACACAGTGTAACCGTCCTGGCAATGTCTTTGCCATACATACTAGAATATAAAGTTAAATATTGTAACCACCATGCTTATTTACAATTGGTCTATTCAGTATTTACAAATATAAGGATATCGTATTTCCATCCATGTTGCTTTGTCCTTGGTCTTATACAGAGAAATTTCCTGATAGTGAGAACAATCAGCTGGTAGAATGGCTTGCCTTCAGATGTTTTGTATGCTCCATCACTGGAGGCTTTTAAGAAGAGACTGGACAGCCATTTGTCTGGAATGGCATAGGTTCTCCTGCTTGAGCAGAGGGTTGGACTAGAAGACCTCCAAGGTCCCTTCCAGCTCAGTTGGAAGTTACTGCTTTGGAAGACAGTTAAACCGATGTGGCTTATGACTTCCAAATTCATCCTTATTTGTGTCTCTTTTAAGAATTATCCAGACTTTGCCATCAATCCTGTTGGGACCTTTTGTCCCTCCTTCCACCTTTCTTTCCCTGTCTTTCCATCTTCCTTCCTTTCAATCCTTCCTCCCACCTTTCTTTTCCCATCTTTCCACCTTCCATCTTTCTTTCCGCCTTCCTTTCTTTCAGTTCCTCCTTCCACTTTTCTTTCTTTCTATCTTCTTTCCTTTCAAACCCTCCTCTCACCTTTCTTTCCCCCTTCCTTCTAGTCCCTCCTTCTGCCTTTCTTTCCCTGTCTTTTTTCATCTCTTACTTTCAGTCCCTCCTCTCACCTTTCTTTCCCTATCTTTCCACCCTTCCTTCCTTCCAATCCCTCCTTCCACTTTTCTTTCCATCTTTTTAACTTTCATTTCCTCTTTCCACTTTTCTTTCCCTCTTTCCACCTTCCTTCCTGTCTTTCTTGCCATTTCTTACTTTCAGCCCCTTCTATTTTTCTTTCCCTGTATTTCCAGCTTCCACCTTCCTTTCAGTCCCTCCTTTTGCCTGTCTTTCTACCTTTCTTCCCCATTCCTTCCTTTCAGCTTTCTTTCCCTCTTTCCACCTTCCTTTCAGTCCCTCCTCCTGCTTTTCTTTCCCTCTTCCTTCATTTCAGTCCCTCCTTCCACCTCTCTCCCCATCTTTCCATCTTCCACCTTTCTTTCCACCTTCCTACCTTTCAGTTCCTCCCTCCATCTTCCTTTCCCTCTTTCCCCCTTCCTTCCTTCTTCCTTTCCACCTTCCTTCCTTCCATCTTTCTTTCCTTCTTTCCCCTTCCTTTCTTTCACCTTTCTATCCCTCTTTCCTCCTTCCTAACTTTCACCTTTCTTTCCCTCTTTCCTCCTTCCTTCCGTTCAATCTCTCCTTCCACCTTTCTTTTCCCACCTTCCACTTTTCTTTCCACCTTCCTTCCTTCCAGTCCCTCCTCCCAGAGAGAAGGAAGCAGCTGGCACTCTGCATGCGCGTAGAAGAACCCTATCTTCCACTATCCCCGTTCCCCCGTTGCTTCCTGCAGCCCAGCGCAGCACTTTTGCGCGCCGAGAGCCAAACGGCTCGAAAATTCCTTTTCGCTCCGCAGGGACTCACCTGCCGACGCGCCTCAGAGACGCCACACCCCCCCTCTCCATTATTGTTTCATTCCCCCCTCCCACCAGCTGCTTCCTGTTTCCGACTTCCGGCTTCGGGCCTTCTGCAGCGCTCGGTCACTCGCGCGAACTGACCAATCATTGACGAGGGTACCTTACTGGGCGGGGCTATAGTTCTCCGTCCTAAAAGGATCGCCCTCCTCCCGCGTTGCAGGGTTGCTATGGCAACCTGCTCCCTAGCCACTAGGGGTAGGTTAATCCTTCTTTGGAGAGTTCAGGGAACTTAAACTGCTGTGGCCGTTTCCATTCGCTGCAGTTAACAGTCCAGTATATCAGACGTTGTGATCCTCACTGGAGGATTTTTAAGAAGAGACAAGGAAGGCAAGCTGTTCATTCGTCCAGGATATTACAGGGTTTCCTTCCTGTTTGAACAGAGGGAGAATGGAATGGAATGGAATGGAATAGAATAGAATTAAGAATGGAACGGAACAGAACAGAAGTAAGAATGGAATGGAATACAATAAGTAGAATAGTAGAAATAGCATAGCATAGAAGTAGCAATGGAACCGAATGGAATATCAGAATGGAATAGGCATAGGAATGGAATGGAATGAGAATTAGAATGGGAATTAGAATCGAATGGAATAGAATATAATAGAGAATCAGGAATGGAATGGAAATAGAAGTAGAAGAAATAGAAATAGAATATCAGAATGAAATAGGAATAGAACAGAATACGGAATAAAATAGAATAGAATAGGACATAACTAAGAATGGAACGGAATGGAATATCAGAATGGAATAGGCATAGGAATGGAATGGAATAGAATGGGAATGTAGAATGGAATGGAATAGAATAGAATAGAGAATCAGGAATGGACTGGAATGGAAATAGAAGTAGAAGAAATATAAATAGAATAAGAATAAAATAGAAATAGAAGAGGGAATAAAATAGAATAGAATAGAACATAACTAGGAATGGAATGGAATATCAGAATGGAATAGGCATAGGAATGGAATGGAATAGAATGGGAATTAGAGTGGGGATGTGGAATGGAATGGAATAGAATAGAGAATCAGGAATGGACTGGAATGGAATGGAAATAGAAGTAGAAGAAACAGAACTAGAATATCAGAATAAAATAGGAATAGAATAGAATAGGGAATAAAATAGAATAGAACATAACTAAGAATGGAACGGAATGGAACAGAATGTATTTACAGTAAAGTAGAGTAGGAATAATAATAGGAATAGGTTAAGGATAGGATAGGATAGGATAGGAATAGAGTGTATTTAGAATGGAATGGAATGAAATAAAATAGGAATAGAAGGAACCTTTGAGCCCAATCCCCTGTTCAAGCAGGAGAACCTATACCATTTCAGGCTAGAAGACCTTCAAGGTTCCTTACAACTCTGTTACTTTATTGAAATAGTTCACAATACATAATTCCATTGCTAACTAAACTATAACTTACTGAATATGCCCAGCTAGTCTTGTTAGAACAGCAGAGGGAACACACAACACAAATACGCTCTCAACCAACCACATAAGAATTCTTTGCCCTGACCTGCAGAAGGAATCCTGAAAAATAACCAAAAAGTCCCAGGGAATCTTAAAAATTAATGTATTTAATAAGACGCCATGCTGTTTATTAGCTGGTTTCCTCAAATTACACTGTGGCTCAGAAAAGCAGGTGCTGGAGATGTATTAATTTTTGCAAAGTTGCAAAAGTTTTTAAAGAAATTCCCCATATTCTGCAGTAGACCGTATAAACATATTTTGAGGGGTGAAACATGTATTAGATATTAGACAAAAATATTAAAGTTTCATATCTGGGTAATGTTTTATGCCTACAAGAGGCATCTCTTATGATTTGAAACTGATTTAGTCTGACGGGTGTGTGTAACATGATAACTATCTTCCAATACTTGGATAGCTATCACAGAAACGAGGGGATTGATGTATTCTCCAAAGTGCCAGAAAGCAGAACAAAAAATAACAGATGGAACATCATGAAAGTGAGATCATATTTAGAAGTAAAGAGATATTTCCTGATAGGGAGAACAATTAATCAATGGAATAGCTTGCCTCCTGGAGTTGTGGGTGCTCCAACACTGGAGGTTTTAAAAAATAGACTGGACAGCCACTTGATTGGGCTGGTGTCCCTTGAGTAGGGGGTTTGACTAGAAGATCTCTGCGGTCCCTTCCAGTCCTATGATTCTATATCAGACCTGGGTATTCTATGGCCTGTGGTCCACATCTCACCCTTTGCCTATCCTTGTCTGGCTTGTGGTGACAGCGGCCCTATTGATTCGGCCCACAACAGTTCCAGTTTTGCATGTCGCCTCTTGGAAATTAATTGCCCAGGACAGGCAAAGGGTGACATGTGTTCTATTTTCTATGATAATAAGGCTTATATGTAGTCAGAACAGGAAAACAAGAAAACACAGTCAATTTCTAGCACACTGCAGACAGAATTGTTATCTTCTGTAGAACCAAGAGATTGGATAAAAAGAGGCCTGGGTCTGATCCTGCCTTGTGCTCAGATGTTTTCATCTCTTTTGTAAACCTATCATTCTGATCTTCTCATTTTCCAATATTTTATTAAGCTACCTCTCTATTTCGCCTACCTTCCTGATTGTTCTATGCTTTTTTTTTCTCTATTTGCTTAGAGTGCTAGAATATTGTACTGACAGATTATATTTAATTTTCTTCTTATCTTGAGATAAATTGTACTTGTGCTGGCTGTTTTATTTTTTAAATTGCTTTTATGTAATGTCTTCTTTACATAATCCTTCAATATTGCAAAGCCATTTGATAAAGCATTCAAATTGATTCGGTATTTGAATAAAAACACCCTGATTTTTCTGCAAGATCTTTGATAATTAACTTATTTGTTGCTTGCAATCTTCATTTTTATTATATTCTCCTTTATACTCTGTTGCACAGCATCTAGAACCTCTGGATTCAGCCAGTTTACAGTTAATTCTCAACTTTGGACTCTAAGTGGGTCACCATGTAGTTGGACCCATTTTTATGACCTTCCTTGTGGCAGTTGTTAAGTGAACTCATAGTTTGCTATAGGCCAGATTTATAAACCTGTCATAAATCATGATCATATGAGTGAAAGACACTGCATATGGCCATAAATGAGGGCTGGTTACTGAGCATGCGAAATGCAATAATATGACCAATAAGGGAGGCTGTATTGAAACCTTAAAACTTGGTTGTAAGTCTTAACTTTGAATAGTCTCAAGTGTGAGGACTATCAGTATTAGTTTTATTAATATAGACCACCAACCTCAAAAACATGGAGGTAGGTTACATTTAATCAGTGGTGGGATTAAAATAATTTAACAACCGGTTCTTTGCCCTAATGACCGGCTGGGTAAGTGTGTCTGGGTAGTCATGTGATTGTTTGGGTGTGGCCAACTCGATATCACTCACGTTGAGGGGCACCTAGCCTTGCCCAGCCATGCATCAACCCTTCCCTCCCAGCCACTCCTAGTTACTGGCCCTGCCACCCAGCCAGGTAGCTGGGTGAACGTCCAGGCAGCGCCCAGGCAGCAGAGGCGAGGAGTGGCTGGGAAGGGAAGGGTGAGGTGTGGTGAGGCACGCTATTCAGCCGGTTCGGCAAACTGCATAAAAAGTTAGCTACCGGGTCTACCGAATCCCCCCACTGCATTTAATCTTAGATGGGTACTCAACAATGAATACTCTGCTTTTTTCTTTCTGCAAGTTTTTCTTTTCTTTTCTGCATAGTAGAGATATCTTGTTGTGGGGATATTTTTCCATGAGTAGTTCCTTTTTTCTTAAAGTGACTTGTAACCCTTGTTACCATCATTATTGCATCAGTGCTTATCTCTTAAAACCCTTGTTAACAGGGCTGCATGGATGAGATTTCAGTTGCGTCGTTGCACATGGCATCCAGTTCTGGGCACCATAATTCAAAAACAGATGTTGAGATATTCTAGAAAGGATGCAGAGAAGAGCAGCAAATATGATAAGGGGGGAGGGTAACCATATGATGAATGGTAGAATGGAATGGAATGGAATAGAATAGAATAGAATTCTTTATTGGCCAAGTGTGATTGGACACACAAGGAATTTGTCTTTGGTGCATATGCTCTCAGTGTACATAAAGAAAAATAAAATAGAATATATTCATCAACAATCATAAGATTAGTGATAGTCATAGGTTACTAATAAGCAATCAAATCCTACTAGGAAACAAATAAAACAATATAAATTGTAAAGATACAAGCAACATGGTTATAGTCATAAGTGGGAAGAGATAGGTATTAGGAAGGATGAGAATAATAATAATAATAATAATAATAATAATAATAATAATAATAGTAGTAGTAGTAATAATATGGTCTTAGTAAATAATTTGACAGTGTTGTGTGGCTGAGGAAAGTCACACAATGACTGAGGAAACCAGGTATATTTAGTCTAACAAAGAGCATTATTAAAATATTTATGTTTGTTGTAGTTACTGTTATTTTAGATTCTATTGTGAACCACCTAAAGATGTGTAACTGTGGTAGTATAGAAAGTGAATATAAATAAACAGCTGCCAATTTGTCAGGATCCAAAATGGAGTTATGGCTTATTCCATATGGTTTCAAAATGTGTTTATTTATCCTTCCCTTCATTGTGCATTCTGGTTTTCCAGATCTGAAGGACTAAGTCCAACAGAACTTTTTATAGCTAAGCATAGACGTGATATCAGGAACAGTTTCACTCTAAGGTGTTGGGTGGGAAGAATAGCTCATACTTTACACAATGAGAAAGTGTGGGAAACTGGTTGCCCAGAAACTAAATCTCACAGACTGGGCAATCCTTTTTTACTCAAAATGGAACTTTGAAATATTGATACTATACGAACTCCATGCAAATGTCATTTTTAGGTAGTAAATTTAAACAATTGTTCCAAAACAAACTATCAGTTAGTAGATCCACCCCCCCCCCCTCCTTACAGGATCAAGCACAACTCCTGTCTTTAGTTCTGGGCCATTCAGAAAGATGTTTTTGCTTCATATATTGCAAGGACTTAAAGTAGATGGTTATTCTAAGATTCCATCAGATTAAACTTCTGCCTACCAACCGAGTTGTAGACAAAAACCTTTACTGTATCTCAGAAGTTCAACCACCTTTCAGTATGTTCTAAAAGAAGAGAGAAAATAAAGCAAAAGATCAGGACGTCAACCTGCTTTAACAGCAGACATGAATGGATCTTCATAGCTCAAGATCAGGAGTATGAAAGTCGAGGCCCAGGGGCTGGATCCAGCCCACAGGATGCTTAGATCTGGACCCTGGGGGCCACCCTGGAAACAATAAAGGACCGGTCCACAGTGCCTCTGCCAGCAAAAACAGAGCTCGGGAGGGCTGCACAGCCCTGTGCCAGCCAAAATAGAGCTCTGTTTTCACTGGCAGAGGGCTGCAGAAGGCTGTTGTAATTGAAAACGGGACCCAAGAGGCATGCATGGCCCACCCAAGCTCCATTTTTGCTGGCAGAGGCCTGCAAGAGCCCATCACAGCTGAAAACAGAGCTCAGGAGCCTGTTTTCACCAACAGAGCACTCAGGCCGCCACAGATGACCCCGACATAAGTGAGGTCAAGTTGTCCATGCCCACCCCAGCTCCCGAGGTCAAACACCATCCTGATGTGGCCCTCAATGAAATCAAGTTTGACACCCCTGCTCAAGATGATGAAGTCCGTGGAAGCTGCTTGAATCTATTGACCATTTAGTGAAGCTAATTGAACTGTGAAAACTGACTCCTGTGTACAATTAGCATCCACGGTGGCTATTTTTCCTTAGAGAATTGGAATTGCATACCACTTGCTTGGAACGCACAAGATGTACGGGGTTGGCTTTTCCAAAACACAAGTGGAGAGCTATAAGAATTACCCCAAAGGATCTCTTGAGCATATATGGTGAAGACTGTATGAAGAAGGACAATTGCAGACTTCTCCAAATGCCTCATAGTTTTTAAAAAAAACCACAGGATTTTCTGGGGGAAAACTCATTCTTCTACCATCCAAAGACCCACGCAATTCACACCTAAGGAGCTATCCATGGTGCTGGGAATTACTGGTTTCCTTTGGGTTTCCTTCCATGTCAACTAGACATTGAAGTCTAGTCATAAATAGAAATAGAAGTAGAAATAGAAAACCCAAGGTCTAATCGGGAGCTGTTTGGCATTTTAACAAAGAGGAAATGTTAGCACTGAGTATCTTACGTATTTACTTAACCACATGACAACTGGATGAAATGCGAGGGACGCTGCTAGTCAACACCTCCCCTTTTCCCAAAGTAACTGGGCATCAGCTACCAACAAGAGAAGAGTAAATAAAGAAAAAGGGCAGAATTCAATTTCCGTCCATGACTGTACCTTCCAGTAGATGATCGAACTATCAGTAGGCATACACATCAGTAAAATTTAAGGAAACACTGCAGACATTGGCCATCCAGGGAAACTCCAGAAGGTGGGCTTGCAAGAGATGTCCCTGGCAGTCCTGTTCATTTATTCTTAAAGACCAGTGGAGAATACCATCCATCTCAAGGGCCAACGCAGACAGCAACAACCATCGCCATGAAAGTCAAACTGAACAAAGTTTCTGTGTTTGCAGTCTTGGCGGGTGTTATAAGTTTCACCTTCCTGGTGGCTGCCCTGGCCACAGACTTTTGGTACCAAATTGATGCTTCAGGATTGGAGGGCTTCACCAACCTTACAGGTAGCGTGAAGTTCCATAGAGGACTCTGGAGGACTTGCCAATGTAAGTACATCCAGGGTTTCCCTGGGAAGTTGGTGGTTTGGTTTTTTGGAGCAAGGAATCGGCATATTTAATTGGCATAACTGAATGACCCTTTCCTAAAGCTAGACTCCCAAGTGGTCCAACAATGGGGTTGATGGATACTTTTAATGCCAAAGGAGAAGATTTGTGTATTTTGATAAGGAGAAAGCTTTAAAAACGTTTGGTGTCATTTTGAATTTGCATAAGGTTGGACATAAATTGTTTCAACTTCTACCCTCAAAACGATGCTACAGGACACTCCACACCAGAACAACTAGACATAAAGAGAGTTTTTCCCAAATGCCATCACTCTGCTAAACAACTAATTCCCACAACACTGTCAAATTATTTACTAAGACTGTAATACTATTACAATACAATTGTTTAAATTTACTACTTAAAAATGACATTTGCATGGAGTTCGTATAGTATCAATATTTCAAAGTTCCATTTTGAGTAAAAAAGGATTGCCCAGTCTGTGATATTTAGTTTCTGGGCAACCAGTTTCCCACACTTTCTCATTGTGTAAAATATGAGCTATTCTTCCCACCCAACACCTTAGAGTGAAACTGTTCCTGATATCACGTCTATGCTAAAAAGTTCTGTTGGACTTAGTCCTTCAGATCAGGAAAACCAGAATGCACAATGAAGGGAAGGATAAATAAACACATTTTGAAACCATATGGAATAAGCCATAACTCCATTTTGGATCCTGACAAATTGGCAGCTGTTTATTTATATTCACTTTCTATACTACCACAGTTACACATCTTTAGGTGGTTCACAATAGAATCTAAAATAACAGTAACTACAACAAACATAAATATTTTAATAATGCTGTTCGTTAGACTAGATATACCCGGTTTCCTCAGTCATTGTGCGACTTTCCTCAGCCACACAACACTGTCAAATTATTTACTAAGACCATATTACTATTATTATTATTATTATTATTATTATTATTATTATTATTATTATTATTCTCTTCCTTCCTAGTACCTATCTCTTCCCACTTATAACTATAGCCATGTTTCTTGTATCTTTACAATTTATATTGTTTTATTTGTTTCCTAGTATGATTTGATTGCTTATTTGTACCCTATGATTATCATTAACTGTTGTACCTTATGATTCTTGATGAATATATCTTTTCTTTTTATGTACACTGAGAGCATATACACCAAAGACAAATTCCTTGTGTGTCCAATCACACTTGGCCAATAAAGAATTCTATTGTGTTCTGTTCTGTTCTGTTCCATTCCATTCCATTCTCACCCCCTATTTTGTTTTCTCATCCTAACAATTGTTAGGTTCCATGACTAGAGTTTCGTTTTCAAACAAGATTCATCTGAACTCATGACCTTTCTAATATTTTCAAGGCTTAGGAGAACAAAAATAGTGCTGTACTATGTCTCCCTGCCCCTCCCCCACCCTCAGTGATTTAGTCAAATGAAAGAGAAGTTAGCATGGAAGTTGTTTGGAAGGGGAAGAGAATTTTGGACAATCTGTCCTATGTGCCGTGTGTGTGTGTGTGTGTGTGTGTGTGTGTGTGTGTGTGTGTGTGTGAGAAAGGGTGCCTCTTTAATGACAAGGTGGCCAGGAAATGTGTGAATATATCTTGTCTTTCATTGTGTAATCCTCTCTACAAATCCCCATGTACCCAATTTGTACCCTATGACTATCATAAAGTGTTGTATCTTATGATTCTTGATGGATGTATCTTGTCTTTTTATGTACACTGAGAGCCTATGCGCCAAAGACAAATTCCTTGTGTGTCCAATCACACTTGGCCAATAAAGAATTCTATTCTATTCTATTCTATTCTATTCTATTCTATTCTATTCTATTCTATTCTATTCTATTCTATTCTATTCTATTCTATTCTATTCTATTCTATTCTATTCTATTCTATTCTATTCTATTCTATTCTATTCTATTCTATTCCTACTCCTACTCCTACTCCTACTCCTACTCCTACTCCTACTCCTACTCCTATTCCATCCCATCCCATCCCATCCCATCCTATTATTCTATTCTATTCTATTCTACTCCTACTCCTATTCCATCCCATCCCATCCCATCCCATCCCATCCTATTATTCTATTCTATTCTACTCCTACTCCTATTCCATCCCATCCCATCCCATCCTATTATTCTATTCTATTCTATTCTATTCTATTCTATTCTATTCTATTCTATTCTATTCTATTCTATTCTATTCTATTCTATTCACTCCTACTCCTACTCCTACTCCTACTCCTACTCCTACTCCTACTCCTACTCCTACTCCTACTCCTTTTTCTTCTCATATTCAGTGGAGGATTTTGAAAGGCCATATTTTTTCAACTGGGATACTTTGAGAAACTATGAATGAGAAAAGTATAAACCTATACTTTATAGCCTAGAGTCTCTAGGTGGGCAATATATAATATAATGAATTGTTTTTATCAATATTATACAGACAAAGAGCATATAAAGAAGGGTTGATGGAACTGGGTATGTCTAGTCTGATGAAAAGGAGGGGCGACATAGTAGTGTTCCAATATCTCAGGGCTTGGCGCAAAGAAGAGGGAGCCAGGCTGTTCTCCAAGGCACCTGAGTGTAGAACAAGAAGTAATGGGTGGAAACTAATCAAGGAGAGAAGCCACTTAGAACTAAGGAGAAATTTCCTGACAGTTAGAACAATTAACCAGAGGAACAACTTGCCTCCAGAAGTTGTAAATGCTCCAACCCTGGAAGTTTTTTTTAAAATGTTTGATAACCATTTGCTGACGTGGTGTAGGGTTTCCTGTCTAGGCAGGGGGTTGGACTAGAAGACCTCTAAGGTCCCTTCCAACTCTGTTATTCTATTTCTATTTCTTGTTCAGATCAGCAGGATTTCAACTATGCTATTTCTCAAAATATTACAGTTTAGGTTCTTAAGTAATTGCCCTGATTGAATGCAAGAACTTTGGACAATACATATCCACACAACATGCTAACAACATTCTAATAATGAGGCAGAGAACATTTGGGTGGCTACGGCTGTATTTCATGGCTTCTGTTTTAATTGTCAGATTAATCAACTCGAAGCTTAAGTCGATTAAGCGGTGGTGCCAGGTGGGAAATTGTTGACCAAAACCGTTGGTTGATGTTGATGGTTTCCTCTTTTCTTGCAGTTAATAGGACATGCCTCCCTATGGTAAACCCGTTCAAGTCTAAGACTGCAAACATGACAACTTCGCGTAAGAATGTCCTGTGTAAGTAGCTTCTAAGTTGTATTTCCTGACAGCAGTTGCCGTACAGGGAAGTCAGCATTGTCTACCAACACTGCCCTCAGACTTGTGAGATAAAAACCCAATAAATAAAATATATTAAAATCCTCACAACACAGAGACAAGTCTGGTTGACAATTCAAAAAGGTTTATTTGCAGAAAAATAAAAAAGTGTTTGCAAAGGCAGCCTCCAAGTCTCTTCCCAAGTAGATCGAGTACAAGGAGAGCAAATAATAGCATTCAAACAATACATTTTATAGACTCTACTCCTAAGAAACTCTCCCCCTCCTGCTCATTCATTTAAGTCATTTCTTTCGTCATTCCATACTCTAAAGCAGTGGTTTCCAACCTTGGCAACTTTAAGACCTGTGGACTTCAACTCCCAGAGTTCCTCAGCCAGCATAGCTTTAGAGCAATGGTTGGAGACCACTGCTCTAAAGGACCAACTTGACTGTTTCTTGTCAGGTTCTTGTCCCTATCTCTTATTTGGTTTTTTTTCCTGGCGTCTTTCGTCTGAGCAGATGAGGTGAGGCCAGCGGAAGGGAGGGGGGAACATGCCCCCCACACCCCACATGCCGTTACCTAACAGCCGCTCCTGCAACCTTAGCCATTGCGCCCCTTCCGTCACGCTAATCGCCTTAAAAAGAGTGGCAGATCCAGCGACACGCCTTGCCCCTCACTGCCATAGCAGTGTAAAACAGCAGCAGCCATGAGGTGACCACGCTCGCCGCCTCCTGCACCTCAAAAATAATAAGACTTTCCTGAAAATAAGGTCAAGCACTTATTTCGGGGGGGGGGGTGTCAAAAGAAAATAAGACGCTATATTAACCTTACTTGCGGGAAGCTGTCTAGCAGAGGCCAGGTGTTACGGACATTAGAAGGGGGGAAATGAAGCTGGTTGGAAGTCCCATGGGACAGAACCTGGAAGGAGTTGACCCCATTTAATGTGGTTGGATGGTCTGATGAACAGAAGAAGGAAGTCCCTAAAAAATGTTATGGAACCATAGCATTGACACCCATCAGTCTCAAAAGACGATGGTATCGTGCTCTGGAAAGAGGTAAAGCTGGAGTGTCCTCTCCAGAGCACAAGGCCTGGGTAGATTGATACAGAGGATAGACTGTTACCTAAGCAGCAGATCCCCCTCTCCACATACTGGAATAGTCCAATGGAATGGCAGAGCCGATACGATTGGTTCCAGCTGCATCACAAGAGTTTCCAGAACATGGTTGTACACAGTCACAAACTGCTTCCGGGACTCCGGCTCCAGATTTTGCCTTGAGGTTGACTCCTGAAGCCTTTTCCAGTAATGGATATAGCCACAAGGCAGTGGAGGTTTGTATTCCGAGCTTCCCTTCTCCTAGAAGATGGTTCTGCTGCTTGATCTGCCGTTGGGGGCGTAGAGTCCTCTTCCGCCTTCAAAACTGTTGACCGTCTTCTCCTGTAACCCTGGAAAGGGGCCCTTACGAGGTGCTCCCAGCCAGGCCAGCTGGACCAAGGTTCTTTAAGGAGGTGTTACTCCTCCATCACTCACCCTTTGTCCTGGCTTGTGACAGGCAGAGCCTGACCTCCCAAACGTTGGGCCCAGGATGGCGGGTTTAGTGTGGAACCACAAAGGGCTTTAATGGCAGCAGCTTGAATTGCACCTGGAAGCTAATTGGCAAACAATGCCGCTCTTGAAATAAAGTTGTTATATGTGTGTCTTGAAGTGAAGTGATAAAGATTCAGACTTGAGAAAGACGAATCACACTTAAAAAAAAAATCTAGTAATTCTGATTGTACTATTTCTGCATCGTGCAAGATTCGTCTTACATCTATTATTCTTTCTTTGACATCTTTTCAACATGATGATGATGTTTGTCCATTGTTTTTGAAGAGGACCTTGACATCTAGTGGGTAGTGGGCTGTCCACGGTGTGTCCGCAAATGGCTGGTAAGGCCAATACTGGCATGGAATGTTCTCTGTTCTTTCCTCTTTGCAGGCTGGATCCGACCACATCACGGGCTGCATCTGGCCCACGGGCCTTGAGTTTGACACCTCTGGACTCTAGAGCGAATGTGGGCAATCCCTTGTCCTCTCTCTTATCCAGAGAGACTTTGAAGAACCAGTTCTTTAGTCATTGTCTCTGCTCTCCATGGAAATATGTCTACTGGGATTCAATTTAGAAAAAGGGATTTGGAGGATGATGATGACCAGCAATTTCTACTGAATAAAAACAATGTGGTTATAAAATTTATTCATTATGAAACCCGAGCCTACTCAAAATTGTGGGGGGAAACCCTTCCAACTGCTTAATTAGCAGCTTCTCATGCAGAAATTTGCCAATATATACGTATATTGGCACAATAAATTAGGGTCTAGAGGGAAGTCCCTTCTATAGGGCAGCATATTCAATTTTCCCTTGTGTTGTGGCATCATTTTGATAGATGACAGACATTCTTCCCAAACAGCCACAGAGCAGGTTATATAATCTTGAAATGACTACTTTGATAAGCCAGCCACTCATCAATTGGTAAAATCCCTTTTTTTAGCCAAACAACTTCCATTTGTTTTATTGTGAGCACTTAAAATTTGAAAGCAGGCAGGGGAGAGAGCGAGAGAGAGTGGGGGAGGGAGGGACACACACACAAACACACACACACACACACACACACACACACACACACACAGAAACAGACCAACACTAGTGGTATTTTCTGGTTCTTTGAAGGAAAATGCATGTCTATTAATTTTCTATTATTTCAAATGTATGTCTAGTTTAATGAAATAAGGACAAGGAGTGACGATAGCAATGTTCCAATATCACAGGGGCTGCCACAAAGAAGAGGGGGTCAACCTATTCCTCAAAGCACCTGAAGGCAGGACAAGAAGCAATGGGTGGAAACCAATCAAGAAGAGAAGCAATCTAGAACAAAGGAGAAATTTCCTAACATTGAGAACAATTAACCAGTGGAACAGCTTCTCTCTGGGCGTTTTTAAGAAGACTGGGCGTTTTTAAGAAGAAATTGAACAAGTCTGTAATGGTTTAGAGCAGTGGTTCTCAAACTTCTCAATGCCGCGACCCTTTAATACAGTTCCTCATGTTGTGGTGACCCCCAACCATAAAATTGGTGTCTCAGTTCCTAAGACCATCAAAAATATGTGTTTTCCAATGGTCTTAGGCGACCCTTATGAAAGGGGTCCCGACCCACAGGTTGAGAACCACTGGTTTAGAGTTTCCTGCTTGAGCCAGGAGTTGGACAAGAAGACCTCCAAAGTCCCTTGTTACTCAGTTATTCTGTTATTCTGAACATATCAGCTGCCTTTCATTCCTGTTCAGAGGTAGTAGGAGCTGCCATTAGGTTCCCCTACCTTGGTCGGGACCAGTGAAGAAGTAAATAAAGCAACTGGAAGCACCAATCCTGACTACTCTTAGAAGACCACATCTATGAAATGCCCAAAGCTACGGAGAGGCACCTAGCAACCTTCTGTTTGGGCAGCTGGTAGCACAATGGTCCTGGGGTGATGGGTCAGAGAAAGAGAGATGGAAAAGCAATTGCATTGGGAACAAAGCCAGCGATAAAAAGCCATCGTGTGGAGGGCTCCTAGGACACAGGAGAAAACTTCAAGGAAAGCTTATCCATTAGTGGTTAATGATTATCTCGGTGCAGCGAGGAGAACTTGCAAACGAAAACAGCTGCGCCACGAGGTGCTTGGCAAGATGCAACACGGCCGTTTACTCAGATGGAAAGGAACCAGCCAGAGGATTAAAAAAGCAGTTTGCTATTTATTTATTTATTTATTTATTTATTTATTTATTATTTATTTATTTATGCGGATAAGTAATCTCCCAGCACCTTGGAAGTTAAACGGTATTCAAGGCCAAGAGACCAAGAGACCGGCACTCCTGAGATCTGGACTGAGATTGCCATCAGTCCATTGGCTGGTTGTTGAAGTCCTGTTCTGAGAAACACGGATGAGTTTTGCTGTTGCCCACAAATATGAATGCTTCTCCTCTGGAGCATTAGCCAAGTTGCCCCAAATCAGAGAATTAGTTCAGGTGAGCATGTCTGCAACACCAATGCGGACCCAACGAAAGAGACAGCTATAGTACCCTCTTGCCAGGCATGGTATCAAAAGTCAATTTCTTTAGTGTTATGTCATATCATGCATGGATTAATGGTATAAATTAACATTTCAACTACCAGTAGATTAGTACAAGAGAAATCATTCTATACTGCATTCGGTTATGTGATAACGGTTGTGTTTAAAGAATGAGCTTCAGCTGGGCAACCCGGAATCTGGACTTATTGATGCAGCAATCTTGGTTCATACAATACTGCAAGCTATAGGACCAAAACCAACCCACCCACCAACCAACCACAATTACGTTCAGGTAGGTTTAGCATGTTGTGTGAATCAGTGGTGAAATTCATTTTTTTTACTACCTGTTCTGTGGGCGTGGCTTGGTGGGCATGGCAGGAGAAGGATACTGCAAAATCTCCATTCCCACCCCACTCCTGGGCTAGCCAGAGGTGGTATTTACTGGTTCTCCGAACTACTCAAAATCTCCACTACCGGTTCTCCAGAACCTGTTGGATTTCACCCCTGATGTGAATCCAATACAACGTCTCTGATTTCATGAAGCATTTTGTGAATCCAAAAAGTCTTTTCTGAATAGATTCATTTTCATTTTTGGTCACATTTTCTCTGATGTGTCCTCCCCCCGCCCCTTCCCCCCAATTTCCACTGAGCCATGACCATGTCTTGGCTAGACTTCCATCAGCATAAACTATTGGATTTTGGTGTAAGGAAGCCCATGTTACTGCTTCTACGATCCTGGGTATGGCATTTTACCAATCAAGCTGAACTCTCTTTCCCCAAAGATTTTCATCTGAAATATTCATACACGAGAGAGTAGAGAGAAAATGAATCAAGGGCAGAAGAGAAGAAATGGTGGCATTTGCAGCTAAATGTGTGATGGATGGATTGCAATAGGAAGTAGCTCCAGATGGAGAGAGTTTTCAATATGGCTTTAGCTCTTGTTACCTGTTGTGGCCTGCCAGCAGCCAGCAGAGCAGCCAGCAGATTCGGACAGTGAGGAAGTTGGCTAGGAAATTGGGCCAGTCCTGGAATTTGGGGAAGGCTCGGATGAGGGATCTGCATTGGAGGCTGAGAGGGGGCCACAGCCATCTGGTAGTTATTTGCTGCCTCTGGAGCCTTTGGAGTCTGACATCAGCAAGGCAGAAGAACAGCAGGAACCTGTTCCCAGTGTGTACAGAGCTGCCAGAAGGCACAAACAATTAAGAAAACAGGGTCAACTTGGGAGTATGATTGGCCCCTCCCATAAGAGATAAAAGAGGAGTGAATCGGATGTGAGCTTTTGCAGGATGCAATTAGTTCATCTGGTTGGTTCAAGCTTTGAAAAGTTCTGTTCGACTCTGTGCTAAGTTTGGCCTTGCTCTGCATTTGGCAATTAGGTCTCTGGCAGGATTCCCAGGGAGATAAGGTGGGTGTTTATCAACATTTCCCTGAAAGACTGTGGCAACTTGAACAGACATCGGAAGCTTCACAGACTGTTTGTGAAGCCTTGGGGACTGTGAATGGCCATAATTTACAGGTGTATAAATAAAAGACAGTTTTTGGGACTAAGATTGTGATTTATGTTTTCTCAGGAAGCCTAGGTTAGAACATTACCCTCCTTGGGGGTCAGCATCTACATTGCTTATTCCGCTGCCCTCTTCAGGCATGTCGCATCTTTTCAGGGAACGAAGAATCTCTTGGAAAATCTCATCATTCACTTTTGCTGGTCTTTGGCCTTTGCCTGGGTCTCCATCCAGTGGTGGGCTTCAAATAATTTAACAATGGTTCGCTGCCTGGTTGCTGGATGGGCGTGGCCATGGTAGGCATGGCATAGTCAGCCTCCTACACCATCGTGGGAGCGAAAACAGGCTGTGGAGGGCCCGTTTTCCACCTCCCCTGGCTCTCCAGAGGCTGGAAATAGTCCTGTTTATACCCTCCACAGACCTCTGGGAGGCCCATTTTCTACCTCCCCAGGCTCCACATGGCCCCTGCACTTACTTGGGACCCAAAACTGGCCGCATGGGGGCTGCTGGGAGGGGTGGGATGGGGCGAGGCCAGCCGGTCGTTGGAACTACCGGTTCGACAAACCAGATGTAAAATTAACATCTGGTTCGCCCAAACGTCTTAACCGGCTGAATCCCACCCCTGTCTCCATCAGCACTGAGCTTCTCACCGGGTTGGCCTTCGTTCTCATGGCCAAGGTGGTGGGCCAGAAATGCTGGTGGGACAGTTTCATTTGAGGGTGTTGGAGATGATGCTCTTCACTTGCTCTTTCCATCCCTGTCTCCTGTCTCTTTCTCATCACTGCTTTGAGCTACGTTGAAGTGATTACTTCTCTCCCTCTCTCTCCTTTCCAGACCTTAATGGGGCATTTGTGGTCCTGTTGCCTCTAAGTCTTGTCATCATCATCTTGGGAGGAATGGCAGGTATCCTTAGCATCTTCACCCAAGCTTTCTGCCTTATGCTGTTCACCGGGGTGCTCTTTCTTCTAGGAGGTATGTGGTCAAACTGATCCTTGAGGTGGACCGATTATCATGTCAAGTGTTCGTACCAATTTATACTGCATTGTGAGACCACACTGCATTCAGTTCAGGTCACCATGATACGAAAAAGATGTTGAGACCCAAGAAAGAGTGCAGAGAGGAGCAACTAAAATGATAAGGGATCTGAAGACTAAACTATGATGAACGATTGAGGGAACTAGTAGGTGTTCTGAAACCAGCTCCCCAAACACAAGAAACCCTCCGATGTGAACACAGAAGATTCCTTTATTAGGAATGCTGGCAGCCCTGGCAAAAGGTTTCTCTCTCAGGCTAACAAGTCTGCCCATCCGGGAGATGAGTAGTTGTCTGCCACACCTATTCATTTCCACCCCCTGCCTTTTATCCCCAGAGCTAGGGTGGGGCTTCACTAGCAGTGGTGGCCCTTCCTTCCCAAGGACCGGCCCATATATTTCCACTGCTCTCCTCTCCTCTGCCTTCTGCGTATCCACGCATCAGGCACTGGACCCAGCTGTGATTCTATGTTCTATGATTTGAGAGTCCAAAAAGTAACATCTTTGAGATGACTTAGAGTCGGCTGGCCATTCAGCTGGCTCTTCAAACTTCCCCATCAAGTCTGTGGGCAGGAAAAGTGGGATGGATTTTTCCAGGCGAAGGAATCTGGAGTCTGATAGGACCTTTCTTGGTCAAACACGTTTGATTAAAAGGCAGAAGCTTTGTGTGAGTTCATGAAAACCTCTGCTTTTTAATTTTAGTGATTTCCTTAAAATGCCATCTGACATTATCAAATGTATAAAACAGATACAAAAAATACAAATAAATACGAAGGAGACAATAGGACATGTTCATAGTAAGTCATCATGCCTACAGGTAAGTGAGTCAAAGCATTCCTATCGATGTTTTTTTTTTAAACCGAACATCGAGGGCTTATTTCTGGCAAGAAAGTCATAAATTGTATCCTGTGACTGTGGAATGCTCCACTGGCTGCAAAGCTTGCCAAGTGCCTAAAATATGGTCATATGATCACAGGGGGTCTAGGGCAACTCGGCACAGCCAACTTGCGATGGCCAACTCACTGCAGGAAAAGAGTTGCATTCATATCGAAGAAACGGTGGAATAAAGACCATTAAAGAAAGGGTGCAAAAGAAGGGACAGAATGAAATGTGAATGGTAAAAAAATACTTACATTGAATTGTCGAATTGTCCCACAGCGAGTTGTTCCATGGTGTGTTGGCTGTGGCAGGTTGGCCACGTTAGTTGGCCACATCAAGTTGTACCATTGCATACCATAGGTGTGTCTCTCTGTGTGTGCCATCATCCGCACTAAATAATTTTAGCCTTTAGGGAGGGTTGGGGCCATCATAACTTCAAATGGTACTCATGCGTTTGTACTCATGCACTCATGGTTACAATGACCAAATTCCTTCTAGTCTTCAGAATCTGCATAATGGTTTATAGAGTGGAATGCAGTGGTGGGATTCAGCCAGTTCGCACCTATTCGGGAGAACCAGCTGGTAACTTTCTAAGTAGTTCAGAGAACCGGTTGTTGGAAGAAATCTCCTTTTGTTTTTTCCACTTTACAGGGCTAATCCTGTAAGGAAGGCAGGAAGGAAACATTTTGCTGTTGTTCCTAGCCTAATCTTTATTGACCTGCTTACAGAAATTGCCTCACTGGTTAACCCTTATTACATTGTAACAGCTAAGGTGAAGCACCCATCGACCTGAGTGACCTTGAATTGGCCAAGCCCACCCAGTCACATGACCACCGAGCCCCACCTACCCAGATAGTCATTAGGGCAGAGAACCAATTATTTGAATCCCACCACTGGTGGAATGGGACAACTCGCTGTGGCCAACTCACCATGGCCAACTGGCTATAGGACAACTCATTGTGGCCAACTGGCCACGAGACAATTCCATGCGGGGTAACTCAATGTGATCAATATAATCCACCACTGTTTCTTTGGCATTATTTCTATTGACAAAAATGGAAATAATGTGGAAGAAACAGTGGCAGATAACATTTATTATGTTATTATCCCATGTGTTTAGTTTACTTTATTGATTAGCCCTTGGGCCATATCCAAGTGCAGAATTCCAGATACAAATTATTACTAAAATCTGATAAAAACAGTTTAATTGGAATAAAATTTGATTTAAAATGAAATTGGAATAAAATTTGATTTAAAATGAAATTGGAATAAAATTTGATTCAAAATGAAAATTGGAATAAAGTACAATAATTTAATATATAGATAAATAAAATATGATAAAATTATATTTTGGAAACACCCATACAATCTACCCCAATCAGTCCCACAGATGCCGATCTCAACCGAACCATTTTGCTCAACCATTATGCTGTGTTAAATGTTCAGATTCTTACCCGACGTGGATTGTCCCGTGGCAAGTTGGCCGTGGCAGTTGGCCATGGCGAGTTGTTCCTAGATCCTTATGGAGAGAGTTTTCAATATAGAGGCCTCTGACTCTGCTTGTGTCCTTTTTAGCTCTCGTTACCCTCCTTGGGGTGAGCATCTACATTGCTTATTCTGCTGCCCTCTTCAAGCACGTCGCATCATTTCAGGGGAGGAAGAAGTTCATGGAAAATCTCAACATCCAGTTTGGCTGGTCTTTGGCCTTTGCCTGGGTCTCCATCGGCGCTGACCTTCTCACCGGGTTGGCCTTCATTCTCATGGCCAAGATGGTGGGCCAGAAACGACGGTGGGACAATTTCATTTGAGGGTATGGGAGATGGTGCTCTTTCCTGCTCTCTCCATCCCTGCCCCCTATCTCTTTCTCATCACTGCTTTGATCTAAGTTGAAGTCACGCTTCAGGGGTTTTTGCCACTGCTACCATGTTTCCTCGAAAACAAGACAGGGTCTTATTTTATTTTGACACCCCCCCCCCGAAATAAACGCTTGGCCTTATTTTCGGGAAGGTCTGATTATTTTTGAGGTTCAGGAGGCGGCGAGCATGGTCACCTCACGCCTGTTGCTGTGTTGCGATATTTTCTGGGAGGGCTTATTTTCAGGGGAGGGCTTATTTTAGTGCATGCGTTCAAAAGCCTGATTGGTCTTATTATCCAGGGAGGTCTTATTTTGGGGGAAACGGTACAAGTAGTTGAGTATTTTCACCCAAAACGAAGATGAAAAACCCAGATTTGTGCAGAGCTGTGACTCCATGTAATATAAGCAAATAAAAACAATATGTATCCTCAAATACTGCATTCCATAGGAAACCAATGCTTCCTTGAACAAATTAACACAATATCTTTATTTTGTCTAATTTATCCTTCTTCCCCCTTTTAATTGTATTTAAGTACAATATTTAATATTAAATAATATTAATTACATTATTAAATTATTGATTAATTAATTAAATTATTAAAATATTAATAATATTCAAGTACAAATACATTGTATGTAAGTTCAGTGACAATAAAGATTATACTTAATACTTAAAATTATTCACTGCAACTTTGGTTGTTGCCAGTTAGACTGACACATTAGGGTTAAAGAAGAATTAGCCTTTCACCAGAGGTGGGTTGCTTCCGGATTGGGCGAACTTGTAGTAGCGGTGGTGGGAGGCTCCGCCCACCCACCCGGACACTTTTGTGCATGCACAGAAAAGTCACGCGCACGCAGGAGCGTGCCTGAACCAGTAATTTAAAAAAAAAATGGCAACCCACCACTGCCTTTCACCCTTAGGTTTTGGAAATCTTGCCCATCCACCATCCTAATTTCTGAAGTTTCAGCAGATACTTTTTCTAAGGGCTACCTAGATGTTTTCTTCTTTTCTTCAATTTTAAAGGAGAAAAAAATGAAACAGAAATCTGAATTCCTGAGATTATCAGGTGCTTAGATTCTGAACAAATTCTGCAGTTGTTTCTGCACTGCCAGAAGGAAATATTGGCAGTATTCAGTCCATAGGTCAGATAGATATGTACAGGTAGTCCTTTGACTTAGGATCACAATTAATTTCCAATTGCTAGGCCAGATAGTTATTAAGTGAGTTGCATCCCATTTTACAAACCTTTTTGTCACAGTTATTAAGTGAACCACTGCAGTTATCATTAAGCGAACCATGCTATCATTGGCAAATCTGACTTTTCCCCATTGAGTTTGCTTGCCGGAAGCCAGCTGGGTAGGTTACAAATGGTAATCACATGACCCCAGGACAGTGAGCCCAGTGGCAAAAAAGAAGCCTCCTGGATGTTTTGGAAGTACAGAAATGTTTCCAGCCTCTGCAGGCCCTCCAGAGCCCGGTGTGTGTGTGTGTGTGTGTGTGTGTGTGTGTGTGTGTGTGTAGAAGTTGTTTTCGCCCTCCTGGAGGCTTCAAATGCAGGCCACACCCACCATGGCCATGCCCACCCAGCAACTGGGCAGAGAACTAGTTGCTAAAATTTTTGAATTGCACCCCTGCTGCAAGAGTTGCTAGTGTGAAAAGTGGTAGGCTGCATTTGTGTGATATGAAGATCTTGGTTAGTGGCAACCTTATTTCATTTTGGGGTGTGTATGTGTGTGTGGGGGCTTAGCATGAGGTTCTAGCCAAGTCTGCTTAATTCAAGATCAAATGATGTACTAACACCACTCTTTAAAGCCCTAGTAAGACCACACCTAGAATCCTGCATCCAGTTTTGGTCACCAGACTATAAAAAAAGATGTTGAGACTCTAGAAAGAGTCCAGAGAAGAGCAACCAGGATGATGAGGGGACTGGAAGCTAAAACATACGAAGAATGGTTGCGGGAACTGGGCCTGGCTGGTCTAGTGAAGAGAAGAACCAGGGGAGACATGAGAGCATCTTCCAATATTTGAGGGGTTGCCAAAGAGAGGAGGGGTCAAGTTATTTCCCAAAGCACCCAAAGGCCAGACAAGGAATAATGGATGGAAATTGAACAAGGAGAGAATCACTCTGGATATAAGGAGAAGCAGTTTCCAAACGGAAACAAAACTTGATAGGTTTATTTATTTAATTACTTTAATTCAGATTCATGTTGCCACCTGGAGTTTTGGCAAATTCGATATGTTAGTTTGTCACCTACCTCTCCTCAGAGGAGTATGTGCACTTGTGAGAAAATTATTTTTCCTTCCAAGAAAGAAAGAAAGAAAGAGAGGGGGGAGAAAGAAAGAGAGAAAGAGAGAGAGAGAGGGAGAAAGAAAGAGATAGAGAAAAAGAAAGAAACAGGGAGGGAGAAAGAAAGAAAGGTGGGAGAAAGAAAGAGAGGAGAAAGAAAGGGGAGGAAGAAAGAGGGAGAAAAGAGAGATAGAGAAAAAGAAAGGAAAGAGAGAAGAAGAAAGGGAGAGAGAGATAGAAGAAAGAAAGAAAGAAAGAAAGAAAGAAAGAAAGAAGAGAACAGAGCCAATGGGGTTTCTGCTTAGTTTCATTGTGTGGGGAAACCTCTGGTCTTTGCTCACATCTAGTGGCAAGAATGAGAACTGATTAGCTCAGAAATAAAAGCTTGAGAAAGGGAAAAGATTACAAAATCTGGCGTTAACTTAAAGTTTGTGTAGAGATTCTCAGTTATTTAGATCATGGTTGTCCCAAAGGAAGCTTCTTGGATGAGAAGTGAAATGTCTTGAAAAGAAAGAACAAGAAAGTCCTGAAAAAAATCACCTTTGGGACAACCATGACTTAGATGACTGAGAATCGCTACCGACTTCTAATGGTGGGGGAGTAGGAATTGATTTCCAGAGGGGGGAAAAGTGCAGATTACAGGAAACAGGAGCACCAACTCAGGTGTCCCTGAGGACACAGACTAACCTCCAAGTGCTTCAAGGATCCTCTAAATGGATGCAAATGACCAGCTGTCTGCAAGGAGTATAAATCTTTCCATTCCCCACTATCCTGTCAGAGCTGAAGAAGCTTCTTGGATGTGAAGTGAAATGTCTTCAAAAGAAAAAAAAAACAAGACAGTCCAGTTGTCTCCAGGTGTTAGATTCTTGAACTTGTTGTCCCTGCTGGAAAAAAGTAGGTTAAATTAGAATTCTAATAGGATTCCAGTCTTCTGACTCAGAAAATGTCATCAGTGTGATTCTCTCTGTAAATTGTAATCTATCATCTAGGAATCAACACCTTTTGGTGTTTTGCCCTGGCTGCGTCTTTTCACTCTATCCCCCCCTCCCCAATTGGATAGAAGTTCCATGCTCAGGTCATGGTCTCTGGTTCATTGTTAATGTAAATGTTTTAGTTTTAATACTTAATCTTTTAATATCTCTCATTTTTAATTGCTTATATTACTTTTTATGATATTGCAAGCCACTCAGAGTCGCTTGATGGTCAGAAGGGCACATCTAAATTTAATAATAAAAATAAAATGAAATAAAAATATAATAATAATAATAATAATAATAATAATATTAATAACAACAACAATAACAAACAATCACTTACTATTGTAAACTTAATGGAGAAACAAGATGATGCTTGCATGAACATTCTCTTCTTATTCCCTCCAGAGGGAATCAAAATTGTGGTGCTTTCTGAGCTTGGTTGTTTTCTTGCAGACGTCTCATTACCCAACTAAGTAACATCATCAATGGAAGAAAAGAGCAGGATTTGCTCTTTATTTGTATACAATATAAATATTCCTAATTGCCTTTTGTACATTTTTATTTCACATATTTTCTTTAACCTTTCAAGATGTGTAACTATAATTCCCCGGTATAAAATCGGTGTTACTTGTTAATCACTTCTTCAGTCTAACAGATTTTTTTTTCTGTACCATCCCTTGCATCTTCCAATCAAATTGTCAAGAACACTTGAGTTGTGAAGGACCATTAAGTGGCCTGGTACTAATAATACCATTAGCAATAGCACTTAGATTTATACACCGCTTCATAGTTCTTTACAGCCCTCTCTAGGTGGTTTACAAAGTCAGCCTCTCTCCCCCAACAATATGGGTCCTCATATTAGCCACCTCGGAAGGAGGGAAGGCTGAGTCAACCTTGTACCGGTCAGGACTGAACTCCTGCCAGTGGGCCGAATAAGCCTGCAATACTGCATTTTAACCACTGGCAAGGAAGGAAGGAAGGAAGGAAGGAAGGAAGGAAGGAAGGAAGGAAGGAAGGAAGGAAGGAAGGAAGGAAGGAAGGAGAAAGGAAGAGCATTAGCAGTAATACTTAGACTTTTTTACCGCTTCGTAGTTCTTTACAGCTCTCTCTAAGCAGTTTACAGAGACAGCATGTTATCCCCAACAATTTGGGTCCTCATTTTACCTATCTCAGTAGGATGGAAGGCTGAGTCAATCAGGATCGAACTGCTGGCAATTGGCAGAATTGAACAAATGGAGCCGCGATTGCCAAGGGGCTGTGGCCTGGGAGTCCCCCCCCCCCCGCTTTAGAGCTTCTGAGAACCGGGACAAGAGGAGTTTTAGTGACATCCTTCACTAACGTTCTCCCAATGGGAGAATTACCAGATGCGCCCAGCCTGTGTTTGATAATGTGAAACAAAAACAAAAAACCATGTTGGAAATGGAAGTGAAAACGTAGCCCATTGTGTAAGAAAAGGTCCAGGGAAAGGCAGTATCAACAAACAAGAACAATTCTCCGAGGAGAGATTACGTTGCTTTGTCCTTTTTTCTGCTTAGAAAAGGACGATAAGAGAAAGGAACACACACAATCGAGTTGTGCAAAATGACGCACAGCCTGAAGAAAGCGGATAGCGCAACCCACTCATCTCAGAACAATTGCAGTCGTCATGAATGGTACAAGATTCAGAAAAGATAAAAGAGACATTTCTTGACATAGTACCTCATTAAACTCTGGACCACACAAGGCAGGGATGTCTATCAGTTTGGAGAACTTTAAAAGGGGGCTACATGGAGGAATGAAGAGAAGGTTTATTTGTAGAACACAGAATCAGAGGGTTGGAAGGGATCTCGAAGGCTGCCTAGTCCAGACAACCACTGAGGCGATGCATTTAGCACTGTATCAAGAACACTTAGACATATACCACTTCACAGAGCTTTACAGCCCTCTTGAAGCAGTTTACAAACTCAGCCTGTGCCCCCCCCCCAACAATTTGGGTTGGGGGGGGCACCCACCTCGGAAGGATGGAAGGTTGAGACTTTGAGCCAGTCAGGATTGAACTCCATCTTGTGGAGAGAGAGAAGGAGGGGGAGAGAGAGGTAAAATAGATCATGAGAGAGAGGGAGGAGAGAGAGACAGAGAGAGACAGAGAGGTGAAGATAGATCATGAGACAGGGAAGAGAGGGGGAGAAAGAGAGGAAGAGGTAAAGATAGATCATGAGAGGGAGAGAGAAGGAGGGAGGGAAGAGAGGTGTAGATAGATCATGAGATGGAGAGAGTGAAATAAAGAGGAAGAGGGAAAGATGAGAGGGAGAGAAGGGGAGAGGGAGAGGGAGAGGGAGGGATAGAGGTAAAGATAGATCATGAGAGGGAGAGAGAGGTGAAGATCATGAGACAGAGGAAGAGGGGGAGAGAAGGAGAGGTAAAGATAGATCATGAAAGGGAGAGAGAAGGAGAGGGACCACATGGAGGACAGATCTATCTATCTATCTATCTATCTATCTATCTATCTATCTATCTATCTATCATCTATCCATCCATCCATCCATCTATCTATGTATGTATATCTATCTATCTATCTATCTATCTATCTATCTATCTATCTATCTATCTATCTATCTATCTTTCTTTATATCTATCTATATCTATCTATCTATCTATCTATCTATCTATCTATCTATCTATCTATCTATCTATCTATCTATCCATCCATCCATCCATCCATCCATCCATCGATCCATCTATGTATCTATGTATCTCTCTCTCTCTCTCTCTCTCTCTCTCTCTCTCTCTCTCTCTCTCTCTCTATTTCTATCTATCTATCCATCCATCCATCCATCCATCCATCCATCCATCTATGTATATCTATCTATCTATCTATCTATCTATCTATCTATCTATCTATCTATCTATCTATCTATCTATCTATCATCTATCCATCCATCCATCCATCCATCCATCCATCCATCCATCTATCTATGTATATCTATCTATCTATCTATCTATCTATCTATCTATCTATCTATCTATCCATCCATCCATCCATCCATCCATCCATCCATCCATCGATCCATCTATGTATCTATGTATCTCTCCCTCCCTCCCTCCCTCCCTCTCTCTCTCTCTCTCTCTCTTTCTATCCATCCATCCATCCATCCATCCATCTATCTATGTCTATCTATCTATCTATCTATCTATCTATCTATCTATCTATCTATCTATCTATCTATCTATCTATCTATCTATCTTTATATCTATCTATATCTATCTATCTATCTATCTATCTATCTATCTATCTATCTATCTATCTATCTATCTATCTATCCATCCATCCATCCATCTATGTATCTATGTATCTATGTATCTCTCTCTCTCTCTCTCTCTCTCTCTCTCTCTCTCTCTCTCTCTCTCTCTCTCTATATCTATCTATCTATCTATCTATCTATCTATCTATCTATCTATCTATCTATCTATCTATCTATCTATCATCTGCCTGCCTGCCTGCCTGCCTGCCTGCCTACCTACCTATCTCTGTATCTCTGTATCTATCTCTGTATCTATCTCTGTATCTATCTATCTATCTATCTATCTATCTATCTATCTATCTATCTATCTATCTATCTATCTATCTATCCATCCATCCATCCATCCATCCATCCATCCATCTATGTATCTCTCTCTCTCTCTCTCTCTCTCTATCATCTGCCTGCCTGCCTGCCTGCCTACCTACCTATCTCTGTATCTCTGTATCTCTGTATCTCTGTATCTCTGTATCTCTGTATCTCTGTATCTCTGTATCTCTGTATCTCTGTATCTCTGTATCTCTGTATCTCTGTATCTCTGTATCTATCTATCTATCTATCTATCTATCTATCTATCTATCTATCTATCTATCTATCTATCTATCTATCTATCTATCTATGTATCTATCTATCTATCTATCTATCTATCTGAAAATCTACCTACCTACCTACCTACCTACCTACCTACCTACCTACCTACCTACCTACCTACCTACCTACCTACCTCTTCTGTCTGTCTGTCTGTCTTGTCTATTTCTATCTATCTATCTATCTATCTATCTATCTATCTATCATCTATCTATCTATCTATCTATCTATCTATCTATCTATCTATCTATCTATCTCTATAGATAAGGAGACAAGGAACAATAGATGGAAACTGATCAAGGAGAGATTTAACCTAGAAACAAGGAGGAATTTCCTGACAGGAAGAACAATCAACCCCTGGAACAGAAGTTGCCTTCAGAAGTTGTGGGAGCTTCATCCCTGGAAACTTTCAAGAAGTGAATGGACTGCCATCTGTCAGAAATGGTGTAGGGTCTCCTGCTTGAATTTGGGGTTGGGCTAGATGACCTACAAGGTCCCTTCCAACTCTGTTAATCTATAAATCTGGAAATTCCAACTGGGAGGCAGCTCAGAAAGAACAAGGGGGACCCTCTGTGTAACAGCCACATTTGTTATTTATGTGTATTTCCTTGTTCTGTAATGGTTTTTTTTTTGTGTATGGTACATTGCTCATTTTTATTTTATTTTATATTATCTTTGTTTGAAAGTGCCCTCTGGGAGACATAACAATAATAACAACAACAGTCTGAAAAACTATTTCTCTACAGGAAAGGAATTTCAGTGCAGCCTTGTTTGCGTTCCACACACACAAAAATTCTATTTTATCTATTTCCTAGAAGAGGAATGAAAATGAACACAGTGAAGATGCTACAAAACGTTATATAGATTTTGAACCTGTGAGGAAATTAAAAGAATTTTATTTTAATTTTGCTAAGTATACTTGCTTTTATTGATCATATAATTACCATCTCTGCCCCCTCTTTTCCTTCCTTCCTTCCTTCCTTCCTTCCTTCCTTCCTTCCTTCCTTCCTTCCTTCCTTCCTTCCTTCCTTCCTTCTCCTCCTCCTCTTCTCCTATGTCTCCTCCTCCTCCTCTTCCTCCTCCTCCTCCTGCACCTCTTTCTCCTACTAACCCCTACCCCTGCCTTCCTCCCCCCTCCTCCTCCTTTGCCATTAGCTTGGGTGATTTCAGCTCAGAGATATCCCATATTGAAATTCTGGCTGGCTTTGTTTGAGGAATTCCTTCTTTCCTTTCCTTTCCTTTCCTTTCCTTTCCTTTCCTTTCCTTTCCTTTCCTTTCCTTCCCCTTCCCCTTCCCCTTCCCCTTCCCCTTCCCCTTCCTTCCGTCCGTCTGTCTGTTGGAAGAAATGTCCTCCTGGGTTCCAAGTGGATTCATGGGGGCTGATTGGAAAGATGGTTTTAATGGTGGACAGGATCGCATGCCTTGAAGATCTTGGGTGAAGAAAAAAAGGGAAGAGATACTGAGAGTGCCTGGGCTTTATGCTCTCTCTGGACTTTTGAATTTGAGCTTGCATTGTGATTGGTTGTCAGACTCCCATGGGGCCATGCAGGGGCAACTCTGTAGGCTGTTCTGAGTCCCAGGCTTGGTTGAGCCTTGCTGGGTGATGATGTAATGAAAGGGCTTTGTGCAATTCCTACTATGGCTCTATCTGAAGGAGGTAGCTCTTTGTTATGTAGAATAGACTAGCTAGGGCTTAATGGCCCACTGACAAAGGTAGGGTGGGGGGAGGGGCTATGTTTCTGCCCCCCTTTTAGGAAAATATTCTGCCCTTTTAATATTTCCTAAAATATCTCATTTTCCTAGGAGAGGGGTGGGTGCTTAGTATCCTTCCTTCCTTCCTTCCTTCCTTCCTTCCTTCCTTCCTTCCTTCCTTCCTTCCTTCCTTCCTTCCTTCCTTCCTTCCTTCCTTCCTTCCTTCCTTCCTTCCTTCCTTCCTTCCTTCCTTCCTTCCTTCCTTCCTTCCTTCCTTCCTTCCTTCCTTGGTGTGTTCCTACCGGTTCAGACCAGTTCGTCTGAATAGGTAGTAACGTGGCGGCCTGGGTTGCTGGAACTGGCAGCAACCCAGGCCTGCCACGCCTCCAAACTGGTTCTCCTCCTGCGGCGCCATCTTGATTTTCAGTTTTCAATTTTCACTGCAGAAATGTATTTTTTCCCTTTTCTAACATTTTGCGTGTGCACAGTCTGTTTTAGTCGCAAACGTGCATGTGTGCAGAACATGTGTTTGCCGTGCGTGTAAGCCAAGTGAGTGAGTGCATGCAAAAATGTTTGCAACCCACCTCTGCCTTCCTTCCTTCCTTCCTCCCTCCCCCACCCCAAGTGACAATGATGTCCATTGACTCACTCCGGCTCTTCAGAGGACCTACCACCAAAGCTTCAGTAGCATGGAATAAAATATTAAAGTATTGGGATTTGGGAAGGCAGGGAGAATTATTTCTGCTTCCAGCTGGTCTTGTATGTGGCTGTGAAATACTACTGGGAAAAGGCCTGCTGTAGGACATATTTTTTTGCATCGTTAGAATTCTAGTTCCTTCTCTGTCTTTTCCTATGGGTTGGGAGAGAGCCATCGTGCACTTTTTGCAAGCTTTTTGCACTGAACTTTGGGTGTCACCAGAGGCTCCAGAAGCTTTTCATAATTTTGCTGATGACAGCAAGCCAGGGACGCCTCCCTCTGACTGGTGAAGGATTGCCTTGCTCTTCCCAGGCAACCTGAGCTCCTCAAATATTTAAAAGGTGATATTGTCTCAAACGCAGAGAAAGTGCAGGGCAAGTAAATGACATTACACTGCAGAGCAGGTACGTCTTTCCTGAGCACTTTGAAATTGTCTGCACCAGCAGCGTGGAAAGGTTTGCATAATCGCTCTTTTATTGCTGCAATTGTTTCTCCACATGCATTGCATGAGGACGAAAATTAATTTGGGGAAGACAAATCATATCCCTAGCCTGCTCAGAAGATGCTTAGCGAGGCACTAAGCTTTGTAAGGCCCTGAAAAACTTAGTGCTCAACAATTATGGGGAGGAGAAAGAGGAGGAGGAATCAGAATATAGAGCCATGAAGGCGAATCTATGGCATGAGTGCCAGAGGTGGCACGCAGAGCCCTCCCTGTGGGCATGCACGCCATCACCAGCTGGTCTTCGTGGGTGCCAGAGCATCAGAAAACAACCTGAGAATGGCCTGAAAAAATGGCCAAAAATGGCAAAAACCAGGCAGTTTTTCGGGCTGTTTCCCCAGGGCTTTTCCAGGCTGTTTTTCGGGCTGTTTTCATGCCATTCTTTGGGCTGTTTTCAGCCCATTTTGTGGACTGTTTTTTGGGCGACCTGAAAAAACAACCTGAAAACAGCCCCCAAAGCAGCCCAAATCGGCCAAAATACAGGCTTGCATATGCCGGCCAGCTGGTCTTTGGGTTTCCGGCGCTCGGCTGCACGCACATGCACAGGCATGCATGTGCGTTCTGATTTGGGCACTCGGTGCCGAAAAGGTTCGCCATCACTGATATAGAGTAACAGAGTGGGATTGGTCCTCTAGTTTAATCCCCTACTCAAGCAGGATATTGCATATCAGTGATGGCGAACTTTTTCAGCACCAAGTGCTGGAAAGGGAGTGTGTGCGCTTGTCTGGCCTACAACCTGGAAGGGGAGCTGCCCAGGGCATTTGCGCGTGGCCAAAAATGAACTTATGGTTTCCGGCACGCCGGGCAGCTAGTCCTCCAGTTACTGGTGCGCATGTGTGCGCTGCAATCGGCTGGCACGCATGCTCGCACAGGAAAATGGAAGACCAGCTCTTCCAGGTTCCAGCACATGCACGAAGGCCACCTGCTCGTCACAGATGCCAGAAACCCAGAAGAGAAATGGGCAACACCATGCATGCCAGATGACATGGCTCTCCATGCGCCACTTTGGCCACTCAGGCTATCTGTTCACCATTACAGTTTTATACCATTTCAGACAAATTGTGCAATCTCTTCCTAAAAACCTCCAATGTTGGAGCACCCACAACTTCTGGAGGCAATTTGTTAATTGTTCTCACTGTCAGGAAATTTTTCCTTTATTTGTAGGTTGCTTCTCTCTTTGATTAGTTTCCATCCGTTGTTTCTTATCCTGCCTTCTGGTACTTTGGAAAACAGGTTGAAGCCCCCTCTTCTTTGTGGCAGCCCCTCAAATATTACAACACGTCCTCCCATTTTCTTTTCACTAGACTAGACATTCCTCCATCCATTCTTTTAAGGCTTTAGTCTCCAAGGGCCTTAATGCTTTGTCTTGGTTTTGCTACACTCTCAACCTCTTTTTATGACGTGGTGACCACAACTGGATGCAGTATTCAAAATGTGATCTTATTAGGGCTTTCTAAAGCAGAGAAGGAGGAGGGAGAAGAGGAGGAGGGAATACTTTGAGATCATATCTTTGAGTTCCCATTTTCATGGAGCTTAGTACCAAACCTTCAAGATTCTTTTTGCAGTCTGGTTCTATCAGCTCAGCTGGAACATAGATTATATTATGGAATGCCCCAATGAGTGATAACAAAGAAATCCTGGAGATTCAAGATGGCAGCTCATTATAAAGTCAGTGGGATTTCTTTCATGGGTATTATTTTTTCAAGTTTCTCCTTTTTTTTTTTTTACCACAGAAAGAAATAGTTCTTGGCTATTGTTATCCATCAGGAACCTGGCAGAAGAGCAATTTTCTTCTGGGGACTGTTCCAAAGAGAAAACCCAGGAGGTTATAAAATCTTTACAATTTACACCTTGCTCCAAAATCCATTTATGGTTTTACAGAGATAGTGACCGATCAAAGCCAGCCGAGCTGAACTTTCAGCTTTAATTAAAGTTTACTTCACCCACCAATCTATTTACTGCCTTCTTTATTATATTTCTTTTGAACTCTGAACTTTTCTCTTTAATGTTGGGGTTCCTGATCCTTGGGGACATTTCCCCATCCAAACATGGGCACTTCTGCTTTATCAGAAAAGACCTCTGCTAACTAAATATCTAAGTTTCTCTCAGATATTGTATCTGTCAGGGTTGCAAGCCATCTTTTCTTTCAGATCTTTGGCCTGCAACACTCTCTATTATTCTACTATGCATTTTCTACTGTGGGAAAATGGGAGAGGGGATTGTACGGAGTTGGGTGATATGTAGCCATAACAAAATTCTTTCTAGAAAGCCAAGCTCATCCTTTGTCTCTGCACCTGACTGGAACTGGATGGGTGGAACTGCCAGCATGGCAGTGGGAGATTGGACCATGGGATGGACTTGTGGGTATGGGGGCAAGATCTTGAACTTTCAACTGGGTGGGGAAAACTGGGAAGCTTTCAGATTCGGGTTTTCCCAGATGTGCCAACATGGCTCTATTAATAAATTGAAACTTTGAGGAATTCTTTGCCTTGGACTCTGATTTACTTTTGGATGCTATTTGGAACCCTGACAATATTGCTATTACAGTATCCCCCCTTTGTGTGTTCTATGGAAATATGAATATCATGCAGAGAGAAATGCAAGCACTGTTCTTTAGTGCTCGAAACTTACTCAGAAATAGACATGTGTTCGGTTTCTAATTCACTGCTACCTAACACTATAGATATTTTGTGTTGGCATGGTGGCTGCCAGACAGGAAGATGCCAACTTTGATACTTGCCACAGTCCAATGCTATGCAAGCTCAGTCAGAACTTTTAGAAGAACATAGAATAAATTGGTTCTTCTTCATATGTTTTAGCATATCATTCATTTATTGAATTTCTATGCCGCCCAATCCCGAAGGACTCCGGGCGGTTTACAGAAATGAGTAGGAATCTACTCATTGAGTAGATGAGTTGAGTAGGAATCTCCATTGTTCTGTCCACAGAAGAGCTATTCCAATGAGCCTCTCATGTCCAAGATCACAACAGATGGGAACTACAATGAAGAAATTAAAAGAGGCTTGCTCCTGGAGAGGAAAACTATGGCAAATCTAGACAGCATACTAAAACGCAGAGACATCACCCTGCCAACAAAAGTGCTTATAGTCAAGGCCATGGTTTTCCCAGTTGCAATGAATGGCTGTGAAAGTTGGACCATAAGGAAGGCTGAGCGCCAAAGAATGGAGGCCTTTGAACTCTGGTGCTGGAGAAGACTCCTGCGAGTCCCTTGGACTGCAAGGCGATCAAACCGGTCAGTCCTAGAGGAGATCAACCCTGACTGCCCTTTAGAAGGCCAGATCCTGAAGAGGAAACTCAAAGACTTTGACCACTGAATGAGAAGGAAGGACTCCCTGGAGAAGAGCCTCATGCTGGGAAAGACTGAGGGCAAAAGAAGAAGGGACAACAGAGAATGAAGTGGCTGGATGGAATCACCAAAGCAGTAGTGTGAGCTTAAATTGACTCTGGGGGATGGTAGAAGACAGGAAGGCCTGGAAGAATGTTGTCCATGGGGTTGCAATGGGTCGGACACAACTTCACAACTAACAACAACAAATGTTTTTGCATCAGAACACTTCAGTCCAATAAGTCAAGATGAAAGAGAACCTCAAAGCTCTTGACCAGGGGTAACCAGATTTAAGCTAAGCTAGAATTAGCTTCCCTGTCATGTTTCCTGTCTGTCTGTCTCTCTGTCTGCCTGCCTGCCTGGTTAGGCCAAGGGTCAGCAATCCGCAGCTCTGGAGCCGCATGTGGCTCTCATCCCTCTGCTGTGGGTTCTTGTCGTCAGTCAGCACAATTTTGAGAGGAGCTTCCTGGTTTTCCGGGGGGGAGGAGCTTGGTGCGTCAGGAGGAAACTATGGCAAGGGGCGGGTTTTCCTGTCAGCTCCACAGTCTGATAGGGCAGTGGTCCCCAACCTTTTTATCGCCGCGGACCAGTCAGCCTTTGATAATTTTACCGTGGCCCGCTGAGCGCGTCAATGACCAGCGCTAGTAGCGTAGCCTTGCGCAGGCGCAGTTCAGTATGGCTAGCGTAGATAGCGTAGCACAAACTGCGCCTACGCAAGGCTACGCTACTAGCGCTGTCTACGCTAGCCCTACGTAGCTGCGCAGGCGCTCTTAGGTTTTTTTCAGGAATCGGCCAGCGCTGAAGCGCTGAAAAGGAATGAGAAGGGCTGCGCTGGACACAGGGGGGCGGTGGGCCGCTGGTGACGTCAGAGTGCCACCAGCGGTCCAGTAACACCCCTTGTGCCAGTTTGCCCTAATTTGCATACAGAAAGAAACTATGGCCCCCGGCCGCTGCAGCGATCATGGCCCCCGGCCGCTGCAGCGATCATGGCCCCCGGCCGCTGCAGCGATCATGGCCCCCGGCTGCTGCGCGGCCCGGTGCCAGGTACTCCACGGCCCGGCACCGGTCCGCGGACCGGGGGTTGGGGATCACTGTGATAGGGTTTTCCATTAGGACAGGTGGAGGAAAAAGGTCGCTGCGGCAGGAGGAGACACCATGGTGGGGAAACGGGACTTCTGGTCAGCTCCAGAATTGAACAAGGGGCTTCCGGTTAGAACCTTTGTGGCTCTTTGAATGTTTATGGTTGCCAACCCCTAGATTAGGCTAAGATTGCCGCCTCCTCCTCCTCCTCCTCCTCCTCCTCCTCCTCCTCCTCCTCCTCCTCCTCCTTATATCTGACTGTAGGAAGCCTTGCTAATTTCCATTTCCTAGCCGAGGGAGCCACCATTGTCTGAAGACACTTCCATGGTCACGTGGCTGATCGACATGCACTATGGTGCATGTAACACTGTTAGTGGCGCAGTGGTTAAATGCAGCACTGCAGGCTACTTCAGCTGACTGCAGTTCTACAGTTCGGCTGTTCAAATCTCACCGGCTCAGGGTTGACTCAGCCTTCCATCCTTCCGAGGTGGGTAAAATGAGGACCCGGATTGTTGTTGGGGGCAATATGCTGACTCTGTAAACCGCTTAGAGAGGGCTGAAAGCCCTATGAAGCGGTATATAAGTCTAACTGCTATTGCTATTGCTACCTTCCCGCCAAAGTGGGAAGCCACATTTAGCTACTTTTCTAGATGTTTTTAAATATTTTCTACAATTTTATATTTTTACATTTTCTGGATGTTGAGTTTCTAGAAAAAGTGCAGAGAAGAGGAACCAGGATGATGAGGGGACTGGAGGCTAAAATATACAATGAATGGTTGCAGGAACTGGGCCTGGCTAGTCTAGTGAAGAGAAGGACCAGGGGAGACAGGATAGCAGTCTTCCAAATATTTGAGAGGCTGCCACAGAGAGGAGGGGGTCAAGCTATTTTCCAAGGCACCTGAAGGCCAGACAAGGAATAATGGATGGAAACTGACCAAGGAGAAATTCAACCTGGAAATAAGGAGGAATTTCCTGACAGTGAGAACAATCAACCCATAGAACAGAAGTTCACTTCGGAAGTTGCAGGAGCTTCATCACTGGAGACTTTCAAGAAGAGGCTGGACTGCCATGTGTCAGAAATGGTGTAGGGTCTCCTGCTTGAGCAGGGGGTTGGACTAGATGACCTCCAAGGTCCCTTCCAACTCTGTTAATCTGTTACCTTTTACTTGCATTTACATGCTTTTGAACTGCTAGGTTGGTAGGAGCTGTGGCAAGAATGGGAACTCACCCCATTACGTAGTTCTTGGGACTTAAAGTGTCAACCTTCTGGTTCACAAGTTCAGCATCTTAATCCCTCGGCCACCGTTCTTCTCCAATAATTGTAAGAATAAGCAAAGAAGTAGCCCAAAGGGTGGGGATTTATTGAAGTTCTTCTACTACAAGAGGACATCATACTGAGGCGTCAACAGCAATTAAAGAACTTTTTTCCAAATCTTATATTTCTTTTTAAAAATAATAATAATATGGACTCTAGCAAAGCACTTATGAGAGGATTATTTCTTTCAGTGGCATCAAATGCAAAAACAGAAGTACATATTGATGATCGATCTGAAGCAATTAGAATTAAGCCCAAAGCAAAGCACTTTAGACAGAGGGGAAAAGATTAAGGTGATTTGTAATCAACCAGATTTGATTGAAGTAGGTATGATTTATACAATGTTGTTTGGAAAAAGACAAATGTCAGGCAGATTCCTGGCTGCCTTACTGACTGTGGAAGGAACAAGACAAAAAAAATCTATTTTAATTAGGACAAAAGTAGATATGGACCCCAACACTTGATGGAGCAACTAGTTAAATACTCTTCTTTAACTCTACTAATAAAATACTCTTAAATAGAGGACATTAGGTAGACCAAGGAAATATAAAACATTTTATACATTTACAGATCAACAAAATAAAATTCTTAATCCATCCATAACAAAAAATAAAACTAAAGAAGCAACAACCACAATAAAAAAATCTAAAATTGAAAAAAAAAAAGCTTCAAGACTCAACAGCACTTTTGCAAAATGTTATCAGAATTTTACAAGTAGTCTTTGTTCAACTGCTAACTGGATAAGATTCAACAACATCAGGAACTGACTTCTTCATGAAAATACCAGTACATTTTCATATCTCTGACTTACAATGACCCAGAATAATTGCTTTTTATCACAAAAACGTGCCATAATGAATGAAAGAAAGCAATTCTCTCTCTTTATTCTTATTCACAGTAGAGCCATTGGCAAAAATAATAATAATAAAAAAACTTCTTGGATGAGAAGCAAAACGTCTTCAAGGAAAAAGCAAGAAAATCCAGTTGCCTTTTGAAAAAGCACCTTCGGGACAACCGTGATCTGGATGACTGAGAATCTGCATAGACAATAAAACACAATATTTTGTGAGCAGAGAGATTATAGCTTTTTCCAAGGCTAAGCAGGAATTCAGTTTTTTTCAGGGTATGCCTGCATCAACAAACTTTATTGATGAGAAACCAGTGCTTTCTGACTGTTGCAAAGCATGTAAAGATACAGTGTGTGTGTGTGTGTGTGTGTCTGTTTGTGTGTCAGAGAGAGAGAGAAAGAGAAAGAAATAGCGAAAGAGAGAAAAGAGAAAGAGAGAGAGAAAGAAAGAGAGAAGGATAGAAAGAGAGAAAGAGAAAGAGAGAGAGAAAGAGGGGGAGGAATGAGAAAGAAAGAAAGAGAAAGAAAGAAGGAGAAAGAGAGAGAGAAAGAGATAGAGAGAAAGAGTGGGAGAGAGAGAGAGAGAAAGAAAGAGGGAGGAAAGAAAGAAAGAGAGAAAGGGAGGAAAGAGAGAAATAAAGAAAGTGGGAGGAAAGAGAGAAAGAAAGAAAAAGAAAGAGAGAGAGAGAGTCCTTTGGAGAAGAATGGGGTGGTGTCCTCTGTCAGTGGGGGCTTTTAGAACACGCACAGCAAGACCATCTGCCTAGCGAGAGATGGATGAGTTGAAGGCTTCATCTGATGTTCTCTGCTCTCCCCAGGTGCCACATGAAATCCATCATTCCACAACCGTCTGCCGTGTCTTCTGTCTGGCAAATCCAGGAGAGAAACACACCAGTTTCTCATCCTTGAGAAGCTGAAACGTGATCTGCCCAGCAAGTATGTAAACGTGAGCTTTGACTCCAGGGTCCTCTCTATAAATCTGCCTCTCTGCTCTTCAAGCACATATGTGTGTCATCTCTTCCTTAAGCACCCCCCTCCCCATTCATTACACCATTGTTTGACAGTAATGGGGCCCTGCCTGCTGGAACCTGGCTAGCCCCCTAATTTTAACCATAAATTTGAGCAAGCAGAGGGATGAAGAGAGAGATCAGAGGAGGCAGTTAGTTTTATACAATCAACCCATGGAACAGAAGTTGCCTTCAGAAGTTGTGGGAGCTTCATCCTGGAAGCTTTCAAGAAGAGACTGGACTGCCATCTGTCAGGAATGGTGTAGGGCAGTGATGGCAAACCTTTTTCTTGCCGCGTGTCAAAATTGCTATTGCGAGCATGTGTGTGTCTACTGAATCTCCCCACACACCTGCATATGCGTGCACACCAGGGGT
Source organism: Thamnophis sirtalis (assembly GCF_051295495.1). Lineage (NCBI taxonomy): Eukaryota > Metazoa > Chordata > Lepidosauria > Squamata > Natricidae > Thamnophis > Thamnophis sirtalis. The sequence goes on along the minus strand of NW_028261394.1, from coordinate 17,749,535 downwards.
GGGTTTCTCGCCCCATTCCAACCGGTTTGGTTGGAACGGGGCCGGCGGCGTCCTTGTGCATGCGCGCGGCGCACGCGTGCATACTAGCATCTGTGCGATGTTCCAGCTGCTCCTGGAGGATCGCGCAGGTGCTGTATGCATCCTGCGCATGCGTGGAAGCGCAGAACTCGTCAAAACTGGGTAAGGAGCGCAGGCGGGCGGGTGGGCCAGTCGCCGTTCCCGGAAGTTACTTACTTCCGGGTTCGCCGACCAACCAGTTCGCAGGCCGCCGCAAACCGGTTGAAACCCACCCCTGGTGCACACACACCCCCGTGCGGCCCCTCCCCAGGCTCTGGAGGCTTTCCTGAAGCCTGGGGAGGGCGAAAACAGGCTTCCCCGATCCTCTGGAGGCCCTCCGGAAGCCAGAAACGGATTGTTTCCAAACTTCCGGTTGTGGCATTGGGGCCGTTTTTCGCCCTCCCCAGGCTTCAGGAAAGCCTCCAGAGGCTGGGGAGGGCAAAAAACGGCTCCAATTACCCAACTGGAAGTCCCGGGAGCTTCCAGGAACAGAAACACTGGGAACAGCCTGTTCCTCTGCCTTGCTGCTGCCCAGCTGTGGAGGCAGCAAATAACTCCCAGATGGCCCTGGCCCCCTCTCTGCCTCTGACACAGAGCCGTCATCAAAGCTTTCTCCAGACTCCAGAACTGACCCATGTTCCTCCCCAACCTCCTCACTGTCCACAAGCTGTCGGCAGACGACAACAGAAAGCCAGTTGGGTGACTTTATTGACTAACCTCCTGAGCATCTCAGAATAATGCAATCACGGAAGGAACCTTGGAGATCTTCTAGTCTAACCCCCTGCTCAAGCAGGAGACCTTCTACCATTTCAGACAAATGGCTGTCCAGTCTCTTCTTAAAAGCTTCCTGTGATGGAGCACCCACCACTTCTGAAGGCAACCTGTTCCACCGATAAATTGTCCTCACTGTCAGGAAGTTTCTCCTTAATTCTAGCTTGCTTCTCTCCTTGATTAGTTTCCATCCATCGTTTCTTGTCTTGCGCTCTGGTGCTTTGGAGAATAGGTTGACCCCCTCCTCTCTGTGGCAGCCCTTCAATATTGGAAGACTGCTATCATGTCACCCCTAGTCCTTCTTTTCACTAGTCTAGACAAACCAAATTCCTCTCTCCCCCACTCTCTCTCCATTTATCATCTATCATCTATATCAGTGGTCTCCAACCTTGACGACTTTAAGATTTGTGGACTTCAACTCCTAGAGTTCCTCAGCCAGCAAAGCTGGCTGAGGAACTCTAGAAGTTGAAGTCCACAGGTCTTAAAGTTGCCAAGGTTGGAGACCACTGATCTATATAATCTTTCATCTTATATCTGATATCACTATTATGATGTTACCATGTCACTGTGGCCTTTTTGGCCTTTCGAATCATTGATATAAAAAGTGATTGCTGTGACTGAGATATATTGCTAATACCTGCATTTGATAGTCCCCCACTCCTTATTTCCTCCTTCGGCCCATCCCCCCCACCCCTAAGAGTTCCTCCTCTCTTCAGCTGTCATTTCTTCTCACTTGATGCCTCCAACACAGGCCAATTAACTCAAACTTTTAGAAGCTTTCTGTCACCCCTCAAGATTTTGAAAAAGAAAAAGCATCAAAAGCTTCAGAGGGAAGGAAGTGAAGGCTGCAATGGGGGCATCACGTAAGAAAATGCTGAAGGGAAGCCAAGACTAGTTCAGCTTGGAAAATAAGAGAACTGGGTTTTGGCATCAACAGAGTGGCTAATAAGTCTGAAAGGCTTTGCTCATTTCTAAAGATCTTGAAAGCAATACAAAGGCACATCTGTATTTATGGTGGAGCTCCCTGAAATCAGTGGAAACATAGAGATTTTATTTAAATCCCCCTGGATGTCGACATCTCTACCGTATTTTATAGGCTGGTTTTGCTCAATAAACAATAAACAGTATCTCTTCTTGAGTTCTTCTAACTCTTCTAACATGAACCACGGTGGCGCAGTGGTTAGAGTGCAGTACTGCAGGCTACTTCTGCTGACTGCCGGCTGCCTGCAATTTGGCGGTTCAAATCTCACCAGGCTCAAAGTTGACTCAGTCTTCCCTCCTTCTGAGGTGGGAAAAATGAGGACCCAGATTGTTTGGGGAAAGAGGCTGATTCTGTAAACTGCTTAGAGCGGGCTGGAAAGCACTGTGAAGTGGTATATAAGTCCAAATGCTATTACTATTGTTTTAAGCTGCGTGTAAGTTAGCTGCTGTGGTGGGAAAGGATTTTTTAAAGTCAGTATACGGTGGAACCAAAAGAGAGAAGGTCAAGAATAAGAGAAGAATAAGTCCTGAACACATTTCAGTTGGATGGAAAAATAAATGTAGAATGGATAGATTGAGGCGGAAAGGAAGAATAAGGGTCAGATTGCAAATAAAAACATTCCATCACCGATTTGCAATCATTGGCTTATTGACCATTCAAGTTACAATGGTATGGAAAATAATGACTCACACCTATGACTGTTGCAGCATCCCCATGGTCTTGTAATCAAAATTTTGTTGTTGTTAGTTGTGAAGTCATGTCCGACCCATTGACCCCATGGACAATGTTCCTCCAGGCTTTCCTGTCCTCTACCATCCCCCGGAGACCATTTATGTACACGCCGACTGATTCCATGACTCCATCCAGCCACCTCATTCTCTGTCATGCCGTTCTTCCTTTGCCCTCAATTGTTCCCAGAATTAGGCTCTTCTCCAGGGAGTCCTTCCTTCTCATTAGGTGGCCAAAGTCTTTGAGTTTCCTCTTCAGGATCTGGCCTTCTAAAGAGCAGTCAGGGTTGATCTCCTCTAGGACTGACCGGTTGAATGGCCTTGCAAGGAACTCGCAGGAGTATTCTCCAGCACCAGAGTTCAAAGGCCTCCATTCTTTGGTGCTCAGCCTTTCTTATGGTCCAACTTTCACAGCCATACATTGCAACTGCAACTAAATCAAAATTTAGGTGCTTGGTAACCAGCATGTATATATAATGGCTAGTCTAGTGAAGAGAAGGACCAGGGGAGACATGGTAGCAGTCTTCCAATATTTGGGGGGCTGCCACAGAGAGGAGGGGTCAAGCTATTCTCCAAAGCACCCGAAGGCCAGACAAGGAACAATGGATGGAAACTGAACAAGGAGAGATTCAACCTGGAAATAAGGATAAATTTTCTGACAGTGAGAACAATCAACCGATGGAACAGAAGTTGCCTTCAGAAGTTGTGGGAACTTTCAAGAAGAGACTGGACTGCCATCTGTCAGATATAGTATAGGGTCTCCTGCTTGGGTGAGGGGTTGGACTAGATGACCTACAGGATCCCTCCCAACTCTTTAATCCGTTAAACCTTTCACTCTCCAGTTGTTTCTGAATTAAGAACCTCGGCTCCCAAGTTATGTGTCAGGTGCAAGAAGTCAGGAACTAGGGTAGAGTTCAAAAGTACTAACGGGCTTATTTCATGGTACCTGTGCAGAAGGAATTGAACTGTTAACTGTCAAGGCAAATTGACACCAGATAAGAATCAACAGAATGCATGTGGTGGTGGTGTGGGGGGAGACTGGACTTGGGTCTCTTATGGGAACATGGAGACTCCAAACTGATGATCTCTTGAGATCCTTTGGGGTCTTGAGACTGAAGTCTCCTGGGGTGTTGGTTACCCCTGGGGTTAGCAGCAAAATTATGATTGAAGGCCCTTCTGGGAATAGGTCCTTTAAACAGATACCCTATTCAGAGTTTTGCTCATGGTTTAAATGGGCGGGGGGGATGTCAAATAATGCCCTTCCTTCCTTCCTTCCTTCCTTCCTTCCTTCCTTCCTTCCTTCCTTCCTTCCTTCCTTCCTTCCTTTTCAAAGAACCTACCTGACATTTACATACTTCTTGGAAATTCCTCCCTCCCTCCCTCCCTTATTTCCTCCCTCTTTCCTTCCCTCCCTTCTTTTCTTTTCAAAGAACCTAAAATTTACAAAATTCTTGGAAATTAGTTTCCTTCCTCCCTTCTTTCTTCCCTTCTTTCCTCCCTCTTTCCCTCCATCCCTTCTTTTCTTTTCAAAGAACCTTCCTAAAATTTACAGAATTCTTGGAAATTATTTTCCTTCCTTCCTTCCTTCCTTCCTTCCTTCCTTCCTTCCTTCCTTCCTTCCTTCCTTCCTTCCTCCCTCCCTCCCTCCCTCCCTCCCTCCCTCCCATAACTCCCTCCCTTCCTCCCGTAATTCCCTTCTCCCTCCCTCCCCCCTCTTCCTTCCCTCTACAAGTCTATCTCTTGGAATTACGTTCCTGTCCACTGCTTTTCTGGTGATGCATTGTGATCATATGCTTGTGATGTTATTCTAATAATAAATGATTGCAATTTATTATCAGGACGTCATCAAGCGGTGATGGATGGCTGCAATAGATCATTGGACAACGACAGGCAGAATATTTGAGAGACAAATTTGGATGCATGGTCTTTGCACACTTCATGCTTAGCTACATCCAAACTCTATATGGGGCAGCACTTATGTGTTGTACACATATCTGTATAATATCCATTTAATTCACTCAAATGGGCATCCTGGAGGAAGATAAAGCGTTGCGCTTTCATGAAATGGCACCATGGTTTTCCTCCACTCCCCAATGAATAAATATAATCTAATTGACCTGCTGGGTAGAACTAGATAAACTCTGAAATGCACTCTGGCTCTGAAGGTCTGTGGCCAGAAACTGGCTTTGGTGTTTTATTTAGTGCCAAGGAATTGTCAAGTAATAATGTAAAAGCTCATCTAATTGTCTTATTCTTGTCACTTTCTTCAAGAGGCAGAAACCTGACTCCCATATAACAAGTCAGAAAACATTCTGACTGGGAATGGAATGGAATGGAATAGAATAGAATTCAGAATAGAATTCAGAATAGAATTCAGAATAGAATAAAGAATAGAATAAAGAATGGAATGGAATTGAATGGACTAAACTACACTAGACTAGACTAGAATAAAAAATGGAATGGAATGCAATAGAATAGAATAAAGAATGGAATGGAATTGAATAAAGAATGGAATGGATTGGAATGGAATTGAATGGACTAGACTAGACTAACGAATGGAATAGAATAGAATAGAACAGAACAGAATGATTAAGAAGGACATGATAAATGTTTTGCAGTAATTGAGGGCCTGTTGCAGAGAAGAGGGGGTTGATTTATTCTCCAAAGAAGCAATGGATGAGAAGTAATGTGTGGAATCTTAAGCAGGAGGCTAGACTAGAAGACCTCCTGGGGGTCCCTTCCAATCAGAAGAGAAACGTAATGTAACTGAAGAATAGCATTGGAAAAGACCATGGAAGTCTCCCAGTCCAACCTCCTGACCAAGCCTGTACCATTTCAGACAACATTCAGTCCTATGATTCTATGTTCCATGCAAATTATAATTTTTAAAAAAATCAAAATTCTATATCCCATTGGGGAAAAAAAAAGCTTTCAAAAAGCTATTGTCTTCCACTACCTTGAACGAGAACTGACAGGAGAATTTTCAGGGAAAATGTGCCCAGTAATACTCGAACAAGAGATCCTGAACGTTGTAAGGCATCTTACCTGCAGCAGGTGGATGAGCCCCTTTATCTGGCATGTCTTAGTTTCAGACCTGCTGTCAGAAACGTTGAATAAATTCGGGGTAGAAGGATGGATCTGAAATTACGGTTGCACGCAGAAAGCCTCTGAGGAAACAGGGCTGCCAGTTGTAAGCAAGGAAAACCAAATGGCCTTCCCCAGAGAATCACACTTGTCGATACGCTGTTCTTAGTTGAGCACAAAGGTGCTGAGCATACAAGCCAACTTTTCTGGTAACGATTCCTGTTGTCTGATCTTGTTGGACTATTGATAACATATTTATTGATCAGAGAGCTGGCAGGCTTAGGAATTCTCCGGAGAGATAAAATCACGCCAGGGAGATCGACCGAGATCTTTGAACACTGCTGCTTTGTTCCTTGATGCCAAAGCAATCCAAGAGGGACCTTTGACCCTTTCCTTTTCAAGCCGGACAGAATCTGCCATCTTTTTGCTCTTTTTAAGGGTAAACAGGGTTTGATTGGGCACCAATCACGCCTGTGATGAAACTAGTACTACGACTGGGAGAGCCTCCGGTGATTCACCATTCTAATTTGACTTTTGATACTCTGGATCATCCTGGATCTGTCACTGGGCATAGTTAATTATCTGAAAATCATTTTGGTCATCTTGTCTTGTCTTTTTATAGATTGCCTTAAAATGTTCAAGAATAGAATAGGAAAGAATAGAACAGAATGGAATGGAATAGTTGGAAGGAACCTTGGAGGTCTTCTAGTCCACCCCCTGCTTAGGCAGGAAACCCTATACCATTTCAGACAAATGGTTATCCAATCTCTTCTTAATAACTTCCAGTTTTGGAGCATTTGCAATTTCTGGAGGCAAGTTGTTCCACTGATTAATTGGTCTAACGGTCAGGAAATTTCTCCTCAGTTCTAAGTTGCTTCTCTCCTTGATTAGTTTCCACCCTTTGCTTCTTGTTCTACCCTCAGGTGCCTTGGAGAATAGCTTGACTCCCTCTTCTTTATGGCAGCCCCTGAGATATTGGAAGGCTGCTATCATGTCTCCCCTGGTCCTTCTTTTCATTAAACTAGACTTACCCAGTTCATGCAACCGTTCTTCATATGTTTTAGCCTCCAGTCCCCCAATCCTCTTTGTTGCTCTTCTCTGCACTCTTTCTAGAGTACCAACAACTTTATTACATTGTGGCGACCAAAATTGGATGCCGTATTCCAAGTGTGGCCTTACACTTGGTTTGAGAATCCATTAAATTTATTTACATTATTCCTTATGTGAAAAAGTTCTTTGCCACTTGTCATTTTTGGTACTCATTGGACCTCCCAGAACCAATGAATGATGAGTACTGCAGTTCCACTGTACCATTAACATTTAGGAAGGATCCATCTGCTTATCCATCTGCATCTGCTTATCTGTTGAAATATCAGTCTAGCAAGCAAATGACCCAAATCATAGATGGGCATTAAAAACTGATTGCAGAAGGCAACTTTGTAGACTTGCAGTTTAAACTTCTTTTCAGACACGGCATCTATTATTAGAGAATGTTCACAGTCATAATTCAAATGTATTCCAATATATATTGTCCCCCTGTAGCTTTTGTTCTTTTGCACTATAACACTATAACTTTCAATTATATCTAGATAATGGATAAAGACACTTCAAACTGTAAGCTGTTTGTTCTCTGAAAGAGGAGTCACACCAACATGCAGTTATTTATGCTAATGACAATAATGAACTTTTTATACTTCTTGTCATCACAGCAGACTGATGAGTTGCCAAAGTGTACATTAGTCCAATGGTGATATATTAATCATGAAAATTGGAAAGGTAATTGGAACAGAGACAAATGAAAGAGCTACCAGACCCATTTCGATAGCACAGTTGTTTTAAAAAAAAGTATATATATATACATCAGCACAAATAAAAACACACACATATATATATATATATATATATATATATATATATATATATATATATATATATATATATATATATATATATATATATATATATATACACACACATACATATATATATGTCTTTTAAAAAAAATATTCAGAGTAAGCCATCAAGGCTCCTAACTTAGTAAATTCAGATTAAAAAAAGACTTTGGAGCTCTCGAAAGAGTGCAGAGAAGAGCAGCCAGGATGATTAGGGGCCTGGAGGCAAAAAAATTACAATGAATGGTTGCAGGAACTGGGCATGGCTAGATTAATGAAGAGAAGGACAGGGGAGACAGGATAGCAGTCTTCCAATATTTGAGTGGCTGCCACAGAGAGGAGGGGGTCCAGTGGTGGGTTCCTACCAGTTCAGCCCATTTTGGCCAAACCAGTAGTGGTTTGGCGGCCTGTATTGCTGGAACCTGGCCTGCCATGCCCCCCAAGTGGCTCTCCTGGCGCTGCCATAGGCGCTGCCATCTTGTTTTTGAGTTCTGCGCATGTGCAGAACAATTTTAATTGGACTGTGCATGCATGCACAGCGTGCACACAAGCGCACCAGCAGTAGTGCTTGCTGGAACCCACCCCTGAGGGGGTCAACCTGTTTTATGAAGGCCAGACAAAGAATAATGGATGGAAACTGATCAAGGAGAGATTCAATGTGGAAATAAGGAGGAATTTTCTGACAGTGAGAACAATCAACCAATGGAACAAAAATTGCCTTTGGAAGTTGTGGGAGCTTCATCCCTGAAGGCTTTCAGGAAGAGATTGGAAAGGCATCTGTCAGAAATGGTTTAGGGTCTCCTACTTGAGGAGGGGATTGAGTTAGAAGACTTCCAAGGTTCCTTTCCTTTCAATTTTATTATTCCGTTAGGTTTTCAAGATGAAATTGGACAACCATTTGTCTGGAATAGTTTAGGGTTTCCTGCATGAGCAGGATGTTGAACTAGAAGACCTCCAAGGTCAACTCTGTTATTCTGGTATGCCTAGTCTAGAGAAAAGGAGTAGGGATGACATGATAGCAGTCTTCCAATATTTGAGGAGCTGCCATAAAGAAGAGGCATTTTCCAAAGCACCAGAAGGCAGGACAAGAAACAGTGGATGGAAAGTAATCAAGGAGAGAAACAACCTGGAACCAAGGAGAAATTTCCCAAAAGTGAAAATGATTAACCAGTATAAATAATTATTCCAGAAGTTGCTCCATCACTGGAGGATTTTAAGAAGAGACTGGAGAGCCACTTGTCTGACATAGTATATGGTGTTCTGCTTGAGCAGGGGGTTGGACTAGATGTGAGACAACTGTTCTTGGATTACAGAATAGAATACAGAATAACAGAGTTGGAAGGGACCTTCAAGGTCCCTTCCAACTCTGTTATTCTGTATTCTATTCTGTAATCCAAGAACTGTTGTCTCACATTCATGCAACTTTACATTTTCTCAGCTTCGCCAGATGGCTTGTATCAAAGAGCCATTCTGAGGCCAACAAGATTTGAAATTGATTATTTACACCTCGTTAAGGCTCAGCTTTGGATCAAATAGCTTGACTCTCCTTCCTTGAGAAGTCTGGCCAATGCTTGCTCCATGAAAGGGATGGGGAACAAGAGCATTCCAGAAAATTATATCCCCGTATTGATCCAAGGATGCCAGAATGATAAATGGTCTCTCTTCTCAGGATCACAAGACAACAAAAAGACCCTCACCTGTTTCCATGACAACCCAGGGTGGTAGTGGGGGGGGGGGAAACATTACAGCTTCAAACCTGGTAGACCTCATGAAAAAATGAACAGCAAACTGCATCTTTTCTAAAAGATGATTTAGCAAGGTGTCACCTGAAGAACATTAGCTCAAGGATTTGAGCAACTCATCTGGGGTATAAAAGTAGAAGCCCCCCCCTCCCCCCGCTCCAAGAGGATATTTTAGATCTGAGGAACTTGTGGAGAAGATATCAAGAGAACTATAAAAACATCAAGACTGCAGGGAGAAAATCTTTGCGATAACGAAAAATGATCAAAATGTGGATTCCTTCCTTCCTTCCTTCCTTCCTTCCTTCCTTCCTTCCTTCCTTCCTTCCTTTCTTTCTTTCTTTCCAGAGGTCAGCTAATGTGATTTAGATACCCTGTTGAAAAAAACAACCACCAGAAACATCTAGTGAAGCAGAAAACGGCAATATTGCAAATACAGATTCAGCAGCTGGGCACAGGCTTATACGAAGGCAGCAAATTAACTATATCTACTTTGATAAGCCTTTGCCATTTTTAATGATTTTAATATAAAAGAGAGGAAAAGGATTTAAAAAAATTTAAAACATCATGTTAGTGTTAGAATAGAATAGAACTGGAAGGGACTTTGGAGGTCTTCTAGTCCAACCCCTTGTTCAAGCAGGAGGACCTATACCATTTCAGACAAATGGTCATCAAACATATTCTTAAAAACCTCCAGTGTTGGAACATTCACAACTCCTGGAGGCAAATTGTTCCACTGATTAATTGTTCTAACTGTCAAGAAATTGCTCCTTAGTTCTAAGTTGCTTCTCCCCTTGATTAGTTTCCACCCATTGCTTCTTGTTCTGCCCTCAGGCGCTTTGGACAATAGCTTGACTCTCTCTTCTTTGGGGCAGCCCCTGAGATATTGGAAGACTGCTATCATGTCTCCCCTACTCCTTCTTTTCATTAAACTAGACATACCCAGTTCCTGCAACCGTTCTTCATATGTTTTAGTCTCCAGTCCCCTAATCATCTTCGTTGCTCTTCTCTGCACTCTTTCCAGAGTCTCCACATCTTTTCTACATCGTGGCGACCAAAACTGGATGCCATATTTCAAGTGTGGCCTTACACTTGATTTGAGACTCCATTATTTTCATTTACATTATTTCTTTTGTGAAAAATTTGTTTAGCACTTGTCATTTTTGGTACTCATTGGGCCTCCCACAACCAATTAATGATGAGTACTGCTCTTCCATTGTACCAATAATGTTTAGCATGGATCCATTGCATCTGCTTATCTGTTGAAATATCAGTCTAGCAAGCAAATGACCCAAATCATAGATGGGCACTAAAACTGATTGCAGAAGGCAACTTTGTAGACCTGCAGTTTACACTTTTTCCAGACATGACATCTATAATTAGAGAATGTTCACAGTCATAATTCAAAAGTATTCCAATATATATTGTGCTCCTGTATATTTATCCTTTGTGGCAAATACTGGAGATATTCTCTCTCTCTCCCTCCCTCCCTCCCTTCCTCCCTCCCTCCCTCTGTATCCATCCGTCTGTCTGTCTGTCTGTCTGTCTGTCTGTCTGTCTGTCTGTCCATCCATCCATCCATCCATCCATCCATCCATCCATCCATCCATCCATCCATCCATCCATCCATCCATCCACCCACCCACCCACCCACCCACCCACCTACCTACCTACCTACCTATCTGAAAATCTCCCACAACGTAGCAACCACAAATGGTTCTATCGATTGATTTTTCTCACTGTCAGCGTGCCCACACCAATAATTTAATTACCCCCATGCTGTGCACCCTCCGCAAGCATGTGTGCACCCTCCGCAAGCATGTGTGACCCCCCCCCGATGCATGCATGGCTTTTTTTGGAGCATCGGGTGGGCAAAAACAGCCTCCCCTGCCCCACCTCCCAGAAGCCCTCCGGAGACTGGAAACAGCCCATTTCCCGATTTCCAGAGGGCCTGGTAGGTCCGTTTTTTTGTCCTTCCCAGGCTACAGAGGTTTTCCAGGAGCACGGGGAGGGCGGAAATGGCCCCCCGCCCCCCGGAGGCCCTTCAGAGGCTGAAAACGCCCTCCCAGAGCCTCCAAATGTACCCTGTACTTACCTGGTATCAGAGAAAGGAAGGGCAGCGTGGGCGGGCCAGCCAAAAATCAATTGGCCAGCGCATGACTCCGCGTGCCATAGGTTTGCCATCACGGCCCTAGGCATTCATCATAATATTTAGCCTTCAGACCCCTCCAGATTTTGTCTAAGTTTAGCCAAAGACCCTAATTCACACATACATGATTTGTACCATCTTCCACTATTAGACAATAGACCAACGGTGAAATCCACTTATCTTTGCTATTGGTTCAATAGCAATGTGAGTGGGTGTGCTCTTGTTGCTCGCATGCGCCACTTCCGTGCATGCACAGGCTTCTCACGCATGTGCAGAGCATCCAAAAGGTAAGGTAAGCGAACAGCGAGGGGGGGGAATTCGCTGTGCCGCACAGTTTATATTAGCTAGAAAGCAGGAAATCCTTCTTTCTAGCTAATATAAACCATGCAGCACAGCTGGTCGTCGGAAAATTATTTTCGTTCATTTATTTTACTACTGGTTCAGGTGAACCAGTAGCATTTTTACTACTGGTTTGGAAAAACCGGTCCGAACCGGTAGCATTTCACCCCTGCAATAGATCCAATCTCAGATTGTATTTCTTTATATGAGAATTAGTGGCTACTCTGAGAACCCTGGAATGGAATGGAATGGAATATTCTTTATTGGCCAAGTGTGATTGGGCACACAAGGCATTTGTCTCCAGTGGGTAAGCTCTCAATATGCATGCAAAGTGATAATTTAAATAGATCATAAATCATAAGATACAATCATAAATCACAAGTTACAAACAATGATCAATCATAAGATACCAATAGGAGGAGGCAATGGGAAAGATTGGAAGATGAGAAAGTTGAGAAGATGAGAAAGATGAGAAGGATAATAGTAATACAGCCATACTATATCGGTAAGTATCTTTGGCCTAAGACAGTGCTGTGAGAATTAAGTGTTCAGCAGAGAGAGAGAGAGAAGGGGTGGGGGAGAGGGAGAGGAAATGACAGAGACAGGGGGAGGGAGAGAAGAGATAGAAGCAAAGAAGAGAGAGGGAGAGAGAAGAGAAGAAGAAGAAGAAGAGAGAGAGAGACAGGCTTGGAGGGAGGGCATGAGAGAGAGAGAGAGAGAGAATGAATAAATGAACAAGTGGCGCACTGAGGGAAAAAAATCAGTGAAAGATTCAGTAAAAACTGAATTTGCACAATAACTAATGGAATTTGCACCCGAGAGAGAGAGAGAGAGAGAGAGAGAGAGAGAGAGTAAATTGCTGTGGATAGCACAAACAATGAAAGGAATATAAACAGAAAGGAACAGTGAGAGTCAGAATCTTCCTATTTAAAAATAACTAAAAGCCAGGACTTCCCTAAGTCCAGATTCTGGTATTTAAAAACAAAAAACAAACTCCAGAATTGCTAGAGTTGCCAGTTTCAAAACAACACAAGTGACAGAGCAGACCGAAGGAACCTTTGGCAAATCCAAATTAATTTATATAGCCAACATTTTGCCTTTCTAGGGGATAATTAATGAGCTGACAAGCAACATAAGCTCATCTCTGGAATAATTTGCCACACAGAGGGCCCTCATCTGCTTAGCTGCCTCCAATAAACATTGCTGAGAATATTTATATAAATTTGTCATAATAACCTGGCAGGCATCTTGGAGTATCTATTAATCTGTTACCTACACTTAATTTGCTCTTATCTGCCACTGTAGAGAAACAGAATCAGTTCATTAAACTGGGGCATCATGTGGGTTTCCCCCCCCTCTCTTGGAAGACAGAGGAGGCTCTTTTTTCGGTTTCTCCATGGGGCTGTTTTGTCAGCCCAAAAGAGCATTTTAAGAAGCAGCTTTGGGACTTTCTGCCTTGGGTTTGAGGCCCAAATGATTACAGACATTGAACCATGACCCAACATAAACCACCATGGTTGTGTTGGAAGAAATACCCAAGTCAGGGTTTCGATGGATGCCCTAATTAAACCATGAGCCTCAAGCCAAGCTTCAAAAGAAATCCAGTTATTTATTAGGAACAACATGTTGGCATGTAAGTGAAGCCAACTCTGACCCCACGTAATTTACGACCCAGTTATGACCCTGTTTCCACCCTCCCCCCAGGGTGTGTCATAAATCACATTATCCATCAGAGCACTTTCATGGGCTGTAGAGATCACGCCCCTCCGGCTGCTGCGGGTAACCTGGGAAGCAGCCTTGAGAAAGATATGCATGGAATATGCTTCTGTTTGTGGCTGCCATGCTGTGTCGTCAGTTCCCCCCATCCCCCTTGCTTATGGCAACTCGAGAGCAGGCCAGGGGTGATTTGCGAGTTGACAATCCATCTGGTTCAGTTCCAAAATGGTAGAAAGGCCCTGGAAACATGGAGGCTGCTTGGAAAGATGGTTTAATGATGGCCAGAACCAAATGGATGGTCCTGGGTAGCTGACCACATGGAGTTGAGAGTGAGGGGGTACTCCCTTCTCTTGGGCTTTGCATTTGAACTTCCTCCACCAACCACGACACCAAAGAAGGGGTGGGGGAGTGGCAACTATTATCCAGGAATCATTAGTCCCTCGCAGGATCCCTGCTCCAGAGACTGTCGGGTGTGAGTCCCTCCTTGTGAAGTTGGACCTGGGGGGTCAAGTGGGCTTGTTTTTGATGTACCTACCTCCCAGCTGCGTCACAACAGCCCTCCCTGCGCTCCTAGAGTCAGCAGCCGGACTGGCGGTTGAGTTCCCCAGACTTATAGTACTGGGGGACTTCAACCTGCCATCTCTTGGTGAACGCTCTGATGGGGCCCAGGAGTTCATGGCTTCCATGACAACCATGGACTTGACCCAGGTAATTCAGGGTTTGACTCATATAGCAGGACACACACTCGACCTTGTGTTTCTCTCGGGGCAGTGGAGATGTGATCTGGAACTAAAGGGGATAAAGATCTCACCCTTGTCATGGTCAGATCACTTCCTGCTGAGGTTTGATTTTCGGAAGCTGCTCCCCCACTGCAGGGAGGTGGAGCCGATTAAATGGTTCTGGCCCAGGCGCCTGATGGACCCATTGGGATTTCAGACGGAGCTTGGAGAGATACCTGACTCCCTTGCCCACAATCTGATTGAGTCCTTGGTCGCTGCCTGGAATACAGCGGCGGCTGAGGCATTAGATCAGATTGCGCCTTTGCGGCCTCTCTGCGGCAATGGATCCAGGAGAGCACCTTGGTTTATTGAGGAATTCCGGGAGATGAAGCACCAAAAGAGACGCCTAGAGCGACGCTGAAGGGCTAATAACTCCGAATCCAACCAAACACTACTAAGAGCCTTTATTATGACTTATTTAGTGGCAATACGGGTGGCAAAATGTACTCATTTTTCTGCTCTTATTGCATCCGCAGAATCTCACCTGGCCCCCCTGTTTAGGATAACCCGCTCCCTCCTGAAAGGAAGGGATGCGAGGGAACCCTTACAGGGAAGAGCTGAGGAATTTGTTCAATTTCTGTCGGACAAAGTCACTCAGATTCGGACAGACCTGGACTCCACTTGGACAGTGCCAGCAGAGATGCCGAGGGAGGGCCTTGATCAAATTTTGTGGAGTGAGTTCCAGCTTGTCACTCCTGAGGAAGTGGACAAGGCCATGGGAGCGATGAGTGCTGCCACCTGTTTGCTGGACCCGTTCCCTCCTGGTTGGTTTCGACCAGCAGGGAGGTGACACGAGGCTGGATCCAGAGGATTGTGAACACCTCTTTTCAGGAGGGATCTTTCCCTCAACCTTTGAAGGAAGCGGTGGTGAGACCCCTCCTTAAGAAGCCTTCTCTGGACCCAGCTGTCCTTAAAAACTATCATCCAGTCTCCAACCTCCCTTTCTTAGGGAAGGTTGTTGAGAAGGTGGTGGCCTTCCAACTTCGACGGACCTTGGATGAAGTGGATTATCTATATCCCTTTCAGTCTGGTTTCAGGCCTGGTTACTGCACCAAAACCGCTTTGGTCATGCTGACCGATGATCTCTGGTGAGCCCGGGATAGAGGACATTCCTCTATCCTGGTGCTTCTTGATCTCTCAGCGGCCTTCGATACCATCAACCATGGTATCCTTCTGCGGCGGCTGGAAGAGGTGGGAGTGGGAGGCACCGTTTTACGGTGGTTCTCCTCCTACCTCTCTGGCAGGTCGCAGTCGGTGTTAGTTGGAGGACAGAGGTCGACCCCTAGGCCCCTTAAATACGGGGTGCTGCACGGCTCGGTCCTGTCCCCTCTCCTATTTAATATCTACATGAAGCCGCTGGGTGAGATCATTCGCCGGCACGGGATTAAATACCATCAGTACGCGGACGATACCCAGCTGTATCTTTCCGCCCCGTGTCAACTCAGTGAAGCGGTGGAAGTGATGTGCCAGTGCCTGGAAGCTGTCAGGGTCTGGATGGGAATGAACAAGCTTGCACTCAACCCTGACAAGACCGAGTGGCTATGGATGTTGCCCCCCAAGGATAGTAGAGATACTCCATCTTTAAGCCTGGGGGGTGAAATCTTATACCCCTCAGAGAGGGCCCGCAACTTGGGTACCAAGATACACCCATGTTACACCTATCCTCCGCGAGCTGCACTGGCTCCCTATTGGTCTCCGAACGCGCTGGTTATCACCTTTAAAGCCCTACATGGCTTAGGACCTGGATATCTATGAGACAGTCTCCTGCCACATACCTCCCAGCGTCCAATAAGATCACACAGGATGGGCCTTCTCCAGGTGCCATTGACTAGACAATGTCGTCTGGCGGCTCCTCGAGGGAGGGCCTTCTCTGTAGCTGCCCCGGCCCTATGGAACGATCTACCCCCAGAGATCCAGACCCTCCCCACTCTCTCGGCCTTCCGAACGTCTACTAAGACCTGGCTATTCCGGCAGGCCTGGGGCTGTTGACCCTTGATTGAGTTCCAGCCCCACAAAGGTTGAGTGCATGTTGTGTCTTTTTAACTTGCTTTGTCTCTTTATTTTAAATTTTTTAGTATTTTTTTAAAACTGTTTTTATGTAAGCCGCCCAGAGTCCTTCGGGATTGGGCGGCATACAAATTCATTCAACCTTGAAACCTTGAAACCTCATAATTACTACTAACATTTATATTTCATCATTAATCTTTATTGCTATTTTCTTACAAATATATAGGGTACAGTTTGGTTCAATTTCTTGCCATCCCATGCCTCCATCTTATTTTGCAACAACCTTGCTCCTTTTATCTTCTCAACCTCTCTTCTTTGACTTCTTTTTTTCCTTCTCTCCTTCTTCCTTTCTTCTCCCCCCCTCTTTCCCCCTCCTGCTCTCTTCTCCTCCTTCCACGCCCACCAAGCCACACCATGCCCACCAAGCCACGCCCATAGAACTGGTAGTAAAATTTTTGAATTTCACCACTGAAATTCCTACCTCTTTCTACCAAAAATGGAATTTGTTTTGGAACCTTCCAACCAAGCATGTTCTCTTTTAAGTTCTCTGTCAAGAAAGATTGGAAGTGATTGAACAGACTTTGTGTATCACGTGCGATGGATGAGTTCTAGTGTTTCCATAATCCAAAGACAGCTGTGGTTATAAAACTTGAAACTTGGCTTGATTTATCAGACAGAAGGGAAAACATCAGCTGCTACTGTCTCTCAAAATTTGGGGGATTGCCAACATGCAGGGCTAAATCTGGTACCGTTCATGATGTGATTTCTTTTCGTTTTTTTCTGTTTGCCTTCAAGGGTTTTATCTTGTCCCACATTTCGAAACTACCGAAAGTTGGCCTAGAAAGAAATACTTGGGATGCTGGCTTTTCCAAGCTCACTGTTTGAAAAGTCACATTCAGGTTCTATCATCCTACCTGTTTAAAGTAGATTCATTTGGTTAACAGGGTTTGGTTTATCTATTTTTAGTATGTTTAGAGAACAGCTCAAGGGTTAGGACATACTTCTGCAGGAAGAATACTGAAAAATCAAACAAGTTTTCAAACTTTTCAGCACCACTGTATTAAACTAGAAACTGGGTGACTTTGGGTAAATTTTAGGGGATTGGAAGTTAAAACATATGAACAACAGAGGCAGGACTTAGATATGTCTAGTTTAACGAAGAAAAGGACTAGGGGAGACATGATAGCAGTGTTCCAATATCTCAGGGCTGCCACAAAGAAGAGGGGGTCGACCTATTTTTCAAAGCACTAGAGGGCAGGACAAGAAGCAACGGATGGAAACTGATCAAGGAGAGAAGCAACCTAGAGCTAAGGAGAAATTTCCTAAGAGTGAGGACAATTAACCAGTAGAACAAATTGCCTTTGGAAGTTGTGAGTGCTCCATCACTGGATGTTTTTAAGAAGAGACTGGACAATCACTTGTCTGGAATGGTATAGGGTCTTCTGCTTGAGCAGGGGGCTGGACTAGAAGACCTCCAAGGTCTCATCTCTTCTCTTCTCAATTGTAGATAATCAGGATTCAAGAATGAAGTATGAGCAAGCTATACATCCACAAATAAAGCATTCAACCCACGTTTAACTGCTTGCCAAGCAGAAAGTTTGGGATACTTTTGCTGGTCCTTCCAAACATCATCTTCAATTTAAGTGTCCATATAAGGTAAGAGATAAGGTAAGATAACCTTTATTGACTTTTTTTTAAAACTGTGAACTCATTGGCACACTTTAAAAATGAAATTCTGTTGTCTGCTCTAAAAGAATTATCTATCTGTCTGTCTGTCTGTCTGTCTGTCTGTCTGTCTGTCTGTCTGTCTGTCTGTCTGTATCTATCTATCTATCTATCTATCTATCTATCTATCTATCTATCCATCCATCCATCCATCCATCCATCCATCCATACATACATACATCCATCCATCCATCCATACATACATACATACATACATACATACATACATATACGTGCTATATAATGTGTACACACACACACACACACACACACACACACACGCCTTTGTTCCAACATTCTGACATCCATTTCCCGTGGAGAGGCCCAGAGAGAATGGCTCTGCAAGACTCTTATTATCACTGCTATTCAGGCTTCCAGTTTGTGTTTAAAATAATTTTTCAGTGCACGGTAGACGATAGAGGCAGAAGCGACTCCTTTAGCCCAGTGGTGAAATCCAATTTTTTTTTGCCACCGGTTCTGTGGGCATGGCTTGGTGGTGTCATGTGACTGGGTGGGCATGGTCAACATTTTTTTTCACTTTTTAAAGCATTTTTCCCTGCTTATTCGCCCGAACCGGCAGGAAAAAAAATGCTTTAAAAAGTGAAAAGAAAAGAGCTTCTGATGATTGCGGGTCTTGCAGCTGAGCAGCGTGATTCTCGGAAGCTTTTTTTCTTTTACTACTGGTTTGCAGAGCCAACGACAGTCGTCCCTACCAGTTGGGCCAAACTGGGAGGATTTCACCCCTGCTTTGGCCCCAGTTTCAGCTCTTCCTTGATGCACTTCCTGTGTCTGACCTTCCTCTCTTTTTTGTTCTCAGTACTGGGCAGATCTCCCTTCTGCTGGCAAATCAGGTTTTCTCTGTGTCAGGAAAGAAGCCAAAGGATACTTCACAAAACGGTCCCCCTCCCTGTCCCCTCTCTCACCTTTTCTTCGGCAATTGGCAAGATTCAGCTCATTTGCCAGTTTGCTTCTGGAGACTCCGAGCTCTACGCATCTTAAAAATCAATGAACTTGGCAATGAAAGCAAAGGGAGGCCTTGCTTCAACACAGGCTGGGCAGCCTAATCAACTGGAGAAGAAATAAAGGAGATAGAGAAGAAAAGATCTCTTTCCTTTCCTTTCGTTCCCTTCATCTCTTCTTCCTTTCCTTTCCTTTCCTTCCCTTCATCTCTTTTTTCTTCCCTTCCCTTCATCTCTTCTTCCTTCCCTTCATTTCTTCTTTCTTTCTTTCTTTCTTTCTTTCTTTCTTTCTTTCTTTCTTTCTTTCTTTCTTTCCCTTCCTTCCCTTCCCTTCATCTCTTCTTCCTTCCCTTCCTTCATCTCTTCTTCTTTTCCTTTCCTTCCCTTCATCTCTTCTTTCTTTCCCTTCCTTCCCTTCTCTTCCCTTCCCTTCATACCTTCTTCCTTTTTCTTCCTTTCCTTTCCTTCCCCTTCCCCTTTTCTTTTCTTCTCCTCCCTTCACTTCTTTTATCCTCCCTTCCCTTCCCCCTTCCCTCTTTCCTTCCCTCTTCCCTCTTCCCCTTCCCTCCCCCTCCCCCTTGCCTTCTCTTCCCTTCCCTTCCCTTCCTTTCCCCCTTCCCTTCCATGCTAATGCTCCTGTATTGTAACACTTTTAGCTATAACTCATGAATAACACAGCAATACATTTAGTATTACAGAAGATGTGAAGGAAAAGAAGGAATATAGTGATTGAGTGTGTATTAAAACTGACACAGGTAGAGCTGGAGAGGAGGTGGAAAGTAAGACCCTCCCAACAATGTTGTGTATGAAGTGCCAACTTTTCTCTCCATCTTCCTTTTAGATGACTGTTGTAATAGGATATGTCTTTACCCCTGTATAATAAATTATAATATACTTTGTTGTTAGTTCTCCCTATTGTGGGAACTGAGTCAATATGACAATAGGTAAGGTAGAGTAAGTTGTGGATTCCATCTGTTAAGGATGTACATCTTGTGGGACCATAAAAGAAGGGTCTTTTTGGTGGTAACACCTTCTCTATGCAACATCATTTCCTGAAGGTGAAATGATATTGACCATCTTCTTGTTTTTCTGAAAGGCCCTGTCAGGCACAAGCAACCAGATCCACCCATGTAGAGTTCAAATTACTTTATTATCTTTTGTCTATTATACAGGGATTTTCCCAGACTGCTTGCATTCTCTTGGGAACAAATAGATAAGTCTCTATAGAACTTGGCAGTGGTGAGTGGGTCATTTCTGGATTTCTTGTGGCTGCATCAGGATTCAAGGCTAATTCCTCACTTGAGACCTCCTCTCTCCCTGGCTGGGTATTTGCCAACTGGTTCTGAAGATATGGTTTTGTATGGTTTTGTAATGGAGATGAAGCTAATTAAGTAGTTTATTTTATTTGTATTGCTGCTGCCATGGGGATGGGTGTGTTTTATGGGGTTTCATGTTCTGGATTTCTTAAATGTTGTAAGCTGCCTGGAGTCACCTGTATGCAAGTTGGGTGGCCATACAAATTTGTTAAATAAATGATTACGTAAGTAAGTAAGTAAGTAAGTAAGTAGTAAGTAAGTAAAATGAAACAATTCCATTTGTTCCTTTTCTCAGATTTTTTTTATTTATCCAAAATACGGAAAATTTAGAGGAATTTTTGGTCTCATTTCTTTGAAGGAGAAGAGGGCAGTGACTTTGGTAAAACAGCTGATCTCTCTTTTAGGTTGGCATCAACCTTCTTCCGTTTCCCCAACCCCTCAACAGATGCTTCTCACGTGCACCCCAGAGTAATATCCATTGGTTTGGACTTAGTTTTTCTCTCCAAAAGCCGAGCCCATCAATAAATAAATTAGCAAGATGCATCCTAATTCTGGGTTGCCATTCTGGGCTATTAATCAGCAATCTGTCTAAGGCATGAACATGACTGCTTTTTATGTACCTTGGAACAGGCTGTGGTATTTAGCTCTCAATAGTTGGCAACCAAAGAAGAGGATTTTCTGTATATCGGACATTAATACAATTGAACAAGTTCAGAGATATTTCACAAGAAGAGTCCTCCACTCCTCTGCTCTCAACCTTATACCACCAGGCTCGAAATTTTGGGCTTAGACAACTTAGAACTATGCCGCCTTCGGTCTGACCTAAGCGTAGTACATAAAATTATCTGCTACAATGTCCTACCTGTCAATGACTACTTCAGCTTCAACCGCAACAAGACACGAGCACACAATAGATACAAACTCAAGGTAAACCGCTCCAAACTCGATTGCAGAAAATACAACTTCAGCAACAGAGGGGTCAACGCCTCCACCTGACTCTGTGGTTTCTTCCCCAAGCCCCAAAAACTTTAACCATAGACTGTCTACTGTGGACCTCACCCATTCCTAAGTGGTCCGTAAAAGGGGCGTACATAAGCGCACGAGTGTGCCCACCATCCCTGTCCTACTGTCCCCCATTTATTCGTATCCATTTCCTGTATTAATAATCATGTTTATACTTATATCCGTTATCTAATACATGCTTGACAAAATTAATAAATCAATCAGTGCTAGTAATGATACAGAATTTGCCTATTTGAGGAAATTTACACATAAGTGAATCTGATACGAAACTATTCCCTCCAACCGCTTATTTTTTTATCTCCTGCTGCCTCTCGTTTCACCTGGAACCGTATTGTCATCAGTTCATCCAACGGCAATTTTGCTTCCTTCTGTCTTTCCCCCTTCTGGGAGAGCTTCACAACAAACCAGTTACTTTCTGTGTCAAAGCAATTTCAATAAAAGATTTTAATTTGCTGGGAAAGAAACCCTTTGCCTTCTTTCTGTTGTTTTCTGGATCCTTTACAAGAGTGGGTCTATTGCCCAGATGAAATATCCAAGCGCTGGCTTTGCATGTCGGTACGCACTCTAATAAAAACCAATCTTGTAATGGAATAGAGTCAGGTTTACATTTAGAAGGTATTAAATCCTGCTGATACATGAAGGCCACGGAAGATAAATTCCCCTAGCATTCATAGGCCAGAAGGTTTTCATATCTGAACATAAGAGATATGCTGATAACCCTCAACTTATGACCATAATTGGGAACAGGATTCCTGTTGCTATGCAAGGTACCATATTTTTCAGAGTATAAGATGCTCTGAAGTATAAGCCGCACCTAGCTTTTGGGGAGGAAAACAAGGGGGGAAAAAATCTGCCTCTGCCTCTCAGCAATTTGCCTCCTTGCAGCAAACAGCAACCAGTACAGATGATATACACTGTTTGTGGTGTTACAATTCAGACTATACTTGTACAGATGCAAACTGATGTAGCTTTCTGGAAGTATACATTATTCTCTGCTATTTAAAAGAAGATACAATAGCACTGGGCCTCTTCAGATCAAGCATTTATTTTAAAAAGCTTCTTCATTTTGTTAAGTTGTCTAGAACAATAATAAAGCAGTCTTTAAAAAATAAGTCTAATAATTTGAACATTTTATAGGCAATTATAATTATTGACTTACTTCCTTGCAGCAAGCAGCAAACAGCAAACAGCCTGTTTCAGTTTAGTCTGATTAGAAGAAAAAAAAATCTGCCTCTGCCTCCCAGCAATTTGCCTCCTTGCAGCAAACAGCAAATTTCACTTTCAATTTCAGTTTTAGCACAGGCCTCCCGATGATCAGCTGCTTCAGGCTGCAGGGATTGCCATAGCTTATTGCCATCTCCGTAAGCCCCATTTTCTCTGTTTGCTGCAAGGAGGTAAATTGCTGGGAGGCAGAGGCCAAAGAGTGGGGGGCTGGTGGTTGGTTGGTTGGGGCTACATTCAATGTATAAGAAGGACCCAAATTTTCACCCTCTTTTTTTTGGGGGGGGGGGAAAGGTGCATCTTATATTCCGAAATATATGGTAGGTGTTAAGTAAGTCACAACCCATTCTACATCCTTTTTGGGGGCATGGATTTTAAAGGAATTACTGCACTTGTTAAGATCTCAGATTGTTAAGAGATGCAACTTCCCCCATGGATTTGGCTAGTCAGAAGCCAGCTGGGAAAGTCACCCCTGGACCATACAACTGTTATAAATATGCCAAGTGCCTGAATTTTGCTTATGGGACTGTGGGGATGTTGCCAGGATCATAAGCATAAGGACCTGCCATAAGTCATTTTTTTCAATGCTGTTGTAACCAGGGGTGGGAGTGAAATTTTTTAGCAACTGCTTTTCTGCCCGGTTGCTGGGCGGGCGTGGCTACGGGTGTGTGGCCTAATTGGCTTCCTGCACCATGGCTGGGATGGGGCATTTTCTCCCTCCCCAGGCTCTGGAGGCTTTCCTCGAGCGTCTGGGAGGGCGAAAACGGCCTCCCCTGGGCTGCAGAAGCCCTCCAGAGGCCAGAAACGGACCTGTTTCTGGATTTGCGGTACTTCCAGTAGGCCCGTTTTTTGCCATCCTAAAGCCTCCGTGCAGGGCCTGCATTTACCTGGCATCCAAAATGGGCCATATGGAGACTTCTGGGAGGGGTGGGGCAGGGTGGGTGGGGTCAGCCAATCCTTTCAACTACCCATTCGGTGAACCAGGTTAAAATTAACATCCAGTTCGCCTGAACTGATCTGAACTGGCTGAATCCCACAACCTGGTTTGTAACTTCTAAGGATCACTAAATGAATCTTCGTAAATCCAAGACTGCCTGTGTGTTGAAGTGTATGTTCTCAATGAGGACAATAAGGAGAAAAAAAATACAAAGAGGCTTTAGGGTAAAACCTAAAAACTGGAGGATTTAAAGAAGAGATTGCACGGCCATTTGTCTGGAATCGTATAGGATCTCCTGCATGAGGGTTTGGACTAGAAGACCTCCAAGATCCCTTCCAACTCTGTTATTCTATTATTCTGAATTGTTGACTCCTGATGATTTGCTGGACTAAATCCTTGCAGTTGATTTGGAAAGTTTATGGAAGTGGTTCCCCGTTGCTTTCTTCTTCTTGGGCTGAAAAAGTTTGCCTTAGGTGGAATTAAAATTCAGAGGCTCTTGGTTATTTAACCAAGTGATGCCTTAACCATCACTTAACCAAACTTGCTCTCTTAAAACCTAAAATAGGGAACTCTAAACTGTCCGATGTTTATTGAACATGCTTAGTCAACTAGAATGACGCCTAATAGTAACAAACAGGGAGGGTTTTAGCACAACAAAAATATTGCCCTGAAAGAAGGCTTATCGGCTGGGTAATAGAACACAGAAGGCAGAATATGGAATAATAGAGTTGGAAGAGATCTTGAAAATCTTCTAGTCCAGTTCCCTGCTTGAGCAGAAGATCTATGGTATATTATTCAGAGCAAATGGCAGTCCAATCTCTTTTGGAAAACCTCCAGTGATGGAGCCCTCCCAACTTCTGTTCCATTGGTTAATTGTTTTCACTGTCATGAAATTTCTTTTTAGTTCTAGGCTGGATTTCATTTTAATGATCTTCCACCCATTACATCTTGTCCTATCCTCAGGTCCTTTTGAGAATAGGTCAACCTTCTCTTTGTGTAAAGGTAAAAGTTCCCCTCACACATATGTGCTAGTCATTCCCGACTCTAGGGGATAGTGCTCATCTCTGTTTCAAAGCCGAAGAGCCAGCACTGTCCGAAGACGTCTCCGTGGTCATGTGGCTGGCATGACTACACACTGAAGGCACATGGAATGCTGTTACTTTCTCACCAAATGTGGTTCCTATTTTTCTACTTGGCTTTTTTTACATGCTTTTGAACTGCTAGGTTGGCAGAAGCTTGGAGAAGTAAGGGGAGCTCACTCCATTATGCAACGGTAGGGATTCAAACCACCAAACTGCCAACCCTTCTGATCGACAAGCTCAGTGTCTTAGCCACTGAATCACCATGTCCCTTTATAAAGCCCTATGAAGTGGTATATAAGTCTAAGTGCTATTGCTATCTTCCATCCATTTACATCTTGACCTATCCTCATGTCCTTTTGAGAATAGATCAACCTTCTCTTCCTTTTGACAACCCCTCAAATACTGGAAGAGAAGCTATCCTATCACCCCCTAGTCCTTCTCATCTAATGAGTTCCAAAGATAGGCCATTCCACTTTGGGATTCTTTTTTTCTCCCAGCTCCCGCTTTCCAATTTTGCATTAGTGATGAACAGCAAAGAAAACCTAAGAGACTCAACGAAAATTGCCAATGCTTTTGGCAAATGAAACCCGTCTTCTACTTCTTTGGCCGTCTGTTTTCCTGCGTTGCTCCCTGCCAACTGCAGCCAAGGATCTTCCCCCTGGCTGAGTTATGAAGAAGCACCTTCCAGCCAATGGCTCACTTGGAGACTAATTGGAAATAGCTGTTTGGCAAGTGGTGCCCATCAACCTCGTGAAACGTGTGAGGACCTGACCATCTGTCAGTAAAAAAGAGTGGAATTAATGTCCGAGATGCTTTCCTCGCCTCCTGCGCCATATGCAGAGATTACCTTCGTAGCAAGCTTAGAATTCAAGTCTTTTAGTGGACTAAGATTTTAAATCAATGCCAATGCAACTCTGCTAAATGAATCTTATTTGTTTGTTTGTTTTTTGTTTATTTTGTCAAATGTGTGTATGAGATAACAGGTATAAGTATAAACATGGACATGAGCACATGAAATGAATACAACTAAATAGGGACAGTAGAATAGGGACGGTAGGCATGCTGGTGCACTTATGCACACTCCCTTACAGATCTCTTAGGAATGGGGTGAGGTCCACGATGGACCGTTTAAGGTTGAAGCTGTGATGGTTTGAGGAAGTAACAACGGAGTCAGGGAGAGAATTTCAGGCATTGACCACTCTGTTGCTGAAGTCGTATTTTCTGCAAAACCCGCCATCCTGGGCCCAATGTTTGGGAAGCCAGGCTCTGCCTGTCACAAGCCAGAACAAAAGGTGAATGATGGAAGAGTAACACCTCCTTAAAAAACCTTGGTCCAGCTGGCCTGGCTGGTAGCACCTCATAAGGGCTCCTTTCCAGGGTTACAGGAGAAGATGATCAGCGGTTTTGAAGGCGGAAGAGGGCTCTACGGCCCAATGGCAGATAAAACAACAGAACCATCTTCTAGGAGAAGAGAAACTCTGATTACAAACCTCCACCCCCTTGCGGCAATATTCACTCCTGGAAAAGGCTTCAGGAATCAACCTCCAGGCAAAATCTGGAGCCGGAGTCCCAGAAGCAGTTTGTGACTATGTACAACCGTGTTCTGGTAACTCCTATGATGGAGCTGGAACCAATCGTATCAGCTCTGCCGTTCCATTGGACTATTTCAGCGATATGGAGGGGGGGGGGATCTGCTGCTTGGGTAACAGTCTATCCTCCATATTAATCTACCTGGCCTCGTGCTGGAGAGGACACTCCAGCTTTGACCTCTTTCTAGAGCACGATACCATAGCCTTTTGAGACTGATGGATGCCAATGATTTTCTGCAGTCAAGTTTGGAGCGTTTACTTTGTGTTTGTATCTATTGTTTGCCCATGTATTATTGCGGTTGAGGCTGAAGTAGTCATTGACAGGTAGGACGTTGTAGCAGACAATTTTGTGTACTATGCTTAGGTCAGACCTTAGTCAGCGTAGGTCTAGGTTGTCCAAGCCCAAAATTTCAAGCATGGTGGCGTGAGGTATTCTATTTTGAGCAGAGGAGTGGAGGACTCTTCTTGTGAAATACCTCTGGTATTTCAATCTGTTTCAGAACTAATGTTGCTTTTACAGGTGTGACCTTGAGACCCTGAGGGTGGACAGGTCTTCAAAAGATGTGTTAATAAGGCTTGAAGAGATTACTGCACATTGAACAGAACTAAAACCAGAACTATTTTTATTAGGAATAACTAAGGGTAAGTATGAGAAGAAAATCAAATATCTAATTCTACATATAACCACGGCAGCAAGAATCTCATATGCACAGAATTGGAAAAAACAAGCATACACCAACAGAAGATAAAGTGATAACATTTTTGGGGAATGTGCTAAAATGGACAGGCTCACAAAAGAGCTAAAAGGCAAAGAAGAATCAGAGTACTACTTAGTATGGGACTCACGGTATAATTGGCTAGAGGAAAGAGAGAAAAAAAACAGGATAGTAGTAACAAAGAGAAGAAGAAAGATCAAGTAACTACAAAACAAATACAAAACCGCAGAATCAATGAGGGGAAAATATAAGATAGATTGTAGATGAAATAAGAAATATGAGAGGATCAAATGTATATAGTATGTATGAAATAAGATGTGTAAAATATGTATATAGATATGGATATAGTTATATAAGATATATCTGTATTGATAAAGGAAACACAATGGAAATGTAAAAGATGTAAAATGTGCTGCAAAGATGATATGATTGTATATATATAAAAAAGATGTGCTAATAAATCCAGGCAACGAAAAGAGATGGAGGGAGGAGTCTGTCCCAGCCATTGGTTAGAAGAGGGATAACCTGAATACAATTGGGATTTCATTAGCGTCAAATTTTGCATGTGGTTAAAACCAGAGAGCCTCATTAGTATTTCCCTTGGCCAAACCACCCACTTAATGTCTCACAACCCATGGATCCCCACCCTAAGAAATGAACAAGAGAGAGGAAGACGGGAGGGGGAAAATGGGAATGATTGAGTGGGGATGGACAGAATCTTCGTCTTCCTGAGAATCAAACCATTATCTGCACTTGAGAAGTAATTAACATGGAAGCTCAGGAGAACTATTAAACAGTTTGCCATAGTTCTTTTTGTGAAGCCAAGATTTAATTGGATTTCAAAGCATAATCCAGTCCAAATTCATCCAAAACTAAGCCAGCTTTAGGGATTGCTCCCAAGGAGGCAGCAGAAAGTTTCACTCCACCTGACCCTTTTCAATCAATCAAACAAATCTTGACTCAGTCACTTTGTTGAAGCTAAGCTAGTTGTCTGGACACATTCCCACAAAATTTGTGACCATTGCCCCCACATGATAAATGAAGGCCAGAAGCCAGTCTGGACCCTTGGAAAGTTTCATGATATTCAAAAAAAGAACTTAAGAGGGAAAATAACCCCTGCCATATGTAGACCCAAAGGTACTTTTTGTTCAGGAGGCAACTGGACTTCTCTTTTTTTTTCTTTTGAAGATGTTTTGCTTCTCATCCAAGAAGCTTCTTCAGCTCTGATAGGATAGTGGGGAATGGAAGGATTCGATCAGAGCTGAAGAAGCTTCTTGGATGAGAAGCAAAACGCCTTCAAAAGAAAAAACAAGAACATTCAGCTGCCTCTTGAAAAAAAAAGCATCTTTGGGACAACTATGACTTGTATGACTGAGAATCTCTACAGACTTTTTGCCATATATAGAGATTCTCTATATCTCTATAAGAGCTGTAGTGGCACAGTGGTTAGAGTGCAGTACTGGAGGCTACTTCTGCTGACTGACAACTGCCAGCAGTTAGGCAGTTCAATTCTCACCTGCTCACAGTTGATTCAGCCTTCCATCCTTCCGGGGTCGGTAAAATGAGGACCCAGATTGTTGGGGGCAACAGGCTGCCCTCTGTAAACTACTTAGAAAGGGCTGGAAAGCACTGTGAAGTGGTATATAAGTCTAAGTGCTATTGCTATGGCCCTTCCTTCCTTCCTTCCTTCCTTCCTTCCTTCCTTCCTTCCTTCCTTCCTTCCTTCCTTCCTTCCTTCCTTTCTTCCTTGACAGTGGTTAGAATGCAGTATAGAAGGCTGACTCTACCCACTGCCAGTAGTTCAAATCTCACCAGGCTCACAGTTGATTCAGTCTTCCATCCTTCCGAGGTGGGTAAAACGAGGACCCAGATTGTTGGGGTCAAGAGACTGACTCTGTAAACCCTTTAGAGAGGGTGTAAAGTACTGTGAAACAGTATAGAAGTCTAAGTGCTATTGCTATGGCCCTTTCCTCCCTCCATCCCCCCTCCCTCCCTCCCTCTCTTCCTTCCTTCCATAACAGCGGTTAGGACCGTTGCTGTGTCCTGGGGTCACGTGATTCCCCCTTTGTGACCTTCTGGTTAAGCAAAATCAACTGGAAAGTCAGATTCACTTTGCAACCGTGTTATTAATTTAACAATTGCAGTGATTCCCTTAATAATTATGGCAAGGTAGGTCATAAAATCGGGCAAAACTCACTTAACAAATATCTCACTTAACAACAGAAAATTAGTCAACCAGAACTTCTCTGGCAGAGATTTTAACTAAAATGGGAGAAGAATTGGGGAACAAATTAATTGCCTCTTCTCTTTGGCAAACAGGAAGTCACAATTTGCATTGGGGTCCAAATCTAGGTTTGTAGGAAAAGTATGATTTGTGGGTAGAGCTGGGATGGGAGTTAGCAAGTGTGTTACTACTCTTAGTAACTTTGGGTTAGGGACGTGGTGGCTCAATGGCTAAGATGCTGAGCTTATCGATCAGAAGGTCGGTAGTTCAGCAGTTCGAATCCCTAGTGCTGTGGAATGGAGTGAGCTCCCGTTACTTGTCCCAGCTTCTGTCAAACTAGCAGTTCAAAAGCACGTAAAAAAAATGCAAGTAGAAAAATAGGGACCACCTTTGGTGGGAAGGTAACAGCGTTCTGTGTGCCTTCGGTGTTTAGTCATGACAGCCACATGATCACGGAGACGTCTTTGGACAGCACTGGCTCTTTGGCTTTGAAATAGGGATGAGTACTGCCCTCTACAGTCGGGAACAATTATACATACTGTATGTGTGGGGGGAACATTTACCTTTAACTTTGGATTAAAGCTATCTGTTCTCACACTATTGTATCCTATGCTCCATCGATAACTTATGCAAGGGTAATGAAAAAGATAGGACAACCACAACGTGTTCCATTTTGCACAGAGGAACATGATGTTGCAAGTTTCTAATGTTTTTGGAAGTCGTGAAATAGTTTGAAGTTAGAACAGGGGAGACAGAGAGAGAGGCCAGATAAATTTCTCCATTCCCTTTTGAGGAAGGCTGCTTCTAATCTAATGTAATGAGACTTGGCAGGTTCAACAAGGAACTGAGAAGATTTTAAAGCTAATCTTCGTGATAGGAGCAATTGTGGGAAATGACAACCTTTCTTGAAAGACAACAGAGATATTTTTTTTTCCAAAGGCTTAATACTCAGAGAGAGGGTTGTGATGTGCTGTCACAAAAGAACTGAAATAATGACCTTTTTGGTGCCATCTATCTGACAAGATTTTGGCAACAACTGCCTGAAAGAGAGCTGCAGAAGTTTTAGAGGCTCATCTCCTAAGGCAGGGCTGATCGTTAAGGCGATAGGATGGACTATAAGTTAAGAAATTGAGCAGGGAGAAGGTAGTTCTCATATGCTGGGTCAATTTGTTCCACGAGAGAAAATGTGGCTGATTTTAGCCTAATTTAGGGTGTGGGAGGAAATATCCATCTGGTTCAGTTCCAAGTTTGGAGAAAGACACTGGAAACATGGAGGCTGATTGGAAAGATGGTTTAATGATAAACAGAACCACCAAGCACATGGTTCTCTGGTGCAGTTGACAAAATTGAGTTGAGAGTGAGGGGTTTTTATACCTTCTTTAAGCTTTGCACTTCAGCTTCCTGTTCCTGTGCAAGAACATGTATTCTATTGGCTCTTGTAGGGGTTATATAGGGGTCATAGCTGACTTTATTGGTTGTCTGAGCTCTCAGGTTTGGTTGAAGTTTGCTGGGGGTGATGCAGTGCAGAGACTTGTGCTCTGAAAGGGTGTTGGGTAACTCCTATTAAGGCTTAATTGCTTTTGTCCTGTTTTGGCTCTTTGGTGAGAGTATTTGTTTATGAATAAAGGTATCTAGATACTTCTTTCAATAAGCTCTTTATCT
This sequence comes from Thamnophis sirtalis, assembly GCF_051295495.1. Taxonomy (NCBI): domain Eukaryota; kingdom Metazoa; phylum Chordata; class Lepidosauria; order Squamata; family Natricidae; genus Thamnophis; species Thamnophis sirtalis. The sequence goes on along the minus strand of NW_028261394.1, from coordinate 17,718,838 downwards.
CTTAAGTGCTGAGATTTGCTGTGGGCTACTAAGGAAAGTGGGCATTGCTTTCTGCCTCTAAAAAAACACGTTTCTCCATTTCTCCTTAAGGGAAGCCTTTTTAATATATCCAAAAATATTTCATTCTTCTAGGAGGGGATAGGACAGGAGGGTGTACATAGCATGGCTCCTAACCATGATTTATGGCTTCAGTGCCTCCTAGTTTGGCAGATCATTGCTTTCTATTTCTGTAATGGCAAGCTAAGTGGCAAAGGTTTAAAGTTGGGGGTAGTAAAGTCACAAGGGAGGCCAAGGATCAACTCAAGCTGGCATCAAGACAGTTTATCCAAGGCTAAACACAGCAATGGTCTAAAGGCCAAGATTCTTGACTATCATTACTGGTAACTCCAGTTTTGGTCAACACACTATAAAAAAGACATTGAGATTCTAGAAAAAGTACAGAGAAGAAATGATTAGGGAACTGGAGGCTAAAACACAGGATGAACGGTTGCAGGAACTGGGCATGGGTAGACTAGTGAAGAGAAGGACCAGGGGAGACATGATAGCAGTCTTCCAATACTTGAGGGGCTGCCACAGAGAGGTGGTGGTCCAGCTATCTTCCAAAGCACCAGAAGGCCAGACAAGGAATAATGGATAGGAATCAGAGGTGGTATTCGGCCAGTTCTGACAGGTTCTGGGGAACCGGTAGCAGAAATTTTGAGTAGTTGGGAGAACTGGCAAATAGGCTGGCCCCGCCCCTGATGCCTCCCAGCTGATCTTCTTTTGTTGCCCTGAACAGGAGAATGGAGCTGGAAAGCAGGTTAGTGGGGTGGGGAGGGAATGGGGATTTTGCAGTGTCCTTCCCCTGCCATGCCCACTAAGCCATACTCACAGAACCAGTAGTAAAAAAAATTGAATCACTCCACTGATGGAAACTGAACAAGGAAAGATTCAACCTGGAAATAAGGAGAAGTTTTCTGACAATGAGAACAATTAACCAGTGGAACAGAAGTTGCTTGCAGAAGTTGTGAGAGCTTCATCACTTGGAAGCTTTCAAGAAGAGACTGTCAGAAATGGTATAGGGTCTGCTTGGGCAGGGGATGGAGTAGATGACTTACAAGGTCCCTTCCAACTCTGTTAATCTATATCTGTATCCTGTTTGCAGAGCACCTTCATAAAGTCCTGGGACTTCTTTTTGGATGAACAAATGCTTAAGTGTCCCTTCTCAGACTGACAGGATTTGCAAAATGGACCAAAAGCTTTTTGGTTTATCAATCTTCACCTTTTAACTTAAGCTTCTTCAAATCCTGGATGCATTCACTGGTAGAAGTTTTGCTATATTTCCTCTTGGGGAAGGGAAAAAAAACCTCATGCTTAACATCTAAATAGCATTTTCTGAGCCTCTCCAATGCTTTATTTTATTTTATATATTTCCTCTCTAAGCAGGATCACCCGTACAAATCACATATTTCAAAGTATAAGGACAGTTTGATATGTTACGGAGTGATTCCTTGGCAAATCTATACATGCTACAGTTGTTCTGTGAGCCTTAACTGCTCCAGATTGCCACGGCTGAGTGAGAAACTTATTTATAAAAGTTTACAGCTGTGTATTCGTGGAACAACCTTGCGTGAAGGATTTAAAAGGAACCCCTCTTTTGGGAGACTTTCAGCACTTCTTCTCCCCTGTAAATTATTATTTTAGTTTTTGTCACATAATACACACACACACACACACACACACACACACACCAGTAGTGGGATTCAAATAATTTAACAACCGGCTCTCTGCCCTAATGTCCAGTTAGGTAGGCATGGCTTGGTGATCATGTGACTGGGTGGGTGTGGCCACCTCAACGTCACTCACATCGATGGGCACTCCACCTTAGCTGTTACAATGTAATAAGGGTTAACCGGAGAGGCAGTTTCTGTAAGCAGGGCAATAAAGATGAGGCTAGAAACAACACCAGAATGTTTTCTTCCTGCCTTCCTTACAGGATTTGCCTTGCAAAGGGGAAAAAAACAAAAGGAGATTTCTTCCAACAACCAGTTCTCTGAACTGCTTAGAAAGTTACCAACTGGTTCTCTCGAATAGGTGCGAACTGGCTGAATCCCATCATTGATACACATGCTGGTTGGGTGTGTATGTTCTGGCATAACTCTGGAACACCTCGAGCAATTTCAACCAAACTTGCTACACAGATGACTTACTCTCTGGAAAGTAAGACACCCGTAACACCCCTAGGGCTGTGTGTTCTGTTAAGATACAGCCTGTTGTGCCTTAAAATGGCTTGTACTCTACAGTATATTGAGATGCCATGATAACAGCTTCACAGTACTCCACAAGGGGGCTCTCTCTGGTAAGGGGAAAATCCAGCATTTAGAAATTACGTTTGGTTTGGTACGTTTGGTTTCTCTATCTAATAATACATGTATTAACTACGGCGCGTATAACTTATGCGCAGTACTGGAAAAAAGAAAATATCCCATTAGAGTTAGACATGATTAGGAAAATTCTGGACTGTGCGGAAGCAGATAGGCTCACCCTCAAATTAAAAAATATAGGAAAATTGGAATACTATGAAATAGATTTTACTATTGGTATAAGACAAGGTGACAAACTGGAACAAATTGTAAATAATGTGATTGGATAGAAGGATAGATAATGTATTAAGTAGGCTAATAGTTATTGGATGAGATTATTTGTATATAATGTGATTGTATGATCATTACAACTTCACTGTGCTGCACTGTTTTAAATGTAAAAACAATCAAAATATATTTTAAAAAAAGAAATTATGTTTGGTCTGGACATTTCCCCCCTATAAATAAATACCCAGGCAACGCCAGATTATCAGCACTAGTAGATGCTAAATGCCAATCTAACAAAAGTTAAGAATGGATTTCACATGAGCAGTTGCCTGGTTTGGGACCACATGCCCCAAGAGATTGGGTTTTTTTAAAGATACTTTGATTCTGGATGAGCTGAGGGTTAGACTAGAAGACCTCTGCGGTCCCTTCCAGCCCTTTAATTCTATGGATGGAAAGGTGGGAAGACAAGTAGTCCTTGACTTACAACATTTCATTTAGTGGCTGTTCAAGGTTACAATGGCACTGAAAAAAGTGACTTATGGCTGTCCTTCACACTTACAACCACTGCAGCATCGTCATAGCCACGTGATCAAAATTCAGAAGCTTGGCAATTGGCTCATATTTACAATGGTTGCAGCGCTGGCTCTTTGCCTTTGAAACAGAGATGAATGGAATCAGGAACGACTAGCACATATGTGCGAGAGGAACCTTTACCTTTACTTCAACAAGCGAAGTCAAGATTTACTTAAGAACCGTGTTACTAAATTAACACCTGCAGTAGTTCACTTAAGAACTTTGGCAAGATTGATCCTAAAATGGAAAGAAAATTCACTTGACAAATGTCTCACTTAGCAACAGAAATTTTGGGCTCAATTGTGGTCTTAAGTCAAGGACTATCCATATTTCATTTTCATCTGTCCGTTCTGTAACCTTTGTGATTTTTCACCAGGTACCACCAGGGCACTTTAAATATAAGGTAATGTCTCTCTTTCAAGCTGAACTTGTTTCTCACAGACTTCACTGACAAATCAAGGTGGATTTTCTGGCAACAATATTTTCCCTGGTGGAAATTCTTGGGCTGGTACCAATCAAGATTACTTTTGGCCAAAGTCCTGATACCAACCAAGTCTGCTCCTTCGTAGCTTTTTGAAGATCAGCCAAGATCAATCAATCCAGCAGCATTTAATGGGCCAAAATATACACTGAAGAAAGGAGAAGTCTTACCATTTGCTTGGTGTATTGTTTCCCACACCTCCTCCTCAGTAGGATCAGAGGTGGATTAATCATACATCGGGAACTTGAGAGTGAAAAAGGGAATAGTTCTTCTTAACTTCTAAAGAAGAGTGGTGGAGTGGAATTTCAGATGAACTTAGGGCGGCTGAGAGATTTTGTGAGGAGAATGGGAGATGAATAAGGGCACCTCCATAACTGTCTGGTTTGGCTTTTAGAAGGAACGAGGAGAGACATGATAACAGTGTTCTCAGGGGCCACCCCAAAGAAGGGGGAACCAAGCTATTCTCCAAAGCACCCAAAGGCAGGACAAGAAGCAATGGGCGGAAACTAATCAAGGAGAAAAGCAACTTAGAACTAAGGAAGAATTTCCTGACAGTTAGAACAATTAATCAGTGGAATAACTTGCCTCCAGAAGTTGTGAATGCTCCAACACTGGAAGTTTTTAAGAAGATGTTGGATAACTATTTGTCTGAAGTGGTGTAGGGTTTCCTGATTAAGCAGGGGGTTGGACTAGAAGACCTTCAATGTCTCTTCCAACTGTGTTATTCTAAGTTTCTATCCTCAAAATGACACTAAAAGGCACTGCGCACCAGAACAAGTAGACACAAGGACAGTTTTTTCCTCCATGACATCGCTTTATTAAACAACTAATTCCCACAACACTATTAAACTATTTAGTAAGACTGTATTGCTATTATTCTTCTCATCTTTCCTAGTACCTAACTCTTCCCACATGACTATAACCATGTTGCTTGTATCTTTATAATTTATATTGTATTGTTTTGTTTGTTTCCTAGTATGATTTGATTGCTTATTAGTAAATTATGGCTAGTGTTGTATCTTATGATTCTTGATGAATGTATTTTATTTTTCTTTATGTACACTGAGAGCATATGCATCAAAGACAAATTCCTTGTGTGTCCAATCACATTGGGCCAATAAAGAATTCTATAAAGAATTCTGTTCTGTTCTGAAAAGGAGAAACAATTCTGAGGAAATAAGGAAATGTGGGGAAGAGTTTCTGAGGGAAGACAGAAAGGGGAGCTTCTGAACAGGGATTCCATAGAAAGGGAATTTAATGAGGTGAATTTCTGAAGACCCAGAAGCGGGCTCTTGGGAGAGTCTGTGAAGATATGAAGAGACTGAGAAAAAGCACTTCTGGAGAGATGAAGTGACTTGAAGAAGGAGAGCTACTTAGAATGTCTAAGGAGGACATTTATGAGAAAGCGAGGAAGGTTGTTGAGGGTTTTATGTTTTGTTTTGTTTTGAGGAGATTGGCAGATTAAATATGACAACTTCTGGAGAGATTGTGAAAGAAACGGGAGATTTCAGAGGGGAATTTTCAAGAAAAGAACATCTGTGGAAATTAAGAGGATCGTCTGAGGAGACTTAGGGCCACACAAAAGTGTGATTCCTTGGGGAGATTTTTTAAAAATGGAGATTGGAAAGGTAGGGCATTTCAACATAAGGAAATTGTTGAGATTGGAGAAAAGTGAGGGATTGAGAATGGAGCGTCTGAAGAACCTGAGGACAGCACTGCCTTTTCGGCGGAGATGAGCATTGCCCCCTAGAGTCGGGAATGACTAGCACATATGTGTGAGGGGAACCTTTACCTTTATTTATAAAATCCTTGTAAGGTCACACCTAGAATACTGCAACCAATTTTAGTCACCACACTACAAAAAAGATGTTGAGACTTTGGAAAAAGTTCAGAGAAGAGCAACCTCTCTCTGAAGAAGAGAGAAGAATGACAAAGATGATCAAAGGCCTGGAGACTAGACCATATGAAGAATGGTTGCAGGTTATGAGTCTGGCTAGTCTAAAGGAAAGAAGAATTAGGGATGACATGATAGCAGAGGGGGTCAAATTATTCTCCAAAGCACTTGAAGGCAGGACAAGAAACAATGGTTGGAAACTAATTAAAGAGAAAAGTAAACTGGAATTAAGGAAAAGCTTCCTAACAGCGAGGACAATTTACCTCCCTTCAGAAATTATGGGCACTCCATCCCTGGATGTTTTTAAGAAGAGACTAGATAGTCACATTGCTGAAATGGTCTAGGGTCTCCTGCTTGAGCAGGGGGCTGGACTAGAAGAACTCCAAGGTCCCTTCCAGATTCTATTCTTAACTATTCTATTCTATTCTATTCTATTCTATTCTATTCTATTCTATTCTATTCTATTCTATTCTATTCTATTCTATTCTATTCTATTCTATTCTATTCTATTCTATTCTATTCTATTCTATTCTATTCTATTCTAATTTCTATTCTATTCTATTCTATTCTATTCTATTCTATTCTATTCTATTCTATTCCATTCCATTCCATTCCCATTATTCTATGCTATTCTATACTATTCTATACTATTCTATACTATTCTATTCTACCATACTCTAGCCTATCTATTCTATCCTACCCTATCCTATCCTATCCTATCCCTGATTCTTTATTCTATTCTATTCTATTCTATTCTATTCTATTCTATTCTATTCTATTCTATTCTATTCTATTCTATTCTATTCTATTCTATTCTATTCTATTCTATTCTATTCTATTCTATTCTATTCTATTCTATTCCTTTTCTCCACAGCAACTGAAGGCAGATAAGAAGCAACAGGGGGGAAATTATCAAAGAGAGATACAACCTAAAGCTAAGGAAAAATGTCCTGACAGCGAGAACAATTGATTAGTATAATGGCTTGCTTCCAAAGGTTGTGGTTGCTACTTTACTGGGTGTTTCCAAGAAGAGACTGGACAGCCATTTGTCTGGAATGGTCTAGGGTCTCCTGCTTGAGCAGGGGGTTGGACTAGAAGACCTCCAAGGTCCCTTCCAACTCTGTTGTTCTGTTCATTTTAAGCGGCATGCCAGGGAAAGAACAAATAGAACTGGTTGCTGAAATGTTTTTCCAGAGAAAGAGAGTGCAAAGCCAATTTGTCCTTTCTTTTTAAGAAGTTCCAAACAGACAATGACCATATATTTTTTTAAAAAAAATCAATTCTCTCAGTTTGATTGAAAGAGAATTTACTTTCCAAACTTTTTGTTTCAAAGAAGGAAAAAATGTTACAGAGGCTTGTTTTTTTTCCTTTGAGTGGTGCGGTGAGAAAACAGCGATGTTTCAGAATAACAACAACAACAAAAAAGAATAATGGCCACAATAGTCTTTTGCCACTGTAATAATCCAGTGGTTTCAAAAGCACAACGGAGAGAAATTCAAAATAGATTCTCAAGCGCTCTGAAAGGAAGACAGAAAAACAGAAAAAAGTTGGAGAGAAAAAAGTTGTGTGAGGGCATGACATTAGTTTTATGTCGGAAACGTTTCACGTCTGCAAACAGCCAACAAGAATGTTTTTAATTCGGGATATTCTTGAACAGATATACTTATTTATGAGATTGACAGTTCAGCCAAATCTCTTAAGATTCTGAATTTTTGCACTTAGAGTCTTGGAAGAAAAAAGGAAGAAAATGACGAGGATGCCTCAGGTAATTTATAAACTTATTTGTACACGTTTACCATGAATAAATGCAGAAATTCACCAGAGGCAGCCTGCTTCTTCTGAAATATTTCATCAACTCTTGCTCCATTTCCCCACTCCCCAAATTGGTCTTCAGAGTTGTGAGAAATGTGATCTACGGCCCAAGAGCTACAACTTTCTCTTCCTTTAGGATTGAATACTAGGTGATAACCCGGCATTGCCCGAGGATTTATTTATCCTCATCCTATATTACACAGGAAAAGCCCTGATTTTGTTGAAAATGTCTGGACCAAATGTAATTTCTAATGTTGGATTTTCCCCCTTACCAGAGGGAGTTCTCTTGTGGAGTGCTGTGAAGCTGTTACCATGTACAGTAGAAGCCATTTTACGGCAGTATGGTAGAAGGCATTTTAAGGCACAACAGGCTGTATCTTAACAGAACTCACACACGGAAGGGTGTTAGGGGTGTCTTACCCCCCACAGTATTTTTTTCCAGAGAGCAAATCATCTGTGTACCAAGTTTGGTTGAGATTGCTTGAGGCGTTCCAGAGTTATGCTGGAGAACACACACACACACACACACAGACAGACAGACAGACAGACAGACAGACAGACAGCCATTTATATATATTTAGATTATAATAAACCAATTTCTTTCTTTAAACTATGTTTACCTATAGCAGTGTTTGTCATCTTTAGCGACTTGAAGATATGTGGACTTCAACTCCCAGAAGTCCCCAGACAGCTGTGGTGACTGGGGAATTCTGGGAATTGAAGTTCACACATCTTCAAGCTGTGAAGGATGAGAAACGCTGACCTATGGGGAAAGCATTCCTTCATTTGTGCAAAGTACGCAACAAAAATGCAAATCTGGCATTTTGCATTGTCTGAATTGCACCTTTTTTCTTAATAACTTGTCAAGAAATAATAACAGTCCCTCTTGCTTGGCTCCTGCTCTCTGCCATGATCCTCATTAAAGATTGCTGTTGTAGTTGGGCATGAATAATTCCCTGTTTAGTTGCCACAAAGGTAACCCTGTACCACAGCATGCCAGATGTTAATGGCATCGCTGGCTTGGAATATATGGGTGTGCTAATGCACATCCCTGTGTCAGCCGGCAGATGGCAATCCATATGGCGAGAGCATCGATACAAAACTCATGAATGCTTGGCAGATGTTTTTGAAGAGCTAAATAATGCAAACAGAAGCTGGTGCGATCCGTATACAGTCTTATAACTTATGTGCTTACGCCGTGCCAAGAAATACAGGAAGCGAGCAAAGCGAGGTGGGAAGGAAAAATAACCCCTTACATTCAGAGGAATTAAAAACAATGATGCAAACTGGATTTAACTCGCACGTCTACCGTTGCTCAGAGAAGCTAACACCAATGCCTAGCATAGGAGTTTTATGTTTAAGATTGGAGATGTCATTTTTTTAAAAAAAAACAATGGGGTAAAGATGGCTTCCTTGTGGTATGTTAAAAGTCTGCTATTATTCTTAGCTAGAGGCTAATAAATGTGGTGGCTCAGTGACTAAGACGCTGAGCTTGCTGATCAGAAAAGTAGGCAGTTTGGCGGTTTGAATCCCTAGCGCTGCGGAGTGAACTCCCATTACTTGTCCCAGCTTCTGCCAAGCTAGCAGTTTGAAAGTACGTAAAAAATGCAAGTAGAAAAAAGGAACCACCTTTGGTGGGAAGGTAACATCGTTCCATGTGCATTTGGTGTTTAGTCATGCCAGCCACATGACCACGGAGACGTCTTCGGACAGCACTGGCTCTTTGGCTTTGAAACGGAGATGATCACCACCCCTAGAGTTGGGAATGACTAGCACATATGTGCAAGGGGAACCTTTACCTTTACCTAGAGGCAAACCAAAATGACTCCCTACTTTGGACAGTTGTTTCCCTTGCTCAAGCAGACACTCTAGACAAGGGGTGTCAAACTTATGGCGTCACGTTGTCGTCATGTGATGCATTGTGACTTTATTCCCCTTCACTAAACCAGGAGTGGGCATGCCCAACGCGTAATGCATCTGGCCCATGGGCCGTGAGTTTGACACCCGTTCCTAGACCATTCCAGACAAGCTTCTTCAAAGCTTCCAGTGATGAAGCACCTACAACTTCTGAAGGGTAGCCATGCCACTGGTTAATTGTTCTGAGTATTAGGAAGTTTCTCCTTAGTTCTAGGTTGTTTCTCTCCTTGATTAGTTTCCTGCCTTCAAGTGCTTTGGAGAATAGGTTGACATACTCATCTTTGTGGCAGCCCCTCAAATACTGGAATACTGCTATCATGTCATCTCTAGTTCTTCTTTTGACTAGTCATACACAATTCCTGTAACCGTTCATCATATGTTTTGCTCTCCAGCCCACTAATCATCTTTGTTGCTCTTCTCTGCACTCTTTTCAGCAACTTTTTAAAGATATGTTGACCAAAACTGGACACAGTATTCTAAGTGTTGCCTGTGTTGTGTAGATCAGTGGTGGGATTCAAATTTTTTTACTACCGTTCTGTGGCTTTGTGGCCATGATGTGGCTTTGTGGGCGTGGCAGGGGAAGGTTACTGCAAAATCCCCATTCCCACCTTGCTAACCTGCTTTCCAGCTCCGTTCTCCCGTTCAAGGCAACAAAAGAAGTTCAGCTGGGAGGCAGCAGCCAGCCTATTTGCCGGTTCTCTGAACTACTCAAAATTTCCACTACCGGTTCTCTAGAACCTGTCAGAACTGGCTGAATACCACTTCTGGTGTAGATGTGTGGAAACTTATCTCCCCTTTAATACAACTTGCAAAATTTATTTCTTCTGAAGGCAAATCGTTCCGCTGGTTAATTGTTCTCACTGTTAGGAGATTTTTCTTCTAGGTTACTTCTCTCATTGATTAATTTCCACCCATTGTCCCTTGTCTTACCTTCTGGTACTTTGAAAAATAGGCTGATCCCCTCTTCTTTGTGGCAGCCCTTCAAATATTGGAACGTTGCTATCATGTCACCCCTACTCCTTCTCTTTGTTTTTTGGTGCTTTGGCAAATAGGTTGACCCTCTCTTCTTTCCACCTGGTCTTTGGACCACTTCCAAGTGCATCACTCTCCTGGAAAGGATGGAGGATTCCATGTTCTATGTCCCAAAAAGTCACGTTAGCTCTTTTCTCATCTTGTAGAGCTACAATATTAGTTTAAGATCGGAGACTCCTGAATAGAAATGATGTTTGTTGGCCAGAGATGATCATCGTTCCATTTATCTTGAAGGGTAGTTGTGATGATAAACATGAGAAAAGGGTAGACTTTTTCTTTGGAGGAAAGGTGTCATAAGAAATGTCATTTAGAAACAACAAATCAGTTAATCAATGGGTTATTAAAATAAATGGCACATTAGAAGCTCATTGGCATTCTGCGTATGGACTGAGGGGGAAATGAAATTCTATGATGGCTAGCTTTCCTAATAAGTTCTAACAGCTCCACTGGGAAAGGAGCAAATGTAAATTTTTTTGCATTGGCTTGTATTTCAAATAAGTGAGGTTTTTTTCTTTTCTTTTAACCAAACCTGTTCTGAAACATATCGGGGCAGGAAAACCCAGCCATTATAAATGAGAGATTTCAAACACTGCCTTTTTTGTTTCCTTTGTTTTCTGATTTGGGTTGTTGTTAGTTGCGAAGTTGTGTCTGACGCATTGCAACCCCATGGACAATGTTCCTTCAGACCTTCCTGTCCTGTACCATCCTCTGGAGTCCATTTAATCTCATGCCTACTGCTTCAGTGACTCCATCCAGACATCCTCTTCTTCTTTTGCCCTACATCTTTCCCAGCATGTGGCTCTTCTCCAGTGAGTCCTTCCTTCTCATTAGGTGGCCAAAGGATTTGAGTTTCCTCTTCAGGATCTGGTCTTCTAAAGAGCAGTCAGGGTTGATCTCCTCTAGGACTGACCGGTTAGATGGCCTTGCAGTCCAAGGGACTCACAGGAGTCTTCTCCAGCACCAGAGTTCAAAGGCCTCCATTCTTTGGCGCTCATCCTTCCTTATGGTCCAACTTTCACAGCCATCCATTGCAATTGGGAAAACCAGAGCCTTGACTATATGCACTTTTGTTGGCAGGGTGATGTCTCTGCTGATTTGGGAGCACAACCAATTTTGTTGGGTTTCAAACCTCCTTGTACAGAATGCAGAAACTGGATTCTTTGCTTCTGTCTAACCATTTTTTCAAAGCTGGCATTGTTTAAGGGGAAGAAAAAAACCTGTAGATACACTTGGATCTTTGAATTCAAATCTATCAGAAAAGAGAATGGGATGAATTCTTTTAGCCTGTCAAGAACTTAAGGCAAGAGATCAAAGGAGTCATCTGGAAACATGATGCTGACATATTCAGAAGTATTTTCAAATTGTCTGATAGCTCGAAAATGATAAAAAAAACCCACAACCCCAAACAACCGGCTTTGAATCAGATTTTCTTCTTTAAGCAGGATGATAAAACTACACAAGCTACTTTCTTCAAAGTACCTGATGAAAGGTGAGAAGAGACAGATAAAAAAGTGACCTTTCTCATAAACACAGTGCAAGAATAAAGAAAGTTTGTTTCTTTGAGCTACGGATGTTAGAAGAAGAGCTGGTCTCGAAATTCAACCTGTTACATAGAAGAAACCCTGGGATAACCATGAACACATCAGTCATAAAGTAACTCATTATTTTGGTTAACTCACAAAGGTGTTGGGATATATGTGAGTTTATGTGCATGTTGTATATAAGGACAGTAGGGTTATTCAGTTTGGGAGTGTTCATTCAACTAGGGGTTCATACAACTAGTCTTCCAATATTTGAGGGACTGTCACACAAAAGAGGGAATTGACCTATTCTCCAAACCACCTGAAGGCAGGACAAGAAGCTTATCAAGGAGAGCTAATAGGATAAATTTTCTGGCAGTGAGAAAGATTAACCAGTTGGAAGGGCTTGCCTTTAGAAATTGTGGGGTCAACATCACTGGAGGTTTTCAAGAAGAGATTGGACAAGCATTTGCCTGGAATGATAATCTCTTGCTCAAACAGAAGGTTGGACTAGAAGATCTCCAAGGTCTTTTCCAGCTTTGGAAAAAGGTTGATCCATCTCCTCTTTGTGGCAGTCCCTGAGATATTGGAACACTGCTATCAAGTCCCTTAGTTTTAGTATACTTTATTGTCATTGCACCTCATACAATGAAATTAAACGCTATCTTCAGGGTACATTATAATTATAAAAATAAAACAAAAACACACATCCTTCACATTCTCTACTTGTAATGATTTATGAGTGATTTATGAATGAGCTTAATTGCAACTGGCTCCTTTAAGAGTGATGAACTAGAATATTTTGTCATTTTGAGTATCAAAAAATCTTTGCATAGCTCCTCTTCATAGTTGTTCCCTAGACAATGAGACAGAACTAGCCAAAACCACCTTTCCAGTTTGAAACGATATGTTCCTTTTTTTACACAAATACGTAGGCAAGGAAGCTATTATTTACATAGCAGAAAAAAAATGGGTTAATAACCTTGACTCCAAGGTAGAACTATGAAGAGGATGAATAGTAGGATTTGACCCTCAAAAGCTTAGGAAAAGCAGCATAAGAATGGATTGCTGTGAAGACCAGGGGACATTTGAATCCTGGATAGAAAATGGACCAGAATTGATAAGTTTGAAGAGGACAACAGAGGAAACAGAGCAAGGATGATTGTAATTAGTTCCCTGTTTGACTGTCAAAACAATTAGACTTAAATTTAACAATTCACATGGTGGTTGTGGATCCCATTAGGAAGTAGCGGAAGGTTAACATCTCAAGTGGTGCATAATTGGCCAGATCCTTTCTCCTTTGATCTCGCTCTAATTGTTCTGAAGGCCCGTAATTGCCTGGAGAAGGCAGCACTTGGTAGAATGCTAGATTCTTGATCTCATTCAGAATGTTGTAAGGCTGAAGACCAAAAAAACCAAGGGTTCCAACACCTGGAATTGCTCCCAGGTGGTAATAGAGCAAAGTCTAAATGCATGCAAACAAGGTGTGATGTCTCCCACTTTTAATTTTCTTTTAAAATGCATTTGGAGAATTGTATTCTCTTAAGTAAGGCTATGCCATCGTTCCAAGAAGCGCTTCAAAGCAAAGTTAACCCAAGCAACCACTGACGGTGTCCATTGTTCTTATATTTCTATATGATGGCACACAATTGTACTAACTAACTCAAACAATGCAGAATTCCTGCACATTTCTTCCTCGTATCAGAATATAGAATGATAGAGTTGGAAGGACCTTGGAAGTCTTCTAGTCCAACCCCCTGCAAGCAGGAGACCCTATACCATTCCAGGTACATTGTCATCCAGTCTCTTTTTAAAAGCCTCTAGTGATGGAGCACCCATAACCTCTGGAGGCAAGTTATTCCACTGGCTAATTGTTCTCATTGTCAGGAAATTCCTATTTAGTTCTAGGTTGCTTCTCTTCTTGGTTAGTTTCCATCCTTTGCTTCTTGTCTTGCTTTCCCATGCTTTAGAGAATAGGTTGACCCCATCTTCTTTGTGGCAGTTCTTAAAATATTGAAACACTGCTATCATGTCTTCCCTGATCCTTCTCTTCACTAGACTAGCCGTGCCCAGTTTTTGCAACCCTTCTTCATATGTTTTAGTCTCCAGATCCTTAATTAGTTGCTCTTCTCTGCATTCTTCATATCCATGAAGCCCTGTGTCCCAGGCTTAGCTAAATACAGCATCAGGGTTCCAAATAGCACCCAAAATTAAATCAGAGTCCAAGGCAAAGTATTCCTCAAAGTTCTAATTTATTAAGAGAGCCATGTTGGCACATCTGGGAAAACTCGAATCTGAAAGCTTCACGTTTTCCCACCCAGTTGAAAGTTCAAGATCTTGCCCCCCACACCTACAAGTCCATCCCATGGTCCAGTCATCCATTGCCATGCTGGCAGTTCCACCTATCCAGTTCCGGTCAGGTGCAGAGGTGCAAAGATAAAGGATGACCTTGGTTTTCTAGAAAGAATTTTGTTATGGCTACATATCAACTAACTCCTTACAACCCCCCTCCCATTTTCCCACCATAGAAAATGCATAGTAGAATAATAGAAAGTGTGGCAGGCCAAAGATCCACAAGAAAAGATGGCTGCAGGCGTGACATATGGTATATTTGTCTACATCATGTGATCTAGCAAAACAAATATACCTGCTATAAATTTTAATTAGAGTGATACTTTACCCAGCCTTTGGAAATGGCATGACTGTCTAATTATACCAATTTGTTCTATGCTATTGTTGCTTCTGGTCACAATCCTTTCTGGTTTGCAAATTAGTTCCAACAATGGTCTTACCCAGTCAGGGATCCTGTAGCAAGTGACACAAAAACTGACTTACGTGGGGACTGTATGGGTGAGTGGTTGTGTATGTATGTGAGGATTGGGAATATAACCTGGTGCCTCCTTCACTGAGTGCCATTGCAGAAGTGGTAGGGGGGCCCAGGCCTATTTCTCATTCCAGAATGACTGATATAAATCGCCTGCCGGAAGGAACGGAGGCTGTGAGGGGGGAAATGAGGCCTATGATTGCGGGAGTGGGCCGGAGCATTACGGTCATTACGGGGAGGGGCAGGTACAACGGGAACTTCAGGGCTAGCCATTACCAGGGAAGGAGGGTTCGCTACGTCACAGCTATCCCCCCTTCCGGCCCCACTCCAGGGCCAGATGGCGAGAGTGGTCAGGACCCTGGTCTCAGGCTGTTGTTGCTAAATGCCAGTTCTGTGGTTCACAAAGCTCCCCTCATCCGGGACCTGATATTAGACGAGGGGGGAGACCTGGCATGTATTACTGAAGCCTGGCTGGGCCCGGAGGGAGGAGTCCCCCTCACTGAAATGTGCCCAGAAGGATTTCAGGTACTTCATCAGCCGTGACCCCAGAAAAGGGGTGGGGGAGTGGCTGTCATTGTCCGAAGGTCTTTAGTTCCTTGTAGGATCCCTGCTCCGGAGCTTGTCGGGTGTGAGTCCCTGTTGGTGAAGTTGGACCTTGCGGGTCAAGTGGGCTTGTTGTTAACATACCTACCTCCCAACAGCGTTGCAACAGCCCTCCCCTCGCTCCTCGAGTCAGTAGCCGAGCTGGCGGTAGAGTTCCCCAGGCTTATGGTGCTGGGGGATTTCAACCTGCCTACGCTCGGTGAACGCTCTGATGGGGCACAGGAGTTCATGGCTTCCATGACAGCCATGGACTTGACCCAAGTAATTCGGAATTCGATTCACTCAGCGGGTCACACGCTTGACCTCGTATTCCTCTCGGAGCAGTGGAGACGTGATCTAGAGTTGAGGGGTATTAAGATCTTGCCCTTGTCATGGTCTGATCACTTCCTACTGAGGCTTGACTTTCGGAAACCAATCCCCCACTGTAGGGAGGGGGAACCGATTAGGTGGTTCTGCCCCAGACGCCTGATGGATCCTATGGGATTTCAGACGGCGCTTGGAGAAATACCTGATGCTCTCGTCCATAGTCTGGTGGAGTCCTTAGTCGCTGCCTGGAATACAGCGGTGGCGGGGGCTCTAAACTGGATTGCGTCTTTGCGACCTCTCCGAGGTAGCGGATCCAGGAGAGCTCCTTGGTTTACTGAGGAACTCCAGGAGATGAAGCGCCAAAAGAGACGCCTAGAGCGCCGCTGGAGGGCCAGTAAATCTGAGTCAGACCGAGCACTGATGAGAGCCTATATCAGAGCCTATCTCATGGCAATACGGGCGGCGAAATGTGCGCATTTTGCCGCTCTTATTGCATCCGCTGAATCGCGCCCAGCCGCCTTGTTTAGAATAACCCGCTCCCTCTTGAAAGAGAGGGATGCGGATGACCCTTTACAAGGTAGAGCTGAGGAATTTGTTCAGTTTCTAACGGATAAAGTCACTCGGATTCGGACAGATCTGGACTCCAATTGCACGGTACCAGCTGAGGTACTGGGGGAAGGTCTTGAGCGGAGTTTATGGAGCGAGTTTCAACTTGTTGCTCCTGAGGAAGTGGACAAGGCCATGGGAGCGGTGAGTGCCTCCACCTGTATATTGGACCCGTGCCCCTCCTGGCTGGTCTCGACCAGCAGGGAGGTGACATGTGGCTGGATCCAGATGATAGTTAACACCTCTCTCCAGGAGGGAACCTTCCTGCTCCTCCTAAAGGTTGCGGTAGTGAGACCCCTCCTGAAGAAACCTTCTCTGGACCCAGCCATTTTGAGCAACTATCGTCCAGTCTCCAACCTTCCCTTCGTGGGGAAGGTTGTTGAGAAGGTGGTGGCCTATCAACTCTGATGGTCCTTGGATGAAACCGATTATCTGGATGCCTTTCAGTCCGGTTTCAGGCCTGGTTACAGCACGGAAACTGTTTTGGTCGCACTGATCGATGATCTCTGGCGAGCCAGGGATAGGGGTCACGCCTCTATCCTAGTCTCCTTGACCTCTCAGCGGCCTTCGATACCATCGACCATGATATCCTTCTGCGATGGTTACGGGAGGTGGGAGTGGGAGGCACCGTCCTACGGTGGTTCTCCTCCTACATCTCGGACAGGTCGCAGTCGGTGTTGGTCGGAGGGCAGAGGTCGACCCCTAGGCCCCTCAACTATGGGGTGACGCAGGGTTTGGTTCTGTCCCCCCTCCTATTTAACATCTACATGAAGCCCCTGGGTGAGATCATACGACGGCACAGGATTAAATACCACCAATATGCGGATGACACACAACTGTATCTGTCTGCCCTGTGCGAACTCAGTGAAGCAGTGGAAGTGATGTGCCAATGCCTGGAGGCTGTTAGGATCTGGATGGGAACGAACAAGCTTGCACTCAATCCCGACAAGACCGAGTGGCTATTGATGCTCCCTCCCAAAAATGGTCCAGCTATTCCATCCCTTAGCCTGGGGGATGAAACCATACGCCCCTCAGAGAGGGTTCGCAATTTTGGAGTCCTCCTGGATCCACAGCTGACGTTAGAACATCATTTGTCGGCTGTGACCAGGGGGACCTTTGCCCAGGTTCGCCTGGTGCACCAATTGCGATCCTACCTGGACCGGGAGGCCCTTTGGATAGTCACTCATGCCCTCGTGACCTCAAGACTGGATTACTGTAACGTGCTCTACATGGGGCTGCCCTTGAAGAGTGTCTGAAGACTTCAGTTAGTCCAGAACGCAGCTGCGCGAGCGATTGTGGGTGCACCTAGGTACACCCATGTTACACCTATCCTCTGCGAGCTGCACTGGCTGCCCATTGGTCTCCGTACACACTTCAAGGTGCTAGTCATTACTTATAAAGCCCTTCATGGCATCGGATCTGGGTACCTGAGAGACCGCCTCCTGCCAATTACCTCCCAAAGACCGATTCGATCACACAGACTAGGCCTTCTCCGGATTCCATCTGCCAGCCACTGTCGGCTGGCGACCCCCCCGGGGGAGAGCCTTCTCTGTTGCAGCTCCGGCCCTCTGGAACGAGCTCCCCGTGGAGATCCGGACCCTTACGACCCTCCAGGCCTTCCGTAAAGCCACTAGGTCCTGGCTGCTCCGGCAGACCAGGGGCTGTTGAAGTATCCAGCCCCACGGTAACTATGAATGTTGTGTGTATTTTAAACTGTTGTTTGTCTTATTTATTCCCTTCCCCTTTGTATTGTAAGCCGCCCGGAGTCCTCTGGGAGTGGGCGGCATACAAGACTAATAAACTATAACTATAAGATTAGCAACAAGATGCTTCCTAAAAAGCAGTCAAAGTCATCCCATAGTTATGCTACAAGGCAAATGAGGACAAGTAAGAATATGTATGTATATGACAAAGAACCTTCTCTCTAGTATGTGGAACCTTCTCATGTGTATGCATGCATGTATGCCTTTGTATGAATAATATATGTGGAACCTATTGGCAATGCAGAACCTACCAGCAACAAAGATGATTAGGTGGCTGGAAGTTAAAACACATGAAGAACGGTTGCAGGAATTGAGTATGTCTAGTGTAGTGAAAAGAAGGATTAAGGGGGATATGAGAGCAGTGATCTCTACCTATCTATCCCCCATGTCTCTCTCTCTGTCTGTCTGCCTGTCTTTCTCTCTGTCTCTGTCTCTGTCTCTCTATCATCTATCCATCCATCCATCCATCCATCCATCCACCCACCATATCTATCTACCCTTTCTTTCTTTCTTTCTTTCTTTCTTTCTTTCTTTCTTTCTTTCTTTCTTTCTTTCTTTCCTTCTTCCTTCCTTCCTTTCTTCCTTTCTCTCTCTTTCTTTCCTTCTTTTCTCTCTCTCTTTCTTTCTTTCTTTCCTTCCTTTCTCTTTCTTTCTTTCTTTCTTTCTTTCTTTCTTTCTCTTTCTTTCTTTCTTTCTCTTTTCTTTCTTTTTCCTTTCCTTTCCT
Organism: Thamnophis sirtalis; assembly: GCF_051295495.1. Classification (NCBI taxonomy): domain Eukaryota; kingdom Metazoa; phylum Chordata; class Lepidosauria; order Squamata; family Natricidae; genus Thamnophis; species Thamnophis sirtalis. The sequence goes on along the minus strand of NW_028261394.1, from coordinate 17,700,213 downwards.
TTCTTGTTCTGTTCTTTCATTGGCTAACCCAGTATTCTGATTTGCCAATCAGGGATTCCAAAGTGGAAGAGAAAGGCAATCTGATCCTGCTTCTGGCACGGGATCACCTTCTCCAAGTAAATGTGCTGGAAATTTGCTCCTATGGTGGAGCGAACATCGTTGCAAGGCCGGCTGCGAAAGGAGCGTTGCCCCAGGCAGGGAAATGCAAGACGCAGGGCCTCCCTTTGGCTTTAGAGATTGCGGGAGCAGTTGTGTTCACACCACCGTCTGCGATGAGCAGAAATGCCAGCAGGGGGCGCCTGTCACTCATGTATTAGAACTCCACAATTAAATCACTCATTCTTGCTCTTTTATATATTGAGTTTCATGATTTATTGCAGGGGAAAAATGGGCAGAGGAAAGACATTTCGCTGATTCTCAGCTCCCGTTGTTAGCAACTGAACTGATTTTTTTTTTTATCAACAAGCCTTTATTTATTTATTTTCCTCCAGGAGGAATAGGAATTTGGGACAACAATAAGATATACAACAGAATGAGTTTGAAGCTTTGAATCTGGGGCTCGCAGGGCAGGAGCTCTGGCAATACAAATTACTTAAAAACAAGCTGCTCTGGGCATACAGGGACAAACTGCCTCAAATCAGAAATCTGAATTCTCACCTTTATTGGAGATAGAAGCAGCACTTTGCAACAATAATGGGAAGGATCGAGAGAACAAGACGAAAATCCGTTGATCAGCCTTCCTCACCCTGGAACGTGTATTCCAATTCAATGGAGGGCTTTCAGTCAGAACCAAAAGAAGGTGTGGGATCTTTGGGCCATTCAATATTCTGTGTCATTTGTCTCCCCTATCTAGAAGACCTTCACACGTTGCTCTAAATCAGGGCTCTCCAAACTTGGCAACTTTAAGCCTGGAGGACTTTAACTCCCAGAATTCCCCAGCCAGCAAACCTTCAATCACATAACTGGATGGGGAATTCTGGGAGTTGAAATCCTCCAGGCTTAAAGTTGCCAAGGTTGGAGACCCCTGCTCTAAATCACATAATCATGGTTTGCTGAATAAGCTACAATTGTTTGGGAGCTTCTCAGGTTTTGGTATAAGATGTGGCATAATACCACACATAAGCATATGTGAAACCCTCTTTCTTTCTTTCTTTCTTTCTTTCTTTCTTTCTTTCTTTCTTTCTTTCTTCCTTCCTTCCTTCCTTCCTTCCTTCCTTCCTTCCTTCCTTCCTATCCTCTTTCCTTCTCTCTCTCCCTCTCTCCCTCTCTCACATAAATGTTTGGTTTTGGTACGAGATGGCAATTCTTTAAATCATGAGTTTGCAGATTAGTATATGTGGAACCCAGTTAATTTTATTAGCATATGTGAGACACAGTTTAAAAATAAACTGGATTCCGCACATACTAATCTATAAACCCATTATTTTGAGAATTCCCATCTCGTGCCAAAACCAAATAAGTACCTCATTGGTGAATGAGACGTATGAATCCAGCTACTGTGTGGAACACAACAAGGAGCCTATAACAGAATTGGAAGGGACCTTGGAGGTCTTCTAGTCCAACCCCCTACTCAGGAGACCTTATATCATTTCAGACAAGTGACTGTCCAGTCCTTTCTTAAAAGCCTGCAGTGATGGAGCACCCACCACTTCTGAAGGCAAACTGTTCCACTAGTTAATTTTACTTTCTGTTATGAAGTTTCTTTTTAGTTGTAGGTTGCTTCTCTGCTTGGTTAGTTTCTATCCATGGCTTCTTATCCTGCCTTCAGGCATTTAGGTTGGTTCCCTCTTCTTTGTGGCAACCCTTCAAATATTGGAACACTGCTATCATGTCACTCCTAGTCTTTCTTTTCACTAGACAAATCCAATTCTTGCAACTGTTTTTCATATGTTCATAAAAGGTAAAGGTTCCCATCGGACATATGTGTTAGTCGTTCCTGACTCTAGGGGGCGGTGCTCATCTTTGTTTCAAAGCTGAAGAGTCAGCGCTCTCCGAAGACGTCTCCGTGGTCATGTGGCCGGCATGACTAAACACCAAAGGGGCATGGAGCGCTGTTCCCTTCCCACCAAAGGTAGTCCCTATTTTTCTACTTGCATTTTTTGCATGCTTTCGAACTGCTAGGTTGGCAGAAGCTGGGACAAGTAACAGGAGCTCACTCCGTTATGCGGCACTAGGGATTCGAACTGCCAAACTGCTGACCTTTCTGATTGACAAGCTCAGCATCTTAGCTACTGAGCGACCGTTTGCAAACAGGCAAATGCTTAACCATTAAGCCACCATGTCCCCTATGTACTGTATATGTTCATATTTCATATTGAGGATGGCTTTGTGGGAACCACACCAAGTCTGATGAGTCAACTCTGCCCAACCCAATGGCTGATTCTGACAACAGGCGAATGCCAAAAGCTGAGAATCAAATGGTTGCCTTGAAACAAAGATGAACAGTGCCATTTAGTTAGCAACAACTAGCAGAGTAAAATCCACAGGGACTCCTAAATTTCCCATACTGCTTGTTTTAACAAATCAACAGAGTTGGAAGGGACCTTGGAGGTCATCTAGTCCAACCCCCTGCTCAAGCAGGAGACCCTACACCATTTCTGACACATGGCAGTCCAGTCTCTTCTTGAAAGCTTCCAGTGATGGAGCTCCCACAACTTCTGAGTGCAACTTCTGTCCCATGGGTTGATTGTTCTCACTGCCAGAAAGTTCCTCCTTATTTCCAGATTGAATCTCTCCTTGGTCAGTTTCCATCCATTGTTCCTTGTCTGGCCTTCAGGTGCCTTGGAAAATAGCTTGACCCCCTCCTCTCTGTGGCAGCCCCTCAAATATTGGAAGACTCCTATCTTGTCTCCCCTGGTCCTTCTCTTCACTAGACTAGTCATGCCCAGTTCCTGCAACCATTCTTCATATGTTTTAGCCCTAGTTATCCTGATTGCTCTTCTCTGCACTCCTTCTAGAATCTCCACATCTTTTTAATAGTGTGGTGACCAAAACCACAAGCACAATCGTGGTACTCTCATCTACACAATTCTGATTTTTTTCCTCCTTGAATTGAGGTTAGAAGAACTGGGAGAAGTGGCTCTGGAAGACACAGAGAGGGCTTGGAAACTAGTGGCTGTCTATCCCAAATATTTCAGAGTTCCTGTCATCTGTTGGCCTTCAAAAGCTTCAGCACACTCTTCTCTTTGGAGGGGAAAACATGAGTTCTATTTGAAAAACCCATTTATTTGTAGAGTGCCCAAAAGAGAGCATTACGCTCTAAAGGCATATCTGTCCCCTTTTTAAAACAGTCTGTGCACTGCAACTGCAGATTTTCTCACAAAACTAAGAGCCCAGTTTCCCTTGGCAGATATTGTCAGATATTTCAGCAACGGGTTCTCTGCCTGGCTGCTGTGTGGGCGTGGCCATGGTGGCCGTGGTCTAGTTGGCCTCCTACACCACGTTGGGGGGGGCATTTTCCGCCTTCCCCAAGCTCCGGAAGCTTTCCTTGAGCCTCTGGGAGGGCAAAACTGCACTCCCTGGGCTCTGGCGGCCCTCTGGCAGTGGGAAACAGTCCTGTTTCTGGCCTTCCAGAAGGCCTGTTTTCCCCCTCTCTGAGCTCTGCATTTACCTCATCCAAAAGAGGCTGCATGGAGGCTCCTGGTGGGGGTGGGGGGCGAAGGGGACAGGGTGGGTTGGACAGGGCCAGCCGGGGGTGGGATTTGACGGTTCCCTGAACTGGCTATAACGTTTGCTACGGTTTCACCCCAACTTGGTCGAACCCATAGCAGCCCATCCCTGTACCAGGGACGTGCAGTCATGGGAGGCAGGGGAGGTGGGGCCTCACCAGTGTCATGAGGAAAAGAAAAGAAAAATTAAAAGGAAAAAGGCTAAGGTAGTTGCTGACAGAGTCACAGTGGATGATTCTGCTTAGTGCTTAACTGCAGGGGGAGGCGGGAGAACTACGGGCCTCCTTTAGCTTTATGATCACTTGAGCAGAGTTAAGCAAGGGTTAAAAGGTGAAAAATTCCTTATGCAAAGGAGGCACGTGGTTCTCTCACCTCCTGTAGAGGGCATTTTTAGAGGCTTTTTAGAGTTCTCTGGGAGCAACTAGCTTAGTCTGACTCAGAGTTCTTGCCTTTCTCTTTTTACATTTTTTTTTCTTTTCATAAGGGCAGGCAAAAGCAGTTGAAATCCTCTCTGAAACAGCTGGAAAAGGTTCGTGTGTGGGGAGGGGGGAGGAATTCAGAAAGTTTGATTGCATGCAGAGTCACGTTGCCTTTTCAAACACACACACACACACACACACACACCTGGATAAAAGTATATAAGCCCAGCTTCACTGATTACAAGCTTGAAAATGCAACGTGGCTCCACCTGCAATCAAAGGCTCAGATCGGAAGGCAGCAGGGAAATGGGGGAGGGGTATGGCAGAGGAGCTGCTTTCAAGCCATTGGAAAATATATCAAATCCAACTTCTGTGTTTGTGTTTGTTTGAGAGTGAGTGAGAGAGAGAGGGATCCAATTTCTCTGTGTGCGTGTGTCTGTTTGAGAGAGGGGGGAGGGAGGGAGAGAGGGAGGAAGGAGGGGGAGGGAGAAGAAAAAGAATGAAGGAAAACTTATTTTGCAAGACGGAAAAATGCTGTCGCTTTAAATCGGAACTGAGCATGTCTGGCTGTGGAATTCTGGGAGCTGAAGTCCACAAGTCTAAAAAAATTGCTGCCTCACCAGCCATAAAGCTCACCGCATGTCACTGCCCTGTACATAATTCAGGAAGAGACGAAATATAATTTCAAGATCTGTGTTATGAATATCCCAGATTGTTGGGCAAATAAATGTATTTTTCACATCCTCTAAAACTTTATTTTTTAAAAAAGCACCCTGTATCTTAGCTGTGCGGCTTTTTGCATTGTCTGAAAAGTCTCTCTTTTCCTCTCTCCTAAATTTGTTGCTAATCAAGCCATCTATTTAAAATTCACAACCGTCATTTTAACTTGTTTTTTTTTAAAAAAAAATCTTATTTTGGTGGTGCTTATTTGTGTGTCATGCAATTTTCAATATACCAGAGTCTACGGTGGGTGTCAAAGATCCCACTGCATAAACAGGCATAAATATTAATTATTTCTTAAATATATGATCAAAAACGCTCCACAGTCAAAATTCTTGATCCCACCCTCCCTTTGCCCCTCTGTCACACAGCCTAGCAATCTCCGAGTATTTCCTTCTCGCTTGCAGCAAATATTTTAAGGAAACATTGGTACCTCCCAAGGGTGAGCAATGCAATGCCACATGTAGGCAAACATCCATAAAATAACTTTGCATCCCTTAGGGTTAGTAGCATTGCAATTATGACAGGCTCAGAAGCAGCGTTCTTTTTTCTTCCAAGCAATCAAAATGTCAGAAAAATAGCATGAATTTCTGGACATATTGCAAATATGATGCTTGGCCTGTATTGGAAAAAGTATAGTATGGATATATTTCGGGCACAGCAATAGCAATGGCACTTAGACTTCTATATTGCTTCACAGTGCCTTATAGCCCTCTCTCTGCGGTTTACAGGGTCAGCTTATTGCCCCCCAACAATCTTGGATCCTCATTTTACCGACCTCAGAAGGATGGAAGGTGGAGTCAAGCTCGAACCGGTGCGAATCGAACTGCTGGCAGTTAGCAGAGTCAGCCTGCAATACATAATGCAGATAATATTATTATTTGGAGGATTGAACTTTTATTTGTGATCAAAACTCGGTGATTTTTTTTGGGGGGGGGAGTCTCTATTGCTGGAAGTTTTCAAGAAAAAACTGAACCATCATTGATTCTTGCCTTGGGCACAAGGATGGATTAGAAGACCTTCAAAGTTCCTTCCAGCTCCTGTAATTCCATGACTGAAAGAGAAATCCTGCTTAGCTTTTTTTGTTGTCTCTCTTTCGAATGGCATGTAAATGTACTATATCTGTATGTATCTGTTGATGGCTGGTTTGACTGAATACCAAGCTTCCAAGAATTCCTTAGCAATTTTGGATTTAGTGTCTTTCTGGGATACTCACAAATTCCCAGCTGAAATAGTGGTTGCCCATGTGTTGTGAAATTAAGGAGTTTTCATCATGTCTACTTGGTTGGGTAATGAAATGTCTGCAAGCAAACAACCAAGCTCAGAGAGCACCAAGGACTCCACAGCTTTTTAAAAAAAGTCTAAAATGAGTAGGCAGATAAAGATATCAACAACAGCTACCAGGGAATTCATTAGAAACCATTTGCATAATTCTCCAACACGCGGTCCAACGTGCAACAGATGGGCTGCTCGGATGCTCCAGTCAGAATTTCACACAAAGCTCCTACATATTTAGGAAAGTTGCAACCGAAAATAAATGCACAACGGGGAGAATAATACACAAACATTCTCCCCATGTTAAGGGCGGTCTGCCTTTGGGAATAGCGCACGGGGTAATTTGTGGGTTTTTGTTATCGCTGTTGAATCTGTGCTTTGGGGAAAGTTGCCGACAAAACTTTCTAAATGTTAAAGAAAGTTGTTGATGATATTACACACACAGAGACAGAGACAGAGACAGAGACAGAGACAGAGACAGAGACAGAGACAGAGACAGAGACAGAGACAGAGACAGAGACAGAGACAGAGACAGAGACAGAGACAGACATACATACAGACAGACACACACACATTCTGCTCCCTCTGCTCCCAAACCAGATAGTTAGCAGATGGGGAAACATTCTGATATGAAAAACAGACAAGGATTATGCATCTTCCCTTCCAATACTGTTGCCTTGAGCAAATGTAAAACTTTCTCACTTTTCCCGCATCTGTTTTAAGCCCCTGAAAAACATCCATCAGAAAACATTCCTAGTAACGTCCCACTTTTCACACAATTTGGCTCCAATGGTAAAGTGAAGTCAGCCTTCATATTTTCCACCCAGGACACATATCGCTTATATTTTTTATGTACAAGTCCTCCAAACCTAAAGTTGCCAAGGTTGGAGACTCCTCCTCTAAATCACATAATCATGCTTTGCTGAATAAGCTACAATTGATTGGGAGCCTCTCAGAGTTTGGCATAAAATGTGGCATAATACAAACATAAGCATATGTGGAACACCCTTCCTTCCTTCCTTCCTTCCTTCCTTCCTTCCTTCCTTCCTTCCTTCCTTCCTTCCTTCCTTCCTTCCTTCCTTCCTTCCTTCCTTTCCTCTTTCTTTCCTTCCTTCCTTCCTTCCTTCCTTTCCTCTTTCCTCCCTTTCCTCCTTCCTTCCTTCCTCCCTTTCCTCTTTCCTTCCTTCCTTCCTTCCTCCCTTTCCTCTTTCCTTCCTTCCTTCCTTCCTTCCTTCCTTCCTTCCTTCCTTCCTTCCTTTCCTCTTTCTTTCCTTCCTTCCTTCCTTCCTTCCTTCCTTCCTTTCCTCTTTCCTCCCTTTCCTCCTTCCTTCCTTCCTCCCTTTCCTCTTTCCTTCCTTCCTTCCTTCCTCCCTTTCCTCTTTCCTTCCTTCCTTCCTTCCTTCCCTCTTTCCTTCCTTCCTTCCTTCCTTTCCTCCTTCCTTCCTTCCTTCCTTCCTTCCTTCTTTCCTTCCTTCCCTCCTTCCTTCCTCCCTTCCTTCCTTCCTTCCTTCCCTCCTTCCCTCCCTCCCTCTCCCTCTCCCTCTCTCCCCCCCTCATATAAATGTTTGGTTTTGGCACAAGATGGCAATTCTTTAAATCATGAGTTTAGAGATTAGTATATGTTGAACCCAGTTTATTTATTAGTGTATGTGAGACACACATACTAATCTATAAACTCATCATTTTGAGAATTCCCATCTCAAACCAAATCAGTACTTCATTGATGAATGTGAAGTATGAATTCAGCTACTGTATGGAACACAACAAGGAGCCTACAACAGAATAAAGTGAAGTCAGCCTTCATATTTTCCATCCAGGATGCACATATCTTCCCTGTTTGCTCCAAAATAAGACCTCCCAGGATAATCAGACCAATCGGGCTTTTGAGTGCATGTGCTAAAATAAGCCCTTCCCCAAAATATGGCGACACAGCAGCAGCCATGAGGTGACCAAGCTCGCCACCTCCTGCACCTCAAAAATAATAAGACCTCCCTGAAAATAAGGCCAAGCGCTTATTTCGGGAGGGGTGTGTGTCAAAAGAAAATGAGACTTTGTCTTATCTTCTGGGAAACACAGTTTTATGTACATGGAGAGCTTATGCACCAAAGACCAATTCCTTGCATGTCTGATCACACTTGGCCAATAAAGAATTCTATTCTAAAAAAAAAAGGTTGTGAACAAACCCCTCACAAATATGGTCCCATGTTCGGGATTCAAAAAGAAAAAGGAACTAGAAAGAGTAGTAGTTGTAGTAGTAGTTGTTGTTGTGTTACTGTTTGTAAAGAGAGAAGCAGGGGCAACAACACATCCACGCGGATTGCCTTGCCATGGACGGGAGCTGTTCCCAGAAAATGTATATATATTTCCTGTACAGCCTGAACGCTGGGTGAGGAGATTAAATTGACCTCCAGTGAAAGAAAGAGGAACGGACAGGCAAACCAACGGGGCATATCAATGACATATCCCTGGAAGAGTTCTCCAAGAATTTAGTTGAATAATTAGTTTTGCCATCAGAGCCCAGCGGGCTCCCCCCCCCCTTCTTCTTCTTCTTCTCTTCGATGAGCAGGGTTTTATCTCATCTGCTCTCAGTGGTACATCTAAAGAGGAATGTTCAAAGTTGGCCTTATGGGTCTCATCATTGGCAGGATGTTGAAAGCATTTAAATGCCTTCCCCAGCCCTCTCACATGTTGATGCTTGGCATCTTAACAATAGGGGTGAGGAATGGATCGGTGAGAGAAGAGGCGAGAGGGGTAGAGATGCTCCATTACAGCGGGGAAAGCTGAAAGCAAGCTTTGATTGCTTGTTTAATTAGCTCTGGACCAAGCGTGAGACAAAGAAGAAGCAGCAGCAGAAGGAATTTTAAAGGGGGGGGGAACAGAGTAGTGGAAGGAAAAATGAAGCAATGAAGCCCTTTTCCTAAAATATAACATGGTTTCTGAATTCCCCCAAATAGTGCAGTGCTCTAAAATCTTGGCTATGTTGTTAAGATAATGCAATGAGATTCTGCTGGCATTATTATTATTATTATACAATTGTATCACAGCGGCCAGTTGTTTCGCCGGATTTGGCATTGGTTACTAGTTGGGCCCCACCCAGGGGCCTAGGACGTCGTAACGTATTTTCATAATATGCGTGCAGATCCAAGCAGTGCGGCTTTTTGCATTTGACTGATGGTGATTTTGTCAATTTTTAACTGTTTTAAATGTAATTCCAGTGCTTTTGGAATAGCACCCAGTGTGCCAATTACCACTGGAATTATCACTGCTGGTTTGTGCCATAGTCGTTGAATTTCGATTTTTAAGTCCTGGTATCTTGCGATTTTTTCATGTTCCTTCTCGGCGACCCTGCTATCACCTGGTATTGCGATGTCTATGATTGTGACCTTATTTTTCTCAACCAGTGTGACGTCTGGTGTATTATGCGCCAGTATTTTGTCGGTTTGTATATGGAAATCCCACAAGATCTTGACCATCTGATTTTCAGTGACTTTTTCAGGCTGATGTTCCCACCAGTTTGTTGCTGTTTTAATATTATAATTTTTGCACAAATTCCAATGGATCATTTGTGCTACTGAATTGTGCCGCAATTTATAATCAGTCTGCGTGATTTTTTTACAGCAGCTGAGTATGAGATCAACAGTTTCATCAGCTTCTTTGCAAAGTCTGCATTTGGCATCATCAGAGGATTTTTCGATTTTGGCCTTAATGGCATTTGTGCGGATAGCTTGTTCTTGCGCAGCCAGGATTAGTGACTCTGTTTCTTTCTTTAATGTACCTGTTGTTAACCATAACCAAGTTTGTTCACTGTCCACTTTATCTTTTATTTTTTCCAGAAATTGGCCATGCAGTGCTTTGTTCTGCCAACTCTCCATTCTTGATTTTATCACATCTTTTCTGTATTCTTGTTTCGTCTGTTGGGCCTTCAGTAGATTTTTGTTCTTTACTTCGATTAATAGATGTTCTTGACTTTCTTTTAAATAATCAGCCAGTGCATGTTTTTCTTCTTCAACTGTTTGCTTCACTTGTAATAATCCTCTGCCACCTGATTTTCGGGGCAGGTAAAGTCTATCAGTATCACCACGTGGATGTAAACTGTAGTGCATTGTCATTAGTTTCCTGGTTTTTCGGTCCAAAAGGTCCAAATCAGCTTGTGTCCAGTTAACTATACCAGCTGTGTATCATAACTGGTATTGCCCAGGTATTTATGGCCTTGATTGTATTTCCACCATTCAATTTAGATTTTAAAATTTTCCTAACTCTTGCCTGACAATAGTTTTTACTTCTCCATGCTTGATGTTATCCAACTGCAGAATGCCTAAGTATTTGTAGGCTTCATTTTCTTTGCATTTAATTAATTGGCCATTGGGCATTTCAATTCCCTCACATGCAGTGATTTTGCCCCTTTTTATGGATACAGTGGCACATTTTTCCATGCCAAACTGCAATATCAGTGCTGAATACTCGGACTGTGTTTGTCAATGATTGGATTTCTATTTCTGACTTTCCATAGAGTTTCAAATCATCCATATATAGTAAATGTGAAATTTTTTCAGCTTCTTTGGCTGTTTGGTAGCCTAATTTCATTTTTTTTAAGATTACTGATAGTGGGATCATTGCGATGATGAAGAGAAGAGGTGAAAGTGAATCACCCTGGAAAATTCCTCGCTTGATATTAACCATTCCGTAGATCTCATTCCCTACTGCCAACTCAGTTCTCCATTGTTTCATCGCCTTTTCAGTAAAGGATGTAATATTTTTGCTAATGCCAGTTGTTTCTAAGCATTTTATGATCCAACTATGTGGCAGTGAGTCAAATGCCTTTTTGTAATCAATCCAGACCATATTCAAGTTCGTTTTTCTGTTCTTACAATTTTCTAATATCATTTTATCAATTAGGAGCTGATCTTTTGTGCCCCTGCTCCTTCTTTTGTTGCCTTTTTGCTCTACTGGCAAGATGTTGTTTGTTTCCAAATAATCCATCATATTATCTGCAATAATGCCTGTGAGTAATTTGAAGGTTGTTGGCAAGCATGTTATTGGTCTGTAGTTTTCAGGTGTTGTTCCTTTAGTTGCATCTTTCTGAATCAAGTATGTTTTTCAGTTGTCAACCATTCATCAATTTGGCCCTTTTGTAAAATTTCATTCAGTTGCCTGGCCAATATTGCATGTAAACTGGTCAGATATTTGAGCCAGAAACCATGTAATTGGTCCTTTCCAGGTGATGTCCAATTCTTTACCTTTTTAACTCGATTTTTGACCATCTCAGTTGTTATTTCTAATAATTGCATTTGTTTGTTGCCAATGCTTTTCTCAAAGTCATGTATCCACTTTGCTTCCTTGTTGTAGTCCTTTGCATTTTCTCACAATTCTTTCCAGAATTCAACTGTGGCCTGTTTTTCTGGTTTTTCACTTTTGGTGTCACCATTCACATTAAGACTTTGATAAAAACGCCGTTGGTCTGATCGAAATTGCTGATTTTGTTTATATTGGATGATTCGTGCCTCATATCTTTCAATTTTTCTAGCTGTTGCTGTTATCTGCTGTTTTACAATCTCTACAGCTTCATTGATGTTTCTTGTATCCAATCTATATCTTCTGATTAGCCGATCTATGATTTTGTTGTTTTTAAGCCATTGTTCATGCATGTTTTTTAAGTTACTAGCATCTGCCCTTAATTTTTTGATTTTTTGTTCTAAACGGATTTTCCACTTTGGCTTTGATGCTTTTTCTGTTGTGTGACTAGGTACTTTAATTTTAATGCCTAGTTCATTAGTGACTATTACAGCTGCGATGTACATTAACTGGTTTGTTTCCAAGATGGATCCTGGTTCAATTGTTGAAAACACTGCATTAACCATTTTCATGATAGGGGCCAAAATTTTCTTAGGCACAGTTTTTAGTGAGGGTAAACGTTGCCTTTCCTCATTAAGCAGAAAATGCTCCATGATCTTATCCTTCAATTCTTTTTGTTTTTGAGTTAGTTCATCAGTTGATTCAGTGATAACTGGTTCTAGTGGTGGTGATGTTATTTCCTCCCCGAGAGCTTCTTCTGGGAGTTCTACTATAATGTCTTTAGTTGTGTCTTGAATATCAGTTATTTCTGCTTGTGATATTGTTTTTTGGGTTTTGCAATTTGCCTGAATTTCCTCATGTTCAACTTCACTAAACACTTTATTCCGTATAATAAATCGCCTTTGATCTGCTAGTCGTTGTTCACTAACATTTGAATCTGGATATTGTTGTTTCCATAATTCATACATTCGCTTTAAATAGCCTCTTTTTTCTGGCTCTGAGTTGTAGTAACAGGCCATTATGGCACGGTTTTCATCTGCACTATATTTTTGTCGTTTTGTTGGCTGGTCCACTTGTAGCCCACTTGTCGACGGATGTCCAGGGACCCCAACATCCGCCGCGGCCCTTGTTAACCTGCGTGATGACCGATGTGGTATGGAATTCTTATTTGTTTTTTTCACCATATTGTATGGGTTGGCAGGGGTTTTTTTTACGGGACCAGATGCCAACCTGACCCCAACCCTCCTCCTTTCTCATCCGGGCTTGGGACCGGCAAAGGCGGAGTTGTTGTTGTTGTTGTTGTTATTATTATTATACAATTGTATCACAGCGGCCAGTTGTTTCGCCGGATTTGGCATTGGTTACTAGTCGGGCCCCACCCAGGGGCCTAGGACGTCGATAATAATAATAATAATAATAATAATAATAATAATAATAATAATAATAATAATAATAATAATTGGTTACTCTGGTGAGATTCACAGCCTTTGGGGCTGGCTGGTAGCTCAACAGCTCAAGCCCTAACCAAGGACCTAGGAACTGTTAAGGTAACGTCAGAGGAAATAAGCTGTTCCAAGTAGGGTGGTTTTTTGTAGAATCAGAATGTTCAAGTCTGATAAATTTAAATTTTCCAAATAGCGAGGTAGCCCTTTAGGTATTGCTCCAAGGGCTCCAATTACAATCAGAACAACACACGATTTCTTTTTCCACAGTTGCTCAACTTCAATTTGCAAGTCCCGGTACTTTGTGATTTTTTCCTAGCAGTTGGAAAGCATGTAAAAATGCAAGTAGAAAAATAGGAACCACCTTTGGTGGGAAGGTAACAGTGTTCTGTGTATTTTCGGTGTTTAGTCATGCTGGTCACATAACCATGGAGACTTCTTCAGACAGCGCTGGCTCTTTGGCTTTGAAATGAGCACTGCCCCTAGAGTCGGGAATGACTAGCCCATATGTGTTACCTTTACCTTACAAGAGGTAAGGTGGAATATGGTGTGTGTATGATTTTAATATTAATTTCCCTTTTGTTTTATCCTTGCCTTTAAAGGAGAATATTTGTAGCTCAGGGTTGAAATGAGTGGTGCTTGGTGCTCTCTGAACTTGGTGGCTTTCTTGTAGACATCTCATTACCCAACTACACAATATTATCAGTGTGAGAAAGGAGTGGAGTTTGTGGAGAGGAGGAAGAGGAGGAGGAGGAGGGCTGTGGGAATCTTGGTGACCTCTGAGCTTGGCTGATTTCTTGCAGACATTTCATTACCCAAACTGGGTAGTATCATAAATGTGAGAAGGGAATGAGTTTTGTGGTTGGGAGGAGGAGGAGGAAGAGGAGGAGGAAGAAGAGGATGACGACTCTGGGGTCTTTGGTGTCCTCTGAGTTTGGTTGTTTTCTTGCAGACATTTCATTACCCAACCAGGTGACATCACCAGTGCTCAGCAGTAGTACTGGTGATATTACCTAGTTTGGGTAATGAAACGTCTGCAAGAAAACAGCCCAGCTCTGAGAGCCCTTGCCTTTACCACACATCCCCAGAAAAATTGTAGATGATCAGTTCTGGTTTGAAAGAAAAAAAGTTTTCAAAGAGAGACTGGACAGCCATTGGTTTAGAATGATGCTTCCAGTCTTGGTCACCATGAGATTTTGGAAAGAGTGCAGAGAAAAGTAACAAAGATGAGTAGTGGTCTGGAAGCTGAAACATATGAAGAACGGTTGTTGGAATTGGGTGTGTCTCGACTAGTGAAAAGAAGGAGCAGGGGTGCAGCGATAGCACTCTTCCTGTATTTGAAGGGCTGTCCTAGAGAAGACCTGTTCTCCAAAGCACCAGAGAGCAGGACAAGAAGTAATAGGTGGAAGACCATAAAAGATCCAACCTAGAACTAAGAAGAAATTTCCTGACAGTGAAAACAATCAGAGGAATAACTTCTCCCCTGGAGTTGTGGGTGCTTCATCACTGGAGGTTTTCAAAAAAGATCAGACAACTATTTGACTGAGATGTGGTATAAGACTCCTGCCTTGAGCAGGAGGTTGGACTAGAAGACTTCTGACATCCCTTCCAGTCCTAGAATTCTAGGACACAAATTTAATAATTGGTTGTTAGCAGGTCCTTCCAGAATCTCACAATTTGAAAAGGAAGACACTGTTCTCTTGTTTGTAGGGCAAGGAAGATTGCTCTTGAATGTGGATATTGAATTTAGCTGCCCTGCCTAACTAGGAAAAGAGAAACTCCCGTGATGATATTGGCTGCTACTTTCTGGGTACTTTTCATTTACTTTTATGTCTTTTAGCTTCCACTAATGATACAAAGCAACCATATGTGGGACTGACCTCTGGTACCGCCTCATGACCCAGCCGTGAGTTCAGCTGACTTACAAAAGCATGCTGTGAGTTTGAATGTGAACAGCCAGGGGAAAGCAGCAGCTGGCAAACAATATAAATGTGAGTGGGAGGAACTTTTCTCTAAAAACACAGTCAACTTTCTGAAACAATTTGGTTGCTAAGTTTTTTTAGAGTTATGTTAAGCCCAGGATGCTGGTGTCCTGTTCCACGTGGAGGCGATTTTTTATATTTGCTTGTTTCACACAGAATTGACTTAATCTTCAAAGCAGCTGAGGGCAGGACAAGAAGTAATCAGTGGGATATCATTCAAGGGAGATCCAACCTAGAACCAAAGAGGAATTTCCTGAAAGTGAAAATAATGAATTGTGGAACAGCTTACCTCCCCAAATTGTGGCTATTTCATCACTGGAGGCTTTTAAGAATAAACCATTTGACTTGGATGGTATAAGGCAGGCATCAGCAACTTGTGGCTCTGGAGCCACATGTGGCTCTTTCATCCCTCTGCTGCGGCTCTCTGTCGCTGGTCGGCTCCACAATGGATAGGGCGTTTGGTTAGGAGAGGTAGAGGAAAAAGGATGCCGCACTAGGAGGAGACTCTATGGTGGGGGAACCGGTCATCCAGTCAGGAGAATGTCATAGGAAAATTCTAATAGGAAACAAAGGCAACAACACAAGCAAAAATTCTTACTTTAAGATCAGAGGTTTATTGTTTCTAATAATTTGGAACATTAGAAATGAATAGATATAAAAGATATAATAGCAGTAATGCACTGCATGAACATATTAATGCAGAGGGCCAATGAGATATAGCAAGTCCTACAAGGACTGCTGTAAATCAAAGGGCCCCGAGCTGATCTTGAACCTTCTCTTTTATACTGTTCTTCTAACCACATACATGCTTCACAACCTCACTAACTGTCACTTTCTGTGAACACCTGTGTACATTACTTTCAATTCCTCATTTCCAACAGTTTCATTCTTCCTGTTTTAAACGAATCCATCCAAGTGCATATTTTGCAAAAACATATTTCACAGTTAGCAACGGTTCAGCAGGATTACAAATATTTCTGGTAAATTTTGAAATCATCCTAGCTGAAAACTTTAGTTCATATCTCTTTCTTCTGGGGCTGTCACGGCGGCCTCCCTTAATAACCAAGAAAGAAACCACTTAACTCCATTTTGCAGAATTAAGAGTACTTTTACTGGTCATGAGTAGATAGCAGCTAGGCAGAGCAAGATCTGAGGCAAAAGCGTGCGTAATCATAATTATCAATATGTGACCCAACCCTCTCCCCTTGGTAACCCCATCCCATAGTCCAATCCGCACACCCCACAGGGGTCATGTGGGAGACATTTTCAAAAAGCATCATCAGGCTGGTATGCCACACAGTTGACCTTGGCAGCAAATCCTCTATCTGCCACATGCGCAGTAGATGGTGAGAACAACTCCCTTTTTTCAGTCACTCCTGCACTGAATACTTCCCCACCCTTCCCCGTTTCAATGGCAGCCGAAAGCAAGCAGCAAAACAGAGGCTGACATGGGCCTTCTACATCCATAGGACTTATTGAATCTAATAGATCAATAGGCTATATTTCTTGATTCTCACAAGGGGAAAAAGGATGCCACACAAGGAGGTGGGGGAACCGGACTTCTGCTCAGCTCCAGAATTGAAGTGGGGGGGCTTCTGGTTAGGACTATTATGGCTCTTTGAGTGTTTAAGGTTGCCGACCCCTGGTATAAGGTCTCCTGCATTGTTGAACTAGGTCACTTCTAGCCCCATGTTCTATGCTAAAGTTGCATTTTGGGAAAGGCTATTTCTCCAACAAACCTCAAATTCTTGTTTAATGCAGTGGTGAAATCTAATTCCCCCTTCCCACCGGTTCTGTGGGCTGGCTTGGTGGTGGTGGTCATGTGACTGGGTGGGCGTGGCCAACTTTTTTTCACTTTCACTTTTCGCCCGAACCAGCAGGAGAAAATGCTTTAAAAAGCAGAAAAATAACTTCAGATGATCGCGCAGCTCACAGCTGAGCTGTGTGATCTTCAGAAGCTTTTTTTAAACTACTGGTTCGCAGAACCAAAGACAATAATCCCTACTGGTTCAGCCGAACCGGGCCGAACCGGGAGGATTTCACCCCTGGGACTGGGTTAATATCTGCCATTCATTGCAAGGAGAGATAGGTCCCCATTTGTAAAGTAAATGAATGTTTGGATTGATGGTGAGTTTGAGACTGTCCCAAGAAATGCAGCTGAGTAACTTCTCCACGAAGTTGCTGGAAATAGCACTTTTATTTTTCATCTTCCTCCTCACGTTCAAATGGGATTGCTTTCAGTTCACGAAGAGTTCAGGAAGTTAGAGACATTTCACCTGGAGAACAGAATTCTGAGAAGAAAGCATAATCACTTCTTTCAAATATCTGTAGTTTTATCAGGTGCTCTTGTAGGGTGGGCTGAGAAAAAAAAAGGGTGAAGATTGCATTAAAGCAGGTAAGAACTATTTTGTAGTGGATTAGATGGGGAGTTTCTTTCCTTAAAGCAGAAACTGGACTAAATTGATAGAAAGTGGGCAGGTGCTATTTTTATTGTCATCATCATCACTGAAGAGTGTAGTTCTGGGAATTTTGAGAGGGGAAATAGTAAAACTCTCTAGAACAGTGTTTCTCAGTCTTGGAAACTTTTAAGATGAGTGGACTTCAACACCTAGAATTCTTGGAGTTGAAGCCCACACATCCTAAAATTCTCTGGTTTAAAGTCTATGCGTTTTTTGTCATTTTCTCCAACCACATGTGGATCTTAGTCCAATATCTTTTAGCTTCTGTGCAAGTCCACCACATATGGTAATATGAACCCGGTGTCTGATGACATTTTCAACACTTTTCTGATTTGTTCTTGAACATTCTTGCTATTCTCGTCGGGGGTAGATGCCACTGTAAAACATCTTATATATATATTTTTTTATATGCTGTTGACATTGTCATTTTGTAGTTTTGAGACCACAGTTTCTGGCACTTCCCTAGTTCAATCCCATGCCCAAAATTCCCCCCCCAGGCTATCATAGATCCCCTAACCTGTTCTTCTTCTAACGTAACCTCTAGCAAGTACCCATAGAATTTTTGAATTACCTTTTGTGTATTCAATATTTCACCATATCTAATTGTTTGTTCCTTTTTGTATATTATTGCATATGAAAAAGCTTCACTCGTTGATAGCCAGACTAGAATTTTTAAATAATATTGTCTTTTAACCTTCTCCCAATTTAATAGCAAGGCCTCCCGTAGGTAATGTCTTCTAAAATACCCCTGTGTTTTACTTCCCTTGTATCATAAAAAGGCATGCCATCCCAGCAATAGATCACATCTTTCAAGAGTCAATAATTTGGTATTCCTTAGTGTTATCCATTCCTTAACCCACATCAAACTTGCAGCCTGATAGTATAGTTCCCAATTGGGCAGGCCCAGTCCTCCTCTTGTTCTTGCATCTTGTAACAATTTAAGTTTTATTCTTGCTTTCCCCCCTGCCATATGTACTTCAACACTATTTTATTTAAGTCATCAAAATATTCCTTCCCCAGTCTAATTGGAATCATCTGGAACAGATATAAGATTCTAGGTACAATGTTCATTTTAATTGTAGATATTCTCCCTATCATCGATAGTTGTAGATTTTCCATTTCTTCAAGTCCATCGCAATACACATCTTAAAATTCTCAAAGTTGAGAAAAACTTTTCTAGAATGTCACTAATTTCTATTTGGACAAATGCACAGGTAACAGAAAAATGCTTTTCCAACAGGCAACCATGATTATGTTTAAGTCATGGTTAATCTCACAAAGTCATTGTAAACGGATCTATAATCCTTCCACAATGACAGTGTTGGTTTTGAACTGAGTGAACCTTCACAATGGAGTCTACATTCCAGTTTCTAAGTGTACCAACTCTTCTTTGATCAAACTGAACCAAAACCTGGGTTTTTAACGACTCTACAGATACATCATTTATAGAAACCGATTAAAAAGAGTTTTAGGCTGAGAAGTTCCCTGGTGTGAGAACTGTTAATGATTGTGCAGTGGGACCCAGATCTCTCTCTCTCTCTCTCTCTCTCTCTCTCTCTCTCTCTCTCTCTCTCACACACACACACACACACACACACACACACACACACACACACACAGAGAGAGAGAGAGAGAGAGAGGGAGGGAGGGAGGGAGGGAGGGAGGGAGGGAGAGAGTTTTCATGGCAGTCTTGTTACTAAATAAATGCCACATTCATTCCAGGAGAATTGCTGTGCAATTTTTCTCTTGGGGGGGAAAATCCAAAGCAAATTCTCTACCCACTGATTGAATGACAACTGGTGTGTGTGGGGGAGAATGCAGATTCCCTCCCCCCTCATAGCTACAGAAGAAATCCACCTTTAGCCTTTTGTGATCAAAATTCAAAATCCTGCAAAGATCAATGCCTTACGTCAGTGGTCTCCAACCTTGGCAACTTTAAGGCCTGTGGACTTCAACTCCCAGAGTTCCTCAGCCAGCAAAGCTCTGGGAGTTAAAGTCCACAAGTCTTAAAGTTGCCAAGGTTGGAGACCATTGCCTTATGTGACTCAAGGCTTAGAGATCTACAAGGCCTTGCTTCCAGAGGTTGTGAAGGTACCAACACTGGAAATTTTAAAGAAGATATTGGATAACCATTTGTCTGATGTAGGGTTTCCTGCCTAAGCAGGAGGTTGGACTGGAAGACCTCCAAGGTCCCTTCCAACTCTGTTATTCTGCCCTCTTGCTCACAGTGGTTTCTGGTCAATAAACAAGGCATGGTAGCATGGCAAGCTTGTTCTGTACGGTTCCTTCTCTCAGACCAAGGTTGTCAAACTTGATTTCATTGAGGGCTGCATCAGGGTTGTGTTTGACCTTGGAGGATGGGTGGGTGTGGCCAGGGTGGGCATGGCCAGCTCAATGTCACTCATGTTGGGGGGCCCGATGGCGGCCCAAGTGCTCTGCCAGCAAAAAACTGAGCTTGGGAGGCTGCAATGGCTACTGCAACTCTATGCCAGCAAAGATGGAGTTTGGGAGGCTGTGCAATCCTCCCGAGCTACATTTTCACTGGCAGAGGGTTGAAGAAGGCTGTTGAAGCCCTCCCAAGCTCCATTTTCGCTGGCAGAGGCACCGTGGGCTGGTCCTTCACTGTTTCCAGGGCAGCCCCGCGGGCCAGATCTATGCACCCTGCAGGCTGAATCTGGCCCACAGGCCTTGAGTTTGACACTCCCATCTTAGACCCACAGATGGAGACTTCACAACCGAAGCCTCGATCTCCATAGGCTCCAGTTCCAGCTCATTCTCCTCCACAGATTCAGTGGAGGAACTATACAGTAGCTGTTGTGGAAGGGTGACATACCTATCGCAGAGAATACAATCCAAGTGAATCCTTCAAGGGTGCTACTGCGTGTAAAATGGGCACAAGCCTACACTCAGATATCTTGCATTTATTTTTTTTAAAAATGTTAGTAGAGAACTGGATCTAAGTGGCTTTTTGGAAATTCTTTGCTAAATTCAGGGAACAGAAAGAGGCTGATATCCCCCCCCCCTTTTCTCCAGGGAAGGATAAATCCTCCCATCACTTATCTAAAGCAGGCTCACCTTCAGCAGGAGATGCCCCTTGGGAAGAATTCTCTCCTGATAACTTCCCTTGAGACAGAAGAGATACGTGAAGCTCAGAGATGCTGCAGTCTACCAAAACAAGGGTTTTTTAAGATCATTGGAATAAGGAGAAGACGGAGTCTTTGGTTCAAGGCCCCAGGGAATGACTTTGCAGGAGACGTAAGTGATGATTTACTGGTGCATTTAGCAATAAGTTGCAACCTTCAATTTTAAAATAATAATTCAAAACATATTTCAATTATTTATTCAAAATTATTGGTTTTTTCTTCTTAGTTATTATTTATGGATGAGCCCTTAGGCCAGGGGTGTCAAACTCGATTGGATTGAGGGCTGCAGCAGGGATGTGTTTGACCTCCATGGGCTGAGGTGGGTGTGGCCAGCTCAACGTCACTCATGCTCAAGCATTGTGCTGTGTTAAATGTTATTTTCAGATTCTGGCCGGACATAAGGTAAGTTGTTTTGATACGGGGATCCCAATGGGTCATTTGTTTGGTATATAGACCAAGGTACCTATCTCTCACCTTCTTATACAGGAAACAATCAAATAGGATGTGAGCCAGATGTCAACTCCTAATGTTGCCATAGTAAGAAAACGGGGGAGCTCATTCCACGCATACTGTCGGCTGAAGTCGGATCTCAAATACCTGCAGCAGGCTTGGGAGGGGTGCACCTCATTGGGGAATGTGATTTATGACACAGACTGAGGGGAGGGAAGGAACAGGGGTAAAGTTCAGCTATAACTCAAACAAACATAGATCTGACTGCGAAAAGGCCTTGCCTATGGTGCTCCTAATAAATGACTAGTTTTGTATTGAAACTTGACTCGATACTCATGAATCAATTAGGGCATTTTTAGGAAACCTGACATCAGGTCTTCTAGCTGTGCCACTCCGTAAATACAGAGACGTCCATTGTTGGGTATAGAATCTCCCATATCTGACCATTGTGTCAAGATTCTTCTTAATGTTTTTTCACAAGTGCAGAGTCTTCTCCCCCCCCCCCGATCAACTAAGTATTGATCTATTGGTTGCAACCAGAATTCACCCAGCATAGATTAAGAGAGAGTGACTCGACCATCCAGTTACCCAGTTGGCTTTTGTGCTAAGGTGGGACTAGAACTTATCATCTCCTGATGACTGCTCCAAAATCACCCAGATGGCTTTCGTGCCAAAGGCAGAACTCACAGACCCTGGCTCTAATATATTCCAAAGGTTTTGAACCCATCAACATTTAGGACATGCCTTAAAACTCTTGTTTTGCACTCATTTCATTTCCTTCTGGGTTGAGACCTTACCTGACTGTTATTACAGCTAGGAAAATGAAGGCACCCAATGGATTTGTTTCTCTAAGGAAGAGTTCTGATGTTTAATTGTAGACCTTGGATGGTTTTCCCACTGCTTCCCAACACCTGAAATGTTTCCCCAAATTAAGGCTACCTTAGCAAAAATCTGGTTTTGTTCCTTTGCTTAAAGGTAAAGGTTCCCCTCGCACATATGTGCTAGTCATTCCCGATTCTAGGGGACAGTGCTCATCTCCATTTCTAAGCCAAGGAGCCAGCACTGTCCAAAGATGCCTCCGTGGTCATGTGGCCGGCATGACTAAATGCCAGAGGCTCACGGAATGCTGTTACCTTCCCACCAAAGGTGGTTCCTATTTTTCTACTTGCATTTTTACATGCTTTCGAACTGCTAGGTTGGCAGAAGCTGGCACAATTCACAGGAGCTCACTCTGTTACACGGTGCTAGGGATTTGAACCGCCAAACTGGAGACCTTTCGAATCGACAAGCTCAGCGTCTTAGCCACTGAGTCACTATTTGTAAACAGGCAACTTGTTTGCAAGCAGGCAAATGAGAGACCTTTAAAATAAAAAGTTGGAGCTCCTCCACTCCTCTTGTTCCTAGATACTGCAGCCCTGGCAGAAATCGTCATGTTCATCATTATTTTCCCCTAGTGACTCTTCCCCCTTTCAGAAAAACAAGGGAAGAACTAAATGCAGAAAGCCCATTTTTTTAATGCAGGCTAAGAAGAATATCCACTGAACTGCATGTAGATGCTCTTTTCTCAATTCCTGTCACAGCAATAACTTAATTAAGGATCATGCAATGAATCAACAGGTACTGACTTGTGTTCAAATACTGTAAACAGGATAGTTTTTGGGGGGTGGGGGAGAAAGAGGGAACGTCATATTCACATCAACATAATTAATGGTCTGCAAAGACAGGCAATTAAAGGTTGCAGAAGCAATCAACAAGATCTCTCCCTTTGTTTCCCAATTAAAACCCTTCCAAACTAATTAAAAAACATGGGTTTGTCACACCATGCCATGGCTTCAAACTGGCATTGAAAAAGCAAGGGCAGAGAAAATATATGTGGCATGAATAAAGGAAGGTCCAACTTTCTTCTGCTTTCTTAGCCAACCATCCTATGCCAAATGCCATCTACAAAGTCTTCATGGCACATCATAGAGCTATGATGGTGGACCTATGGTACGAATGCCGCAGGTGGGATGCGGAGCCATATTTGTTTGCACGCCAGCAGTCACCTCCGGCAGGCATATGTGCACTGGCCAGCTGGATTTCAGCCTTCCGGAGGGCTGGGGGAGGCCGTTTTCACCCTCCCCAGGCTTCAGGAAAGTCTCCGGAGGTTGGGGAGGATGAAAAACAGCCCCAACGGGCCAAGGAAGTGTGTTCCCGAACTTCTGGTTGGCTCATTGGGGCTGTTTTTTGCCCTCGCCAGGTTTCAGGAAATCCTCCGGAGCCTGGGGAGGGGTCGCATGCGCATGCACAGGTAGGCGGGGAGGATTGAATTGGTGTGGGCATGTGTGCGAACATGATAAATTTTGGCGTGGCATAAGCAAAGGTTTTGCCATCACTGTCATAGAGGGACTCAAATCCTTTCCAGGAGAGGTTCTTCTCTCTATCATGGGTTTTCCTCTCCCCTTCTTTCATTTTTAATGGAATTGCTCCTCTTCTGCCATTAGCAGAAACACATGCTTGCTTCAAGGAAGCAAGAGGCAGATAACGCCACTTCTATATTGTCATCAAGAAAGCAGCATAACCCTAACCCCAACATGGTTCTCCAAAATGTCTAAAAATCTGGCCCCAAATTGTTGGAAGTGTGCAAAAACACCAGGCACCTTTTATCATATGTGGTGGACATGCAATGAGGCCAATAGATATTGGAAAATGATTCAATCATGGTTGGAACAAATGGTGGGAGACCAAATTTTGTTTAAACCAGAAATTTTTCTCCTAGGCACAATACTGGAGGGGTTTAAGAAAAATGTACTCTATCTAATTATACATGTGCTAACTGCGGCATGCATAACTTTTGCGCAGTATTGGAAAAAAGAAAATACACCATCAGAGCTAGATATAATCAGAAAAATGTTGGCCGGTGTGGGAAGCAGATAGGCTCACTCTTGAACCTAAAAATAAAGGAGAATCAGAATATTTTGAAGTCTGGAACAGATTTTATGATTGGTATAAGACAAGGTGACAAGACTGGAACAAACTGTATATATTGTGATTTGAGAGAAGAATAGACGATGCACTAAGTAAGCTAATAGTTAATGGTTGAGACTAACTGTGTATAATGTGAATGTATGGTCACTTCGACTCTGCAGTACTGCATTGTTTTAAATGTAAAAATAATAAATATATATTTCAAAAAAAAGAAAGCAGCATGGTTAATAAATTTATGTTTTACTGACAAAGAAATAAAGGGAGACTAGTATCGATTTATTTTAAGCTATTTAGCTCTCATCAGGTAACCATACCCTTCTGGGATTCAAACCTGGGCTGCTTGCTGAATCCCAGAAGGGTATGGGTACCTGATGAGAGCTAAATAGCTTGAAATAGATCTATGCTAGTCTCCCTTTATTTCTTTGTCAGCAAAACATAAATTTATAGTCTCCCAGTTGCAATGTACTGTATGGCTGTGAAAGTTGGACCATAAGGACGGCTGAGCTTCAAAGAATGGGGGCCTTTGAATTCTGGTGCTGGAGAAGACTTCTGTGAGTCCTTTGGACTGCAAGGCCATCCAACCGCTCAGTCCTAGGGGAGATCAACCCTGTCTGCTCTTTAGAAAGCCAGAGCCTGAAGAGGAAACTCAAAGACTTTGGCCACCTAAGGAGAAGGAGGGACTCCCTGGAGAAGAGCCTCATGCTGGGAACGATGGAGGGAAAAAGAAGAAGGGGACGACAGAGAATGAGGTGGCTGGAAGGAGTCACTGAAGCAGTTCGCATGAGCTTAAATGGACTCCAGAGGATGGTAGAGGACAGCAATGCCTGGAAGAACGTTGTCCATGGGTCACAATGGGTCAGACATGACTTTGCAACTAACAACAAGTTTCCCTTTATTTCTTGGCTGGTAAAACATAAATATAACACAAAAATAGTTTGTTGTGAAAGCAACTGCCTGCAAAGGTCCCTGGATTGGGGCTGAAAGGCAAAAATGGAAGCAATACACTACCATCAGTAGACCAGTTTGCCCTGATAGACCGGTCCCACTGGAGGAAAAAACACATGGTTAGTAAAGTACAGATGAGGAGAAATAACTTGGTAGTGTGGTGGAATGTAGTCTGGATTCCCAGAAGGAAGAGGCTGAACCCCAGAAGATCAAAATACAGCAATGTTTAGATAGTTTGGGAAGAAAGAAAATAGTTGAGACAGCTCCTCCCTACTAGTTCCCAGACTATACATTTAGTGGTGCAAGTAATCTGCTTTAGTATGACAGGATTTCTGTCTATAAGTGAGGAAGGATAAGAGAAGGTGCTTAGAAGGAAGTCTACATGTCTTTCTTGGTTTTTATGGAGCCTGACATGTGGAATATTTATTTTTTTAAAAGCAAGTGCCCAAAATATTAAAATGTATTCCATTGCCTGTCGTGTCCCAGTTATATGTTTTTTTAAAGAATAGGATATTTTATTAGGTCATGGGTTGTGTCAAATTTGCCCCATGTAGACCATGACAGGGATGAAATTAGAGTGAACATCTTTACTTGGAGAGGCTTCACTCTGAAGCTTTGATTCCTCCTAGCCATTGGATAAGCTTTGGGTGGAAAGGGACTTCTGTACATGTCTGCAAGTGAGCATCTGGATTGAAAAAGGGACATCAGAGGATAAACACCCCTTTTCTAGACTCACACAACTGATGCACGGGACAATTGGTTCTTGTAGAGGATGCATTGCTAGGAAAACAGATTATACAGTTGTGATGTGTTGTGTTGGTTAGTTTCAATGGCAGTGTTCACATCAGTTCAAATGAAACGGTTGTTAAATTACACCCCTCTCCCACTACCAAAATGAATCCTGGGCACTGTGCTGCAATGGAGAAATGGGCAAAGGAGTGGCCGGTGTGAGGGAAGGAAAAGAATAGAACAGAATGGAAAGGAACAGAACAGAATATAGAATATAGAATATAGAATATAGAATATAGAATATAGAATATAGAATATAGAATATAGAATATAGAATATAGAATATAGAATATAGAATATAGAATATAGAATATAGAATATAGAATATAGAATATAGAATATAGAATATAGAATATAGAATATAGAATATAGAATATAGAATATAGAATACAGAATACAGAATACAGAATACAGAATACAGAATAGAATAGAATAGAATAGAATAGAATAGAATTCTTTATTGGCCAAGTGTGATTGGACACACAAGGAATTTGTCTTTGGTGCAGATGCTCTCAGTGTACATAAAAAGATACATTCGTCAATAATCATAAGGTACTACACTTAATGATAGTCACAGGTTATTAATAAGCAATCAAATTATACTAGGAAACAAATAATATAAATTTTAAAGAAGACCACTTTCCCTTTTCCTTCCCTCGTGCCAGCTGCTCCGTTGCCTGTTTCTCCATTGTGGCACAGCGCCCAGGACCCAGTTTGATGGTGGTGGTAATTCAACAACCGTTTTGTCCAGGGTCAGGTTGGCTGTCGCAGGAGACTTGCCCCGTATGTGTGGTGAAGTTGGAGGACAGGGATAGGCCACATCTCCCATACTGGCCAACCTGACCCTGGTCAAAGAGGTTGTTAAATTATTTGAATCTGATCACTAGTTAGCTTGTAATATACAAATCGTGGACTCTGCAGCCATTATAAGAAAATCATGGCTGGGGCCCAGTGGTGAAATTCAATTTTTTTTACTACCAGTTCGGTGAGTTTGGCTTGGTGGGTGTGGCAGGGGAAGGATACTGCAAATTTTCCATTCCCACACCACTCCTGGGGAAAGGATACTGCAAAATCTCCATTCCCACCCCACTCCATCGGAAGAATACTGCAAAATTTCCATTCCCTCTCCACTCCAAGGGAAGAGTACTGCAAAATTTCCATTCCCACCCCACTCCTGGGGAAAGGATACTACAAAATATCCATTCCAACCCCACTTCAGGAGAAGGATACTGCAAAATATCCATTCCTACCCCACTCCAAGGGAAGGATACTGCAAAATATCCATTCCTACCCCACTCCAAGGGAAGGATACAGCAAAATCCCCATTCCAACCCCACTCCAAGGGAAGGATGCAGCAAAATCCCCATTCCAACCCCACTCCAAGGGAAGGATACTGCAAAATCTCCATTCCCACTCCACTCCAGAAGTATACTGCAAAATTCCCATTCCCACCCCACTCCAAGGGAAGGATACAGCAAAATCCCCATTCCAACCCCACTCCAAGGGAAGGATACAGCAAAATCCCCATTCCAACCCCACTCCAAGGGAAGGATACAGCAAAATCCCCATTCCAACCTCACTCCAAGGGAAGGATACTGCAAAATTTCCATTCCCACACCACCCCAAGGGAAGGATACTGCAAAATCTCCATTCCCACACCACTCCAAGGGAAGAATACAGCAAAATCCCCATTCCAACCCCACTCCAAGGAAAGGATACAGCAAAATCCCCATTCCAACCCCACTCCAAGGGAAGGATACTGCAAAATTTCCATTCCCACACCACTCCAAGGGAGGGATACTGCAAAATCTCCATTCCCACACCACTCCAAGGGAAGGATACTGCAAAATCTCCATTCCAACCCCACTCCAAGGGAAGGATACTGCAAAATCCCCATTCCCACCCCACTCTGGGGCCAGCCAGAGGTGGTATTTGCCAGTTCTCCAAACTACTTAAATTTTCTCCTACCGGTTCTCTAGAACCTGTCAGAACCTGCTGAATTTCACCCTTGCCATGGCCCCCTTAGCTTCTGCACCAAAACTCAATTATGTTTAGATGCTGAAGGTGCCCTAGTTAAACCAACTTATGCTAGTTAAAGTTAAGAGTCAGGTGAAGAAATTCAATTCTCATTCAGTGTCAATGAAGCAGAACGCTCTGTTATAATTTCTTTCCAAGGAGAAGAGAATTTCTGTGCAACTCTCAAGGGTAGAAACTGATGTTCTTCACTTACTTAATGAGGAAGTGCAGGGGGAATGACTATTTGTTTATTTATGAGACTTCTGTGGCCGCCCATCTTGTATACAGAAACTCCAGTGGATCACTGCCTAACAATGGAGCAAGAAAACAAACTTGGGTGAGTCACTTTGTGGTATGCTGGCCTAGGTGTTTTTAAACAGATTATCATCTACTCCAACACTCTCCCCCCCCAAGAGGAGAGCCTACACCATTTCTGACAGATGGCAGTCCAATCTCTTTTTGGAAGCTCCCAGTGATGAAGCTCTCACAACTTCTGAAGGCAAGCAGTTCTGCTGACTAATTGTTCTCACTGTCAGGAAATTCCTTCTTATTTCCAGGTTGAGTCCCTCCTTGTTCAGTTTCCATCTGTTATTCCTTGTCTGGCCTTCAGGTACCTTGTAAAATAGCTTGACCCCCTCCTCTCTGTGGCAGCCCCTCCAATATTGGCCTCTCATGTCTCCCCTGTCCTTCTCTTCACTACACTAGCCATGCCCACTTCCTGCAACCGTTCATTGTATATTTTAGCTTCCAGTCCCCTCATCATCCTGGTTGCTCTTCTCTGCACTTTTTCTAGAGCCTCAACAACTTTTTTTATGGTGTGGTGACCAAAACTGGATGCAGGATTCTAGGTGTGGCCTTACTAGGGCTTTATAGAGTGCTATTAGTACCTCACTTGAAGTCTGACCTTTGGGTGCCTTGTAAAACAGCTTGACCCCTTCATCTCTGGGCAGCGCCCCAAATGTTGGAAGACTGCTATCATGTCCTCCCTGGTCCTTCTCTTCACTAGACTAGCCATGCCCAGTTCCTGCAACCGTTCATTGTATGTTTTCCAAGGCAGATTATTTGGTTGTTTTTGAAAAATGAATGCCATTTTCTCCCCTTCACAAGCTGAAAAGGGGTAGAATATTCTTTAGTCTTGCATGAGTCCATCACTTCATTCTGTCCCTCCTCAGATAAGATGAGGAGGGAGGAAAACCAGTTCTTCAGCACTGCCAGATGAGTAACAGATGTAGCTTTGCTCTGGCTTCCAGTCTTGAGATGTATTGGGAAGGGAATGCCCAAGTGGCTTGTTTACTTTCATCTGAGCTAACAGCCTGGCAAACCACCGCATTTTTCATCCTGATAAATTGATAACAATAGTTGAGAAGACACTTTCTTCTTTCTTTTCTTGGCGTGAGCATTAAATGCCAAAGTACAACCCAGCGCCACATAGCTTGTAAAAGTTAGAATAATCCTGTTCTGATAGAAAAGAAAATATTCCGAGGAAAATACCTGTCAGTTCCTTTTGATCTATGATTTAGTGATGTAGGGAGATGAAATATTCATTAAAACAGACTGTTGCTTCGTGTTGATTTGTCATGTTTTTAATTCATGTTTTAACGCATTAATAAAACTGACACTATTAATTTTTTAAAAACACCACATACATTGGAGACATTAAAAGTGGGAATACAGTAGCTTATG